>NC_063046.1:31229635-31583385 GCF_018812025.1 Megalobrama amblycephala
TTGAACGCTGGCCTGCCCTCTTTCGTGAGTCTCAGGTAGGTCGTCTTTCTGTTTTCAATTCAATAAAAGGACTGTTCACCTAAACAATTTTCTAATTTAGTCACCCTTATGTAATGTCAGGTTGGCATGATGGAGTACTTTTGCAGAACACATTTAAAGAATAAAGAAAAAAATATAAAATATTTCGAAATATAGAAATTCATATGAGATCAGTGAATTATTGTTTCAGGTTTTCTTAAAGGGGTAGTCCATCAAAAAATGGAAAACTGAACTGTTGCTGGTACTCACTGACTTATGCTACTGAAGATACTAGAGAAGTAAATGGGAACAAGCAACTATTTGGTTACCATCATAATTGAAAATATTATCTTTGTGTTCAGCAAAAGATATAAAATCATGCAGTTGTACAACAATTTGAGCATGAGTAAATTACAATTTTAATTTTTTAGTGGTCTATTCCTTTAATATTATAAAGCAACACTATTTTTAGCCTCTTCATTATTTCCTAATTATTTCTTAGCCTGAAAAGCATTTCTGTGTGAAAGTTTATGTGATTATGTGACCTGGCCTTGTCTCCCCCCAGGTTTGCATGGAGTTCAATAGAATTACGGGCAAAAATCTAAAGCAGGAATTCTACGAAAACCTGGACAGACACAGTTCACGGTTCATGGACCTTTTCAAAACCAAAAGGGGGACTCCTGGTCAGCACTTGTTGAACTTTTTACAGCAAATAAAAGTAAGTAATTATTTGTCTTATTTAACATAACCTAAAGGTAATGTATATTTCACCCAAAAATTGAAATTCTGTCACCATTTACTCACCTGCAAGTTGTCCAAGTTGTATAAATTTCTCTGTTCTACTGAACAGAAAGGAGGATATTTTAAAGGAATGTTTGTAACCAAATAATTTTGGGGCACCATTGACTTCCTTAATATTTCTTTTTAGTATGTACATGTCAATTTTGTCCCAAAACTGCTTGGCTATACACATTCTTCAAAATATCTTCCTTTGTGTTCAGCTGAGCGAAGAAATTTATACAGGTTTGGAACAACTTTAGGGTGAGTAAATGATGACAGAATTGTCATTTTTGGGTTCATTTGTCATTTCATTTTGTCAACATGTAATTTATTGAATTTATATTTTCATATCAGTAATCTGTTATGTATGATAGATAATCTTAATTTAAATAATATATTCTAATAGCAACGCTTAAAATAGATTGATAGTGAGTTTTTCTGGCATTAATAGAATTTCATGTTTTTCTCTAAAGTCAGACCAGCCAACTGAGGTCCGAACCCTTGTTCTTCGAGGACTGCCTATCATGCTCGGAGATGAAGACTCTTCTTTCTTCAAGTCATCTTTAGTAAGTACATCTGTTCTTAAAAGGGATGTAAAAATGTTTGTTAAAATATACGTATTTAAAACTTTATAAAGTTGAACTATCTAGCTTCCGGCGGACTGCCTTCCATATTCAACTTAGGAAGTGTAATGCCTCTCACAGTTCAAAAACGTTAAGGTACATCCTACAATTTAAGTCACATCACTTGCGCTTTTTCACTTGCTCCAAAAGCTGGATATTGAACTTTAAAAAGTTTTAAATATGAATATTTTTCTTACCAAAACCCATTGAGTAACTTCAGAAGGCATTTAACAAACTCATCTATATATTGAAAGGCCTGAGTGTGAGTACATTTTCATTTTTGGGTGAAGCATTCTTTTAATATACAAATGTAGTCAACGTTTCTGTCCAAGTTTTCAAAATAATAAATGTAATTTATAATGCATACTTTAAAAAGTGTATACTAAATTCATTGCAGGAAGCATCTAGATTTACATAAATTCAAATGTATACATGTCAGTATAATGGTGAATTAGGGTTAGTGATTTGTTTTTTTAATAAACTTAGTGTGCATTCTGATAAGCATGCACTGATGACAAACCTTTGGTTCCTAATCACAATACTATATTTATACCTGTTTTTTCACTAGGTGTCTGATCATCGTAACACTATCCTTGATGTGCCAGTGGGGATCTTATTCGAGGACACGGATCTTCAGCCCCCAAACTCCTTGCATTTGACTTCTTCGATTGGAATAATTCTTGAAGGCCAAGTGGTGATGGACAAAATGCAGGACCTCCCACAGGCAATCTGTATTCTCTTCGGTCTGATTTACGCACTAGACCTGAATTACCCAAAATCACTCGCCAACACGTTTGATTTCATCCAGCGTGTACTAATGTCAATGGGACAAAATGCTCTCAAGCCTAGAGTGCAGTCTCTGGCAAACCAACTATTTGCTTAAGAAACGTCACTGTGATACTTAAACACCATCCTTTGTATTGGGTTTTTTCCCCCACGATTTACTCCATTATCCATTTATAAAGAATAAAAAGTGTTTAAATTGTTAAATGCACAGAGTTCTTCAATTGATGTGCAGTTGTTAATTTGAGATATTGTTGCCATTGTTACACCTCTGTAATGTGGTTGTGACCCAGTAATATTTCCATTACAGTATAGTTTGTACTGTAATATTGTGACATTTGGACCAAAGACACTGAACATGTTCATTATGTTTTATTTTAGTTTGCCGTGTTTGCACAAAGCTTAAATGGTGAAATGCAGTAAGAATGTAGTTCTTATTATGTTTAGCCTACATGTTCAGTACATTTAACAATTGTGACGCGTAAAAAGAGTAATTATGAAGCGCACAGAGTTGTACAAATGATGTAAGTGCACTTGTTAATCGACATTTTTTTGTAGTTGCCACCGTTACAGTGTGGTTGTGAACCAGTAATATTTCCACTACAGTATAGTTTGTACTGTAAAACTGTGAAATTCTGGTTAAAGACTATCTGTTGAGTATGTTTTATTTTAGTTTGCTATGTTTGCACAAAGCTTAAACAGTCAAATGTAATAGTTATGTTTACATTAACATAATTGTGATACTTGAGTGAAGTATATATGTGCAATGTATGTTGTACAATTGATGTACTGCACTAGTTAATTTTGTTACCACCTTTACAGTGTGGCTGTGACCCATTTCCATTACAGTATAGTGTTTACTGTATTTTCATTAATATTGTGACATTGTCAATAAAAAGTCAAAGATTAAATATGCTATTCACTGTTTTATTTCAATTTAGTGTGCACAAAGCTTGCAGTCAAAAATAACATAATTCAGTTTCAGTTACATTTCCATGTTGAGTTAACTTAAATATATAAGTACACGTGAAATTAATACCAAGTTAAGTGAACATAATTGTTTAAGTACATTAAATAAGTGCCAAGTTTGGTGAACTGAACAATTTAAGTATAGTCTACAAAACCGCCAAGTTAAATAAACTAAAATATGCAAGTTTTGGGAGGCTCCATTACTCAATTAAATTGAGGCAACGAGTTTACTCAATTAATTTAGTTCAGTCAACTTATTAGGGTTTTCAGTGTATATCATTCCAGGTGATTGAAACCAGTACTACTCATTTCATGTTTGATGATCTTTACACAGTTATTGAATGGAACTGAATCAACACTGTGACTGAACTGATTTCAGCTGAAATGATACCATTTCTTTTAGAGCTGCTTTACAGCAGAATTGACCTCTGTTTGCATCATTGAATCATTATTTTCCTGTTTATCCATGTAAAGCTGAAACAATCTTTATTGTATAAAGCGCTATTTAAATAAAGCTGATTAACTTGACTATTGTTTCATAGTTATTGACAGTAGAGAAATTGACCTCAGATTGTCTTGCATAGTGGACTGTCTTCTTTAAGATAATAAGCTGGTAAGATTATAAGTATTATAAAGTAATTCCAATGCATATCACTATTTCATGTCCACATATTTATTTATTTGTTGAAATAAACATTCCGCACTGTTAGGTTCAGATCACCTATTGAGGTTAACTGTGCATTAACTTAAATTCTAGTTCTAAAACTAAGAACAAGTTTGAATCATCATTCAGCATGTTTTGTAATAATTCATCCTTGGAGCAGAATAAGACATTTCTTTGACATTTCTTGAGACTGATTTTAGCATGATTAATGCTAAATTAATATGATCAGTTTCATATTTGATTATTCCAGAATAGGCCATGACTAATCTGTAACTAAACTGCTTGACAGTTTAGAGCTGACTAGGAACGGCCACTTTGGATACTAAACACATACACACACACACACACACACACACACACACACATATATATATAATAAAAAAAATAGTAGTGATACTGATGTAATATTGAAAGGACGGGTCTACACAGAATTTGGAATGATGAAAAATATATGCTAAGTGTCTGCAGTGATATTATCCTGTTTTATCTGATAAGACCCTTTGGGCTATGTTTTCTCCTCAGTAACTCCAGTAGTGAGTGATCAAATAAAAAATGTGTGACTGTGGAGCTAATTAAGCCAAGACAGGGCAAAATTTGCATGTCTGACATGAGGAAAAATAGACAGTGTGGTAATAAACAACATAATAGTCATTTTTGGTGTCAAATTATTCATGATTAGTCTGCTCTATGCAGATAGCTCTAATCTTGCCCTTTAGGTGAGGATAACTCTTGCCAAACATTCACACAATTTGGTTGATTTGAATTGTAAATTGACAGTCACAGTTTCTATGCCCTAAGTCAAACTAAGTGTGCAGTAAGGGCATCTTGAGTTTGAACAGCTTTATGATCTAGACCAGTCGCTGCATCCGGAATCGCATACTGAGCAGGTACTACGTTTGGATTTGAACTTACTTTGCAACTGTTAAAAAAAAAATTTCTATATAGGATGAATTTGGGTAGTGTGAATGAAATTCAGATGTACTACATCTGCAATGTTGTTACTGTCACTTGACCTATACCAGTGTCAGTTACGTTGCTTTACTACCATTCATAAATCCTCTCCCGTGGCCTCATGGGATAGTAAAGTGTACATCAAATGTGCACTTCAGAATCTCGGCAGAAGTAGAAGGACATCCAGGAACTTTGGAGTCTCTACTAATGAGCTGATGACCTGAATCAGGTGTGTTTGATTAGTATCTTTATGCATAGATTATAAAGATTGTTTTTGGCAAAGACTGTGCATTTTGGCTAGTGTTGTTTTCTGTCTGCTGCTGCCATCTCTTTCATTAGTCCTCTAAAGAGTAAATTCTTTGCAGTGGCAAAAGTGTTTTGTTATATAAACGTGCTTTAATGTCCACTGGAGTTTGGCCATGCATATTTCATTATCATCTCATTACAAAGGCTGGGTGCAGAAAAAAAAAAACACTCTGAGACAAGCTAATTATTAGTGTAAATTATCTGAGCATAATTTTGAAATAAAATAAGTATGTTATCTCTCTCTCTCTCTCTCTCTCTCTCTTTATACATATGTGTGTGTGTGTGTGTGTGTATACTTGTACAGATATCTTTGTGAGGACTGGTTTGAGTTTTAGACCATCTGAGTGAGGACTAAGAGAGCAAAAGTGAGGACATTTTGTCCAGATTTGTCCAGATATTTAAAGGTCTGTTTGATGGTCAAGACTTGGTTGTGGGGTTAAGGTTATAATTAGGTTAAGGGTAAGTTTAGGGTAAGTGTTTGGGTTAGCCACAGTTGTGATGGATAGGGTTAGGGTAAGGAGCTACAGACTGCATTGTGTCAAGGAAGTCCTCACAAAGACAGATGTATGTGTGTGTGTGTGTGTGTCACATATCAGGAAATAATCTACGACAGACCCTATACTGAAAAACAAGACTGAAACAGCTTTTTCAAGCTTATAATTTACAATTTCTCATTGAGATTCTCTCCTTAGAGGATGCAATTGTATAAATAAGCAAGATTTTCTTTTTTTTGGGGTGGGGGTGGGGGGGGGTGTAATTTCATGTATTCTGACTTATTTACACTGTTAAAGAGTTGGATTCTCATGCTAAACATGGCCAAAGTTTCAAAACACAATTTGGACATATGATGGAGTATTTCTGTGCCAAAAATACTCTTCCAAATTCTCATAAACTTCGCTGTCTTTTTTTCGAGAAAAAAAGAAGAGCACGCGCACACACTTCGACCAGAGCAAGAGAGCAAGAGCACGCCCATCAACGCACGTTCGGCTTTACGGAATTCGTCGGCAGCGCTGTACAGGTCACATAAACGTGTTCCTCCTGTTGATATACAATCACTGATAAAATTTTTTGGTTTAAATAAGAAAAAAATAAAATACATAATACGAGGGCGGATTAGAACCCAGAACCTCTGGCACGCTGAACAAAAATTCTACCACCAGTCCATCAAGACAATCTAATATTAAATGTGGATCCACATATTTATTGACTAATGTAAATATTCTCGAGACTAACAATATATTGTGTTTTATAGTAGATGTAAGGATGAAACTATAATATTAAACATGAGGTCTATGTCAATACAGTTCATTTATGTGCATTTATTATTGATAATACAATTACAATACACCACCCCACCACACATATTCCTGTCCCACCCACTTTTTAAAACAAAGTTATGCCACTGGACATCAATGCATACCCTCTGTAGGTGCCTCAGTTCAAGCGCAGCATGGAACGCAAGTGAACGTGATCATCCCTTTCTCTTCACTACTAGTTACAGAATGAACATGAATGAACATCTTAAGGTATGTTGAAAGTTACAGTACAACTTACTGAAACGTATCATATCTCCTGTAATTGCTCATTCAGTGTTTCAACCACGGAAAGACGTCAATAAACCGCTTGTAAACAATGTTAAGTAGCATTATTTAGACTACTTTAGAAAAGCCATGCAGTGTCTGTCCACAGCTTGTTAGTTCGCTAGAGAAATGAACTCTTTCGCTAAATATATGTACTATTAGCCTATATTAATTATATTTTACTTAACCTGTTAGTCATGTCTTAATTATTTTGTTTAATGTATGTTTAAATAAATCTGCAGTGGTGTGTTTAGGTTATTGGGGGCCCTAAGCAAATCTCCAGGTGGGGGCCCTGTGATCATGTTCCTGGGGGTTTATCAGCTGGCAATTTTCAATGCACATTTAAGAGTGCAGTTTGCAACTATTATTAACAATAATGGAAAGATTTGGACTTTGTTTTCTGTTTTGCATAATTTCCTGCCTGTCTGTTATCATAGTTATGCATTTTGATTCACAAGCTTGCAATTCGATTCTGTATCAGTTATTTAGGATAGGTACAGTACATGGCAAATTTTCTCAAGGAAAAAAAAAATCTCTCAACTAATGCTGTAAAATATACATGGGAATCAGTTATTGAAGATTAAAATGAACTGATTTGTATAAAAAATTAAATTACACTTAAGGAAATTTTTATAATAATAAGGTTTGTAGGCCTTCTAACTTTAAAATTATTTCTACTCCAATTCGTTTTTTTTTTTTTAATTAAATGGTGGCTGTCAACTTGATGGATTTATTCAAACATGCATTATATATTAAAGAACATTAAAAAATATAATTATTATGTAATATGGTACATATTTTAAGCTAAATGCTTCTCTCTAGAGTTCATTTTTCTAGATGACTAACAATTTTATGGTCATGATGAATATGTTTGCTCTGAAGTAAATGTGATGTTGCTTTTGTTTGTTTACCAGCGTTTTTATTAATGTCTTTCCGCGTATAAAACAATGATTGAGCGTGATTACACGAGACATGATATGGATTTTGATAAGTTGAACTGTATCTTTTAACATACCTTTAGTTGTTCATTCATGTTTATTTCGTGCTGTAACTGGTATCAAAAATGTTTAGTTTTCTCCCCCTTGCTGTACCGAAGCCATACCGAACCGTGACTTCAAAACCGAGGTACGTACCGAACCATAATTTTTGTGTACCATTACACACATAGTTTTAAGCATTGTTGTTAGTACTTCTAAAAGCCAAGGTTATTCCAGTGCTACATGCACTATGATAGCTAGGTAATCACATGCATAGCAGATAATTTAGCAGCAAAATGACCTTTCTCATGCCTTGATAATTAGAAAGGCAGATAAGGAAATCAAGCCCAGAGCCCAGAGCTCAGAACCATTACTATGCATGAGAAGGGGGCCCACATCACACAAAGACCTGTCAGAGGTTTGCTTTTGTCTGGAAACAACTTATCAGGGCTTCAAATTTCCCCTCACTGCATTATCATTTATGGGGGGCAACAAGACCGTGTAACATGTAACATCTTCTAAACTGAGTTTCAAAACAAGCTTCTGCCAGGAGTTTGATATTCATGAAGTGCTTTCATCTATAATGGTGCTGTCCAGGTCTCTTACAACCACTTTTGTTCAGCTCACTCTCAAGTTTATTATTTATTTAGAATATGAGTAGATGATGAATGCCATTGGTCTTAAAAGAAAAAAGAGACACTCTTGCATTTATGTATGAAACTATTAGATTTCTGGCTTATTGCCACTGAAAATGCTCATGGAGCTATAAACCTGTATGCTAACACACTTTGATTTTTGCTTCATCTTCCAATGACAGATCAGATGCATTATTCTTTGAGTGTTACATTAATTAACCCACAGACACACACACACACACACACACACACACACACACACACACACACACACACACACACACACACACACACACACACAGAGACATAGTGTCCTTCAAAAGTTTAGAAACAGCTTAGACCACGTAGAGTTTTGGACAACATCAGCATAAATCGTTATCACTTTGTTATTAGTTTGCATTGATAAGGGACAACACAAACTATGAAAACATAAAAAAAAAATAAAACTACAAACCCGATTCTAAAAAAGTTGGGACACTGTACAAATTATGAATAAAAACAGAATGGATTCATAATTCATAATACAACATAGATGACATATAAAATGTTTAAACTGAGAAAATGTATCATTTTAAGGGAAAAATAAGTTGATTTTAAATTTCATGGCATCAACACATTTCAAAAAAGTTGGGACAAGGCCATGTTTACCACTGTGTGGCATCCCCTCTTCTATTTCTAACAGTCTGCAAACGTCTGGGGACTGAGGAGACAAGTTGCTCAAGTTTAGGAATAGGAATGTTGTCCCATTCTTGTCTAATACAGGCTTCTAGTTGCTCAACTGTCTTAGGTCTTCTTTGTCGCATCTTCCTCTTTATGATGCGCCAAATGTTTTCTATGGGTGAAAGATCTGGACTGCAGTCTGGCCATTTCAGTACCCGGATCCTTCTTCTACACAGCCATGATGTTGTAATTGATGCAGTATGTGGTCTGGCATTGTCATGTTGGAAAATGCAAGGTCTTCCCTGAAAGAGACGACTTCTGGATGGGAGCATATGTTGTTCTAGAACTTGGATATACCTTTCAGCATTGATGGTGCATTTCCAGATGTGTAAGCTGCCCATGCCACACGCACTCATGCAACCCCATACCATCAGAGATGCAGGCTTCTGAACTGAGCGCTGATAACAACTTGGGTTGTCCTTGTCCTCTTTAGTCCGGATGACATGGCGTCCCAGTTTTCCAAAAAGAACTTCAAATTTTGATTCGTCTGACCACAGAACAGTTTTCCACTTTGCCACAGTCCATTTTAAATGACCCTTGGCCCAGAGAAAACCTTGACCCTTACGCACAGAGATTGTTCCAGATTCTCTGAATCTTTGGATGATATTATGCACTGTAGATGATGATAACTTCAAACTCTTTGCAATTTTTCTCTGAGAAACTCCTTTCTGATATTGCTCCACTATTTTTTGCCACAGCATTGGGGGAATTGGTGATCCTCTGCCCATCTTGACTTCTGAGAGACACTGCCACTCTGAGAGGCTCTTTTTATACCCAATCATGTTGCCGAATGACCTAATAAGTTGCAAATTGGTCTTCCAGCTGTTCCTTATAGTGTATGTACATTTAACTTTTCCTCTTATTGCTACCTGTCCCAACTTTTTTGGAATGTGTAGCTCTCATGAAATCCAAAATGAGCCAATATTTACCATGACATTTCAAAATGTCTCACTTTCAACTTTTGATATGTTATCTATATTCTATTGTGAATAAAAGTTTGAGATTTGTAAATTATTGCATTCCTTTTTTATTCACAACTTGTACAGTGTCCCAACTTTTTTGGAATCGGGTTTGTATAAGTAACTTGGCAACATGTCAACTAACTCTTATTAGACTGTTAGGTTAGGGGTATATATGACAATATGTATGTAATTTTATATTTAATAATACACTTCATAATATTTAGATTGCCATGTGATAAAATATGCTATTGCATGTGTGTATAAATGTGAACATATATGTTCTATATTGACTATAATTCACATTATATGATAACATGTATGTGCAATTTATGCACACAATGGAAAAAATATATATTGCGATCCATATATTTTTGTAAAATCCCATATTCCATGTTGCCATAACTCCATCCAATTGACCAAAATTCAGTAATCACCTTTTTTCTTGTATAACATCACACACATTTTCATATGTGAAATGTGTAACTACGCAAACAATAAAGTGAGACAAAAGTTTATGAATATGTGTTAAGCTTTATGTTAACCCATGCATTAACTCATGAAAGAGTCTGTATTAGTAAAGCTACATGTAAAAATGTAGCACAGTTTTTTAAATGTATCAATATACAGTATAGCCATACATGGTCCATGCAGACAATTGCAGTACAGTATATTGAAAAGTATAAGAACTAGTTTCCCATATATGGAAATGTATTATATAATTTATTGCATTATATTTTCCCTTATATTCCAATATTTTTTGGTTGGTAAGGAAAGAGTCATGTCATTATTGCCAGTCTTCAATGATAATTGCAAATTACTTTAAAGGGATCCTTGATTATGATTTCATTTTTTATAACTTTATAGTTAGTGTGTAATGTTGCTGTTTGAGCATAAACAAAATCTGCAAAGTTACGACACTCAAAGTTCAATGCAAAGAGAGATATTTTCGTTTACAGTAATCACTTTTTAAGGACAACAACAAACGGGTGTTAGGGATTGCAACGAGCTTCTTCCCGGTTCAGCAGTAGTAAAGTTCAGTAGCCCCGCCCACTGATTCGAGCATGACAAGTAGAAGTATGTAATTAACAGAAGTGACGCTAACACTGGATCGAGCAACTAAGTGACAAACATTCCTTTAAAGAGTGCAAAGTGTTGTACAGTGCCAGGTTGTGGAAAAACACAGTAGCTGCATTGGATTTGCAGAGAGCCTGAAATTAAAAACCGATGCTGTGCTTTCTATATTGGATCCGACAGGAACGGCGCAACACGCTTATGTGAGTAAAAAAGTTTTTTACTGTGTCACTATTGCTTTGTTACAGATCGTTTGATATGTATGGATTATGTGTACACGTCTAACCAAAATCACCAGTGATTTCTGATATGTAATGATTCAAGTAGGCCTATAGTCAGGTGTTTTTGTCTCAAAATTATTTATTGTCAGTAAATCAAACCAGTGACTAAATGGTCAACTTCAAATTGTTTCTCTTAGTAGTATGAAAATAATCTATTATTTAAACTGTGATTAAATTATAAAAAACTGTCAATCAAACAGCACAGGTGTTCTGGACTCTAGCCCAAAACTTCAATCACTTCAAAACTAGAATCAACAAATCTCTTATTTACATCATGTTTGCACTGGTAGTTATGATGAAAGCATTCGTTAGTGTGCAGAAATCGAGTTACAATAACGAGATCACTGCATTCATGCACTCAACATGTCTGATCAGCTACATGCTACAATCTAAATATAACGAAATATAAATATAATAATAACATTTCATGATTAGTAAACCTTGAGAACTGAAATAGTAAAAACATAAAAGTTTTCGAGAGAATTCCACATGTAATACTTTACTAGTTCCATATGCAAATATGTTAGCCAATCACAGCAGAGGGCATTCACACTGAGGTCTCACAGCAGACACGCCTCTTAAAACAGGGCGTTCAAATCAGAGGGCTAAAATCAGGGTAGTAAAAATGCCTTTTATTTCCAAATTATGACAATTTTTGATGTAAAAATCATTCTAACATTATAAGTGCACCCCAGGAAACATTATAAAATGATAATAATAAAATAATAATGCAGCTGATGACCCCTTTAATGCATTTAAGCCAATAAATTATAAGGATTTATTATGTTCTTTTCTCAAACCTACTGTAGGGAATTTCCAAACATTTAGAGGGCACTGTATATGGGCAAAGATAAATACAAAGATTTGTACAATATATTCAGTATATTTATACTTCTATACAGTTCTTGATGAAGCTTTTAGGAGTTTTAAAGTAATTGAACAGCATGTCAAGTCTTTGTGGGTTGAATTATAATAAAAACTTTAGGTGTTTGTGAATGAATTGATTGTGCTAATCAAATGTACTTGTTCAAAATAATTGCTATGCCATTCCTTATCACAATTGAAGCATTTTAATTCAAAAAGGTATAATCACTCTCACAATTATGGTTTATATACTGTCCAGAATCCAGTGAAATGCAATACAAAGTATTACAACCATTATATTTCTGGGTTTTCTTTTTTAAATATGTAGATGAAAGTTCTGTCATTCAACATATGTTCACATGAACACAATTAAGCAATAAGTTACAAGAGTTTGTGCTACATTTTGAACATAGTCACGGCTAAAGGACATTGTTAGGCAGCCCCTTTATAGCACACACTTCAGTTCAGTGTTTATAAAATGAAGTGCTAAATAATAAATATTAAAGGGTTAGTTCACTCAAAAATGAAAATTCTGTACTCTCATGTCATTGCAAACCAGTAAGACTTTCGTTCATCTTCGGAATGTCACAGATACATTTCCCATGATCCTCCTGTTCTCCACACCTGCACTCACTTCCCTCGTCATCTCCCCATCTTCACGGATCACCTGCACCTGGACTCTATTATCAGCACCCCCTTTATATTGCACTCACTCCCTACACTCCTCGTCCGTTCTCTGTTTGGTTTTGTGTATGTTTGGTGTTACCTGCCTTGATATATTAAAGTACTGTCTATTATTGTGGAAATCCGTATCTGCCTCATCTCTCTACCTGCATACCGTAACAGAAGAACGGACCTTTAAACGACTGGATTTTCCACAAAGAAAAGGATGGATACTTTCCTCTGCTCCCTGGCTCCAGCTTCTCCCATGCCTCCCACTTCCATGACAGCCGGCGATCGTCTCATCGGGCTCTTGCAGGTTGGTCGTTCGCTGGAGAGGTATGTGGAGGAGTTCGTTGAGCTCGCTTTTTTGACTGACTGGCCAGACGCTAATTTGATCGCCCTGTTTCTGGATGGACTGGACGACAACACTATCCGTTTTGATGAACCTGATTATCGTTTCTCCTTAAGCGAAACTATCAATTTAATTTTGTGGTTAAATGGCTTCAAATTTCTAGTTGAAAAGGTTCAGGATGAGTGTTTGTTTCGTCCAATCCGTCCAGAAACACGGCTGGCTGGGCCAGTTAGTCAGCCTCCGTCTGCCTCCGCATACCCCTCCAGCGAACTCCCTGCCTGTCCCACGCTGGACCCACACTCCTCCGCTGGGTCCAGAAAGCGGAGGAGGAGGAAAAAAGCAGCCCCAGCCTGTTACGAACCTGCCGCTCCAGCCCTCACCGAGGAGGCTCCAGCCTCACACGAGCCGCCAAGTGAGGCGGTTTGGTTAATGGACTTTTGGACTGAGCCATTATCTCCAGTCCCCGCCGAGCAAGTTTCTCCGAGTCAGCCCTCTCCGAGCCAGCAGCTCCAGCCCTCTCCGAGCCCTCAGCTCCAGCCGCCACCAAGCCCTCAGCTCCAGCCACCGCCGAGCCCTCAGCTCCAGCCGCCACCGAGCCAGCCGCTCCAGCCGCCACCGAGCCAGCTGCTCCAGCCTCTCCAGTCGCCGCCGAGCCAGCCGCTCCAGCCGCCGCCGAGCCAGCCGCTCCAGCCTGTCACGAGGCCTCTCCAACTATGAACTTTGTTATAGATGTCTCCCCGCTGGTCTCCAGCCCTAAAACTGTTTTCCCTCCCTGCCTCCCTCTCCCGCCTCCTCCCATCGGTGTCCACACTGCACCTCCACCTCAAGCCACCTCACCCAGATCTCCACCTCGGCCCTCTGGTCGATTACCGTCACCCTGGCTCCAACCTCCCTCGTCTCCGCCATGGCCCATCATTCCACTAGTCTCACCAGTCTCCACCCTGCCTCTGGTCACACATTGGTCCCTCGTCAGCCTGCCCTCATCTCTGGACTGCACTCCTCCGTCTTCGCTCCGTCCCTCAGTCTCAGCTGGCCTCCTCACTCCCTCCGTCTGGTTTCTACTGCGGCCTTCTGGAGCCCCGCCTGCGCCTCGGTCGGTGGAGCCTCTGTTTCCGCCATCTCCCGCTGGTCCTTCAGCGCCGCCTGGGCTCGACGGCATCAAGGCCTCGTTAAAGGCTCCTGACCCTCCATGGCAGCCCGCTGCACCTGACCCGCCATGGCAGCCCGCTGCACCTGACCCTCCATGGCAGCCCGCTGCACCTGACCCGCCATGGTTGCCCTCGGCCCCTGACCCGCCATGGTTCTTGGACCCGCCCTGGAGACCTCCACTCCAGTCTACTCCTCCCCCTGCACCGGCATGAGGTCTCCAGGGCGCCCACCCCCCTCCCGGTTGTTCCATCTACGGCGCGAGGACGCGCCTACCGGGAGGGGGGGGTAATGTCACAGATCCCTTGTCTCCCTGGACTACATTTCCCATGATCCTCCTGTTCTCCACACCTGCACTTCCCTCGTCATCTCCCCATCTTCACGGATCACCTGCACCTGGACTCTATTATCAGCACCCCCTTTATATTGCACTCACTCCCTTCACTCCTCGTCCATTCTCTGTTTGGTTTTGTGTATGTTTGGTGTTACCTGCCTTGATATATTAAAGTACTGTCTATTATTGTGGAAATCCGTATCTGCCTCATCTCTCTACCAGCATACCGTAACACGGAACACAAATGAAGATAATTTTAATAAAGTCTAAGAGCATTATGCCCCTCTGTTGACCGCCTATGCAACTACCACTTTCAAGCCCCAGAGAGGTAGTAAAGACATTATTAAAGTAATCCATGTGACTCCAGTGTTTTAACCTCAATTTTATGTAGAGAGGTCCGTGCTCTCGTGGAGATTAATATTTTGTAAATAAAGTGGTAAATTATTATTATTATTTTTTTTTTTTTGCTCAAACAAAGCACTGTAACAAGATCCACTGGAGGCAAGCTCGAAGAGCCCAAATGCAGTTTATTAATTTCCAACATGAAAAAACACAAAAGAAACAAAGACTTGACTTGACTTTAAACATGAACATAGCACTTACAAACTATGGTTACAAGGAACAAGGCAAACATGGGCTTACACAAAGACTAATGACTAAACAAGACACACCTGTGCACAATCAAACCAATCATCCAATGACAACATAGGACACGTGACAGAAGAACATGGCAGGATCATATGACTATAACATGACACAAACAAGGGAAGCATATAGCAAACAGGAACATGAAACCTGTCTATACTTCAAAATAAGACATGAAAAAAAAAAAAAATAGACGTGACACGCATCTCTTCATAAAATTGAGGTTAAACCAATGGAGTCACATGGAGTCACTTTTATGATGTCTTAACTACCTTTTTGAGGCTTGAAAGTAGTAGTTGCGTAGATGGTCAGTGGAGGGACAGAACGCCTTCAGATTTCATTAAAAAGATCTTCATTTGTGTTCCGAAGATGAACGAAAGTCTTATGGGTTTGGAATGACATGAGGGTGAGTAATTAATGCCGGAATTTTCATTTTTGGATGAACTAACCCTTAGTATTAAGAACACAATTGTTTATTTAAAAAATAAATATTCATTGTTGACCTAAGGAACCTTGTAAAATAGATATGATGATGAATTCAACATTATACTGCATGCAGTATATTGTGTAACTAACAGCAGATTTGACTTTGAGTGTTATCTAGAAATGTTTGTTAACATGCCAAATTCTGAGCCCTGTGCAAACAACAAACCCCCCAACACACACACACATGCTTTATCTGGCAGTTCTTCGGTCACCCATCCATCTGCCTTTTAGCCTACATCTCTGACTGTTCTGTTCTACCCTTCTCACACATTGCACCCATCACTTCATTTTGATTTAAACACAATCTCACTATCTCTCTCTCCCTCCAAGCCGAGTAACGGTCAGAAATACAATCATTTTAACAAGACTGTAGTAATGTTTTACATCTACCACTGTTAAATGTGAGTGCCATTATGTAGGAATGAGCCTCAGTCCGTATACTGTGTCATTGTGAGAGTGAATGTGGGTGCAGTTTGTGAAGTTATATCGCATGGCCTGTGAGTGAGATGAAAATTATGTTTCTATGGCAACAAGTGCACTATTGTTAGGAGGTCAGAGACAAACACAAGAAGGATACAGATTAGGGTATTAAAAAGAGAATAACAAAAAGACAGCCTCGCTTAGGAAGAATTAATGCCTCATATTGAAATGTTTGATTACTTCAAAATAATTCCACTTCAAATTCATCTGGCAAATAACACAGATTCATTTCAATTCACAATTATTTGTATAGCACTTTTCACAATACATATTGTTCCAAAGCAGCTTTACAGAAAGTGGTCCTCCTGAGTTATAACAGAAAAGCAAATGGATAATAATTTGTGTAGCTGTATGAAGGTAAAAGGATGTTAAAAAGATTTGCATTCGCAGGATATTAAACATTTCGATTGTAAAGTTTAACATCAGCTCAATAGTGTAAGCAGATTACATAATATATACAATTTCATTACAATGCCAAACCAATCCAACCAGCTCGAAATTCAGTATGAACACATGGTAGTCAGCCTAATGGTAAACAGTTTATTAAGCGATCATGCTTTAAAAATTTTTTAACATGAATGTGTGCTTTAAAAGTAGGCTACCATTCCAGCAACGAGAACGAAACTGAGCCAGATGAAGATAAAGATGTGTTCTGGCATGTTTACTGAACCAATAAACAAAGAAAAAAAGACGGAATGTACACAAAGTCATTTAGACATTTGCAACTGTTTTTTTTTTAATACACTGTTTTTTCGCAAAAGTGTATGTGTGGAAAATGGAAGTCAGAAGAATACAGATCATATTTATTTTGCATTGGCTTGAAGCTGCAGTTTCACAATACACAAACTACACTTACAAAAAACAAATACTTACAAAAAACAGTAAGATGCTGCAAATCTTTTTTTCTTAGGAGTAGCTCACTTTCAAATGAAAATTACCCCAAGCTTTACTCACCCTCAAGCCATCCTAGGTGTATATGACTTTCTTTTTTCTGATGAACACAATATGAGAAATATTAATAAATATCCTGACACATCCAAGCTTTATAATGGCAGTGAACAGGGGTCACGAGTATGAGCTGAAGAAAGTACGGTGGCCCAGTAGTGCACAACACAACGAAATTAAAAAAGCAAACATAAGTTCACAACACAACGGAAACACGCCACAAGACAACGAAATAAAGCCACAACACAACGGAATTAAACCACAACACAACGGAATCAAGCCACAACACAACGAAATAAAGCCACAACACAACGGAATTAAACCACAACACAACGGAATCAAGCCACAGCACAACGGAAATGCTCCCGACCACTTGGGGGCTCTCAGAGCTCGGTAATATTACTATTCCTTGCCACTGTTCTATAAAGTCGACAGTTTTACAAAGATATCAATACCATGATCAGTTTTAAGTATGTAAGCATTGTATATCGACATGATATATTAATTAAAAATCAACTACGTTCACAATAGCTTCATATTTATACTTGTGAATGATTTGACGCGATACCACGGCTCATGGTAAAGGGAACATCCACCAATTCCACCAAGTGGTTAAAACGTATAATTTGTTAGTTTCTGTTGGTAAGACTGACAAGCTTTGGAATTTGAATATGTCTGTTTTTAAATGTTAAAAGCCATTTTAATGAATACAAATTATACGTTTTAACCATTTGGTGGAATTGGCAGACGTTCCCTTCATCATGCGCCGTGGTAGCGCGTCAAATCATTCACAAGTATAAATATGAAGCTATTTTGCACGTAGGTGATATTGAATTAATATTTCATGTCGATATGCAGTGATTACATACTGTTTAAACTAATCGTGGTATTGATATTACTGCCGACTCTATAGAACAGTGGCAAGGAAAACTAACTTTACCGAGCTCTGAGAGCCCCCTAGTGGTCGGGAGCATTTCCGTTGTGTTGTGGATTGATTTCGTTGTGTTGTGGCTTTATTCCGTTGTGTTGTGGCTTTATTCCGTTGTGTTGTGGATTGATTTCGTTGTGTTGTGGCTTTATTCCGTTGTGTTGTGGCTCGATTTCGTTGTGTTGTGAACTTATGTTTGCTTTTTTAATTTCGTTGTGTTGTGCACTACTGGGCCACCGTAAGAAAGTGCTTCTATCCACATCCATCCATCATAAACATGTGCTCCACACAACTCCGGGGGTAATAAAGGCGTTCTGAAGCAAAGGTATGCATTTGTGTAAAAACAAAAATCCATATTTAACAAATTATGAAGTAAAATATCTAGCTTCTGCCTACGGTGGCCCAGTAGTGCACAACACAACAAAATTAAAAAAGCAAACATAAGTTCACAACACAACGAAATCGAGACACAACACAACAGAATCGAGCCACAACACAACGGAATAAAGCCACAACACAACGAAATCGAGCCACAACACAACGGAATAAAGCCACAACACAACGGAATCAAGCCACAACACAACGGAAATGCTCCCGACCACTAGGGGGCTCTCAGAGCTCGGTAAAGTTAGTTTTCCTTGCCACTGTTCTATAGAGTCGGCAGTAATATCAATACCACGATTAGTTTAAACAGTATGTAACCACTGCATATCGACATGAAATATTAATTCAATATCACCTACGTGCAAAATAGCTTCATATTTAGGCCTATACTTGTGAATGATTTGACGCGCTACCACGGCGCATGATGAAGGGAACGTCTGCCAATCCCACTAAGTGGTTAAAACGTATAATTTGTATTCATTAAAATTACTTTTAACATTTAAAAACAGACATATTCAAATTCCAAAGCTTGTCAGTATTACCAACAGGAACTAACAACCTTTGGAATTTGAACATGTCTGTTTTTAAATGTTAAAAGTAATTTTAATGAATACAAATTATACGTTTTAACCACTTGGTGGAACTGGCAGACGTTCCCTTCATCATGATTCGTGGTATCGCGTCAAATCATTCACAAGTATAAATATGAAGCTATTGTGAACGTAGTTGATTTTTAATTAATATATCATGTCGATATACAATGCTTACATACTAATCATGGTATTGATATCTTTGTAAAACTGTCGACTTTATAGAACAGTGGCAAGGAATAGTAATATTACCTAGCTCTGAGAGCCCCCAAGTGGTCGGGAGCATTTCCGTTGTGTTGTGGCTTGATTCCGTTGTGTTGTGGTTTAATTCCGTTGTGTTGTGGCTTTATTTCGTTGTGTTGTGGCTTGATTCCGTTGTGTTGTGGCTTGATTCCGTTGTGTTGTGGTTTAATTCCGTTGTGTTGTGGCTTTATTTCGTTGTGTTGTGGCTTATTCCGTTGTGTTGTGGTTTAATTCCGTTGTGTTGTGGCTTGATTCCGTTGTGTTGTGGTTTAATTCCGTTGTGTTGTGGCTTTATTTCGTTGTGTTGTGGCTTGTTTCCGTTGTGTTGTGAACTTATGTTTGCTTTTTTAATTTCGTTGTGTTGTGCACTACTGGGCCACCGTATCTGCCAGACCGACTTTCGTATTCAAAATTACGGAAAAAACGGAACTGGTGTTGCATCTTTTTCCATAAGTTGAATAGGGAAGACACAGGACGTAGTGTGAGTTTTACACTTTTTCCGTAAGTTGAATACTCATGCGGAAGCTAGATATTTTACTTCATAACTTGTTAAATATGGATATTTTTTTACACAAATGCATCGCTTCGCTTCAGAAGGCATTTATTAATCCCCCGGAGCTGGGTGGAATATGTTTCTGATGGATGAATGTGGATGGAAGCACTTCATACTCGTTGATCCCGCTCACTGCCATTATAAAGCTCAGATGCATCAAAATATTTATAAAAATATCTCAGATTGTGTTTATCAGAAAAAAAGAAAGTCATATACACCTAGGATGACTTGAGGGCGAGTAAAGATTGGGGTAATTTTCATTTGAAAGTAAATTAATACTTTAATGTACACCTTTACAAAGGTTATCTTGTGCATGCAAATTTAATTTACGCTTGCAATCTTATGTACACTTTCACAAATCTTACCCTACACATACAAATATTTTTGGCATAAATTTACCTACATATAGCCTCTGTTCATAACATTTCAAACAAAAGATAATCATGTACTTTTCATCTGATATAACTGAAAACAAGGTTATGCATTATGCATTATGTGAATGCTTGGTTAAAGAGATGTAGATTTAAGAGTTTGTCTGACCCCCGAACATTATCAGGAAGGCTATTCCAGAGTTTAGGAGCCAAATGCGAAAATGCTCTCCCTCCTTTAGTGGACTTAGATATCAAGTTTTGTCACTTTAAAGAGCACGATGTAGTGTAAGTCCACAGAAGATCGGTTAAATACAAAGGAGCTGAACCATTTAGGGCCTTACAAGTCAGTAGCAATACTTTGTAAATATGGAACTTAATAGGTCATTTAAATGTAAATGTTTGTCTACCTGTTTGTCTATGACATTTCCTTTACAGCCTTTACAGTTCAGTCATGATTTTTTTTTTTTTTTTGGTCTTATCTGATCGTTTTGCTTTGTCATCCTTCCTACGCGTAGACCCATTTATAAAAAGATTTATGTAATAATCAAGTCAAGTCATCTTTATTTCTATAGCGCTTTATACAATACAAAATAACGATCAGCGATGCAAACTTCACCTTATATAAGACATTTAAATTTTGCAGCTCTACAGAAGACAATATTGTCATTTTTCAGTTCAAATAAGTTCAATGTTGATTTAATTCATTGCAAAATGTGTAAATTATGAAACAAATCAGCTCAAATCATAAGTCAGCTCTGCAGAAAACAGGTGTCATAATTACTGGCTCAAATCAGTAAAGGTCTTTTTTGTATTGTTTTGAAAACTGCTCAGAAACTAAATCTTATCACATGTAGGCGGAAAAAAACTCCTATTCTCTTAGTCCAGTATGTAGTTTTATTGTAGCCATTTAGCCTGTAAGTGGTAGTTGCACTAAACTGTGACCATGTGTCGTGGTTGATTGATACAGGGCCACAGAAATCACCCCATATCTTGCTATCACACATATGTCTGTTTCTGCACTACTGTCCATGCAGAGCTGCCATCATTGGAGTGCCCACCGGCACCCTTTTTCTAGAACCCAATGGAGGCTGTGCAGGGTACATCAATATCAATACTGAGCAATGGCAATAACAAAAGCTCTTTGACACCAGCATTAGTCTTCCAAATCACCCCTTCTGCCTCTCAGCATAAGGCTGTAATGTTTGTGATTTCTCTCGACAGCGCAATTTAACACCCACAGTTCAGGCAAGGCCATTGCCTTGGGCCCTAAATGTGGTTGACCGATCTCACTGAGCTATTAAAACCCAGTGAAAGAGAGTGAATATGAATTTAATTTTTAAATAAATGTCTTTGCAACATAGGGGAAAAAAACTGAGGGGGAATTTGTATGACCACTAATGAGCTGATTTGATGGGAACTCCATCAAGAAAGAGGGGCGTAATTAATCATAGAGAAAAAACGTTGCTGTGATGTGTAGAGTTTTGTTAAATTACCCTAAAATGATTTCAAATCCAGGACTGATCCCAAATGTCAGTCTCTGTTTGCTGATGTAATTAAAAACCAAACGGTCAAAGTTTTAATTAGACTGAAACCTGTACCTTAGCCTAGTTTCAAAGGAGACTAATATGCTGAGTTAGGTTTTCAGACTATAATTCCAGTTTATTATCATTTACTCGACAAAACCAATCCCTGACGACGACAACAACAACAACAAAAACAACAAAAAAATACATATATATATTTTTTTTTCCAGGGACATGCTCAGTGGGACGGCTGCTAATTGGCCCAAGTATCTTTTTTGCTTTCTAAACATGGCCATTTCACAATCCTGCTTCTGTATTTATTATGGTTCTCCCATTTGGCAAAATGGTTGGACCTAATTGATCGCACTGGAGCACAAGGTCCTGCCTCCCGTTTGTTGTAAAAAGCAGAAAAAAAGCATTAAGGCTTACAAGAGTTTAAAGGATTAAGCATCATAAGCTTTTACCTCTGTTGCTCATATTAAATAGTATTGAACAGTTAAAAGACAGATATTTCAAGGGATTACAAAAAGGAAACAGTAAATGTCCATGTTATTCTCAAAGCTGCTTAGCTAGCTGTAGCTAAACTGATTTTTTAGAACAGTTAGTTCAGAACCCTCTAATCCAGGGGTTTTTAAACTTTCTCTGTCCAGGACTCAAATAAGACATTTTATCTTTACCTGGGAGCCACAATTACAGAACTGTATAATAAGCTACACTTCTTATGTACTGTAAGTGAACTTCTTTGCTCTTTGGGTTACATTTATTTGCAATATAGACACATTCTTATAGAAATCATAATTTTTTCATGGGCCTAAAAAACATTAAACTGGAACCAGATTGATCTGCAATAGAACTTTGTTACTTTGTAAACCCTGGTAACACTTTAGAATATCGTTAATGAATAACTATGAGTAACGCAACTAACTAACAAGTAATAGTGCTTAGTTGAATGTGGTAGTTCACTATTGTCTAATCAATATCTACTATTTTTTTCATACCTCCCAGAAGAACTATATACAGGTTCATAATTAATATGAATAATGCATAATGTATAATTAATTCTACAGTGAAGGTAATGGCAATCCACAAGTAATGACTCAAGTGTTACCAAATCCTTCAGAAGGAATTACTAATTATTTGGATCAGTATTCTAAAGTGAAAAGCATGAAAACTCTCTAGTATTGACTGAAGTTATTGTATGCTTTTGAGGTTTTTGTAAGGTTTTGAATAGTAATTCCTTCCGATGGATTTGGTAACACTTGAGTTATTACTAGTGGATTACCAGGATCTTCACTTTAGAATCTGATCCAAATGATTAGTAGTTCCTACTGAAAGATGTAGTAACACTTGAGTAATTACTATCCATAACTTTACAAAACCCTCCAAAGCTTACACTGATTTTAATAAATAATTAGTAACCAAATAATTAGTAATTTCTTCTGAAGGATTTGGTAATACTCAAGTCATTACTAGTGGGTTACCATGATCTTCACTTGAGAAGTGATTACACATTTTGCATTATTCACATTAATTATGAACCTGTATATAGTAGTTCTCTGGGAGGTATGAAAAGAGTTTCTTGTTAGTTAATAGTAGTTACTAGAATGTTAATAGTGCATTACTCATTTGTTCCGGTGTAACTATTCATTAATGACGGAACATTATTCTAAAGTTTTACCAAATTTAATAGTTTTATAACAATAACTGCAGTATGGTAGTTAGGTGAACTACATATGCTTTGCATGCCAATATTACACTGCACAAAATATGACTCAAACTTCTGCAAAACTTCATGAAATGTCAGTCAGCTTAATTTGCAATCAGCTCCGAGTTCTTTGCATGGTCAAAATCTGTGTACGTCCTCAGCTCCAGGTTTCATCAGGCTGGTAACAGGCAGAAGAGTGGCAGCTACAGTAATACCCTTGGGTTTTCTCTGCTCATCTCAGGGCACAATTGCTGTCTCCCAGCGCTAACCGTGCACAATTCCATTAAACTGTCACATCTTTCTGAATGACTTTCCTCTGTCCGAGGGAAAAGACCCACATCTTCACTGGCACCGCACTGAGCCAGAGCAAATAAACAGCAGTTGCTCGGTTTTACCATTTGCATGATCACGATAAAATAAAATAAAGGTCATTGATTTGAAAGCAAGTTTAAAATAAAGGTCATTGTTTTGAAAGCAAGTTTAAGTGTGCAGAATATACAAAGTGACACTACTTCATTTGCAGTTTTTGCATCACTTGCCATCTTACAAAAGTCAGCCTTTTTACTGCCGGTTATTGGAAACTCAGGGACATCACTTACTGAGCACAGTAAGCTCAATAAATAGGGCTTTTACGAAACGAGGAGGGAACATCTACAGGATGTGTAGCGGACCATGGTGATCTCATTCGTATTCAAAAGTGCTCATGTGTGAAGTGTATGAAATGTAATGACAACACATTGAACCCTTTTATATATGTATGTACAAATCGTTTCTGATCTCCTGAGGATTTGAAATTGCCTGAACTGGATCCACTGTGGATGTTATGGTGGTGTGTTTTACTCATTTATTGATTTGTGGGTGTGCTGTCATCAGGGATGGGCAGTATTTATGATACGTGTATTTCAAATACAAAATAGTATTTTGTAATTTGTATTTGATAGGGTTCATGAAAATGTATTTTACAAAAATACTTTGTAAAAAGTCTACATGATGACATCATAAAATTGCGGCCTCTGATTGGTGCCTACTGAGTAGTTTGCCCAGACTTGTTGAGATCAGAACAGAACATTGATCCATATGGAAGAAGGTGGTCAAGAAACTTGTAGGCTTTCAGCTTTCCATCAATTTTTAGCATGAATTTCTATAATTTTAAACAGTTTATGTTACGTTTTGGTGTTTGTTTTAGTAGCCTAGGCTAAATAGTTTACCAATTTACATAATGTTCTTGAAAACTATTATACCAGCAGCAGCCCCCTATATTTATGATTACCAATCAAATGATTAATTAGTTAGAAACTAGTTGCCATGAATACAGGCACCATCAGTTGTCTTCTTATGAATGATTTGTTTGTCATTGAGTCAGTGTTGCTGATGCAAAGTAGGCCCTTCATTACCAAACACCAAGTAACTAAATTAGGATACAATTATGAGTCATTCGCAAACATAGAGTATTAAAGCAGAACTAAGTAACTTTTTTTACCTTCATAAATAGTTTTCTAAGTCCTTACGATGGTTAATTGACTTGTAGTGGTGTGTTTGAGGCGAGCACTAACCCCTTCTGGCACGTCTACGCCAGAATACAGCACTTGCAACTTGAGCTGCACCGACCCGAAACAATCTCGCCTCATGTTCACGTTCACGCGAGAGTGACAAAATGCTTTACGGTAATTCAAAAACAATGTATATATTATGTCTTTATAAGACAATTTAGAAAATTACCCACCTCCATCGAGTGTACTGTATTTGCAAATTACCCACCTCCTCTTTCTTGTACTGTATTTGCAAAACTACTGCGCTGGTGAGCGTTGTAGTCGTTGTAGTCCAGAGCTGCGCTTGGAGTATTTATGACAGTGTCATTCACTGAAGGAAACTGTAGGGGGAGCTTCGCGAATCTTGCTTAGTTCTGCTTTAACGTTAGTATGAATCAGAGCAGGGCTGAGTGCTGTGAGAGCATTAATGAGGCTGCTGGAGTGATTGATAATGAGAGACGAAAACTAAAAATAAAATAAAATAAAATAAAAATAAAACCCGGAAATCGAGGTTAATGATGTAATTGATAGGTAACACATGGACATGGCCTGTTTCCTGGTTAAAATTGCTTATTCCTCTGGAAGTAAACATTCTTGGAAACATTTGGGATAATGTACACAAGTCAACAAAATATAGAACACTGTTCTAGTGGTTTTTGGATATTTTTTATATTGTGCCTTTAACTGGTTTCATATGTCAGATTTATTGCATGACTCGGGCAGAGAAAAGCTGGTGCTATCAAACATTGTTTACTTAATGAACTGAGTCAGTGTAATGGTGAAGGGATCGATCAAATATGCCAAATGATGGAAGGTTCGTGAAGAAATTTCATGCTCCCTTGTAAAAGTATTTTTTAGTAATTTTAAAATACAAAAATACAGTAGTTTATTTTGATACATGGTGTGGCTGCTGTATTTTGTAATTTATTTTGATACACTTAAAATGAAGGTATTTGGTATTTTATTTTAAAATACATTTTGATGTATTTTTGCCCAACCCTGGCTGTCACAATAAGACAACTAGTCTGTACAAATCACAGAATGAAACTGTTATGATGTCAAATTAGCTGTGTTAAATTAATGTGATGCTGTTTAACATATTTAAATATTTAAAATCATGTTGAGCAGACAGATGCCAAGGTGACAAAAAGCAGCTGGAATTCATTATTTTGTCCCTCAAAATATGACCTATAGCAGTTGGAAATTTTCCTCACATGTTGTGTGTTATGGTCATTTCTGCCAAACAAGAGCTTTTTACAAATCCTTGTTGAGGTGACAGTTGGTGGTTACAGCAAGAGCTGTTATTTAACATCATTGCATCTTGGAAACGTACTACTGTCATGTGGAGAATGAATTAAGTGTCACTATCAAGTGAAATACTTTTTCTTGAAATGAAATTGTCTTTAGTGGATGGAAATCAGACTGAGTTGATGAAATGCTTAGCTATATTTGGGCAGCAATATGAGAGCCTGAGGATTGCTGCTGATTGTATCTGGTGATGCGGGATTTTCAAACCATGAAATATTCCAAGAGAAGTACCAAACGGGGCCTGCTTTAGTGTTTGTGTGACAATAAATTTTGATAAAGTGTGCAATCGTGTGCCAACAAAATCATTACATTAGATAACAATGCAATGTCTCACAAATGCCAATTAAGTTTTTCAAATCGGTTTTACATTTGGGGGCCAAATCGAGATTTGTTTGTAACTTTTAAGTCATATGAGCTTAATTTGTAAAGAACAATTAAACGTGCACATTCAAAAGGAAAAAGTCAAATATTCATCATTGTATGAGTCACTACAGCACTATTTATATTAAGACTCAAGGCAAGGCTACTAGTATGAATTTTAAAGTGCAACCATTTTTATAATCGCATCTCCTCCTCACAGACATGCATTTATTGGATAAGCACTGAATATCTCATTTTACTCAGCCTTTCAAAATAGCTCTGGGGTGTGACATCTAAAGATATTGGTCTGTGCATTGGAGTGGCCATCAAATATTCCAGTTCTAGAGTAAACTGAAATTGAATATGTCTACAGATAGTGCATATGTTGTTTATTCTAATGCAGATTAGCATGAAAAGCATGAAAATGAATTTAATTACAGGCAGGGAAACAGTCCAGTGGTTGTATTCAGTTCCAAGCAATTCCAAGATAATTGCTTTATCATACCGATTCCCCTCATAATTTCCAGACCCTTCATTTAATTTCATGCCATTTCAGTCACCTTTTTTTTTTTTTTTTTGGCCACCTTACCATGTTTTTACATATCATAGTCTTTAGCCTTTCAAAACACAAAGAACCTCATTTGTAAATGAAAGCAATTCTAGCAGCTGACAGGTAATAAAAGCGAACTGTTCCTTTCTTCCCAAACTGCATAGTCTTATTGATGACGGAAGACTTGGGTGCTGTTTATCATTTGTGACCTGGATTTTCTGCTGAGTAAGAGACTCATTCCACCCAGCACTCCGCTGAACACAGATAATACGTTTCAGTACCTTTTCTCTTTTTCTATTAAGCTAATATGGAAAAGTGACATCTGTACACATAAACATTGCACAATGAATACAACGTCTGCCCTATTGGATTCATGTCCTTTTGAATGAATTCTTGTTTATTTCACCCAAAAGCAAAAGAAAATCTGCTCAATGCATATTATGCAGGCATAAAATGATGTAGGGTCGTATCAGGCTGGTAAGTGATACATGTCCATTCTCTGTTTTTCATAACTAGATTATGAATCATCATGACACCTACAACGGAGCATCGTCTTTGCTTGTTCATTTGTTTTGCTCTGGTTCATATTTCATATAAATGGAGAGTGATGAGAGTGCAGAATTTCACAATTGAGATATCCATTTCAAATGACAACACTGCATGCTCCGAAGGGCCCTTTAATTTTCCTCTAGACTCTGCAAACCAATGAAGGGTGAAAATAATAAAGAATTCAGCAGTGGCCTCTGGTCAGCGCGTTGCAGCCGCACAGTTTGCGGGCACATTTTTGACCCAGCTTCAAAAGGAGCTGTCAGGCTATTGCTGGCCATTACCGTGAGCGACTAGCTGTTACACTCCTCAGTGATGATATTTCATGAGCCAAGGATCATAAACAACTGTAAGCTTCTGTCAAGCAACCAAGGTAAACATAACTTTTCTCCATTCTGAATGGTTTAGAGTTGCCGTCAAAAGAAATACAGTTTGACAGTTTTACATTAGAAGCATTTGGACTCTGAAATTATTCTGAAGCATTATTGAATCTCTGTTTCATCCTTCAAAAGGTCTTTGAAAAATGAAATCTCTTTAGATTAATCATTTATAGAAAAGAGTGACATGATTGATAGGTTGAAATTAGTTTGCTAATAAGACTCTTTGAGACTTCTCCAAGAGTATTTATTCCTAAAAGATAATTGATAATAGATACATTCATTTGATACAGACAAATGCTCTTCCTCTTGGGCCTCTGCATTTATGAAAACTATGAATAGATGTCACTTTAATATTATTCTTTCATGAAGCCTTTTTTTTTCTTTCTCTCTCTCACACACATCTCTATCAAAAGAAATGAAAGCACCAATGACACCTCTTGACATGTCCCAGATATCTTTGCCTGACAGGCAGTGTGTGGCGCTGCAGGCGACTCACTCCCCAGTGTTGACAATACTGTCTAAAACTGCCACTTCCATATGTCCATTGAGCCCACTGTGGAATGAGGCCTGAGTGTCTTGGCTCGCAATGTGGATGTTCACACATTAATGCCAAAAACTCTTGAGAGGTTGTCGAGGGAGAGTGTGATGAGGGCAAAAGGTTCAAAAGAAGAAAATGGCCATATGTATTTAATAGAACCATTTCAAGAGCTCTTTCGATGTGACCTGCTCGAGTGGCTGTCATGTTGAGACTGTTTTTGTGTTGTGTTGTTGTTTTTTTGTATGTGTGTTTATTTTTTGGACAGGCCACCAAGCCACTGGCATATCTAGTTCTCTTCTACTGTGCAAGAAATTGCTGTGCTTTTTACACAAACTTGGACAACCTTTGAATCACATCAGCTACATTTCAGCAATTATACAGTATTTACCTCCAATTGATGGTATCCAGATACTATTATTTTCAGTAGTAGTTCTTTGAAGATTTTGTAATGTTTTGAAGTTTTAAATATTCATGCCATGCAGTAGCCGTACTACTCTTTTCTAACTAAAGCAGTAATGCGACAAATCTCTGTTGTCGCATCTAGCAGCATCTGACGCTTTGCAGACATCTAATTATGTTCTAACATCACTCACTTATTACTGTTTGATCATCAAATGTCCAGTATGGAAGTGGATAGCAGCTTTGTCAATTGACTGCTGTGTAGCAAATTGGACAAATCATTTATAGGCTCACTTTTCACTTGTCACGTTTACAATGACATGCAGAGTTTGTCTAAAAGATATCTGCTCAGTAAATCAAAGAGAGATAAAAAAAATACAGTAGACAGTGAATTATGTGTAAGGTAGCCAAAGATAAATATGACTGACCCTCACTCAAAAAAAAAAAATGTTTTGCTGCTTGTTCAGTTTACCTAAATGAAAAGAGGTAATGCAGCATAATATTTGAACACTTTGCCTGTGTGGAATTCAGTTAAATGTGTAAAATAAATGCTTACTTTATCCTTTTGTGTTGAGAGTACATGAATAATTTTTCTTGGCATTAACTGAAACTGAGCATGACATTTCCTGTTCCCAGCATGCTTTGCATGGGAATAGATGAGGTAAATGTCTGAAACAATTTTATTTGCTTGTGAGCAAGATGGAAACTTGTTAGTGTTTAAAATCGTTATGAAACAGTAATTGTGATTTGTCTTTTCTTCCTTATTGTGATTTATATACAAGTGATACAGCTTCTCAAACAAGAAAGAGCGGGACTTGTTTTTGTCCATCAGGAATTGATTGGATTGTTGTTGTTTGCTAATTTACTTGATCTCATGTGAGAGAGGTGCTGGAGGGGATGGATTATTGGTCTGCCCTTGTATCTTTGAACAAGTCATCAGAGAAGAGATGTTGTTGCATTGATGTTAATGGTAATGAAGTTAAGGTTTTTGATTATGATTATGAATGCACATGAATTTGAAAAATAATGATGTGCATGGATAAATCATTTATAATAAACACAATATTCCATAAAAAATAAGGGTAAGTCAGGTCCCCTATGTAGATACTGTGTACTTATTAGTAATTACAATAACTGGGTATTAACTGAAGAGTTCATTTGCAAAAACGGATAACTCTTTTTTCTTTTTTCTTCTCCCCCTATTTGATTAAATAACTCCAAAAAATACAGGCAGCTTAAAAAATGTTTAAGTTCATTGGAAGTATGTTTATATATATATATATATATATATATATATATATATATATATATACACTGTCAGAAAAAAAGGTACGACGCTGTCAGTGAGGCAGTACCCTAAGGTACAAAAGTGAAAAGGTACATCTTTGTACTTTACTTATCCTTAATTGGTGCATATTAGTACCTTAAAGGTACATTTAGTACATTAAAAGTGCTTATTTGTACCTTAAATGTACATATTAGTACTGTAAAAGTACATACATTAGTGAACTTTGTACCTTAGGGTACTGCCCCAGTGACAAGCACCGCCTGACAGTGTATATTAAAAGTTTATTTTTTAGCAAAAGCAGATAGCTCCAATAGTTTTCTTTTGGAGCAGATAACGTACTCGGTTACTAACGTAACCTCGGTTCCCTGAGATACGGAACGAGTACTGCGTATGGGGAAAGGTCTCCCTTTTTCCCCGCTGCTGAAGCCTTTTTCAATAACGCAGTGTAACTGCACCGTCATTGGTTCACTCATAGACAAGTTGTTGAACCAATGACGGCGCGGCATAGCTGCGCGGCCTATGGCGACAAAGCGCGCGAATATTCCCGCCGAAATGGGCGGGGTTAAGGGCTATATAAGCCGGCGTTTCGCCATAGGATTTCAGTGTCATTCGACTGAAGCGACGACCCTGAAGCCGCAGCCTCGTGGCACGGCAAGTATCGCAGTACTCGTTCCGTATCTCAGGGAACCGAGGTTACGTTAGTAACCGAGTACGTTCCCTTTCGATACTTCACTCGTACTGCGTATGGGGAACGAATTCAACCACGCCGTGCCACGGCTGGGAACGATATAGCTTGAAGTTTGGACACCTGAGAGGGGGCCAAAAAGACAAGCGAGAGGGCAAGCCCTTACCGAACCCTTGCGTTACACTTAGAGGAAATTTATTTCCATGATAGCGTGAAGCGGAGCTCATCTGAGGCCGCTAATCACACTGAAAGGACTCGAGCCTGTAAGGTCGGGACATCGAGATGATAAAACCTGACAAAGGTGGACGGCGAAGACCAGCCGGCCGCCTTACAGATGTCTTGGATGGAAACTCCGTTGGACCAAGCCCATGAGGAGGCCATCCCTCTAGTGGAGTGGGCTCTGACTCCTATGGGGCATTTGGCTCCCAGTGAGGAGTAGCACAGCGTAATAGCGTCCACTATCCAACGAGAAATGCGCTGTTTTGAGACCGGAGATCCCTTGGTGCGGCCTCCAAAACAGACAAAGAGCTGATCTGACTGTCTGAAAGACTGCGATCGCTCTATGTAGGTCCTCAATGCCCTGACAGGGCAGAGTAACTCCAGCCCTTGCTCTTCCGTCGAAGGGGGCAGAGCAGAGAGCGAGATGACCTGAGCTCTAAACGGAGTTGAGAGCACTTTAGGGACGTAGCCATGCCTGGGTTTCAGAACGACCTTAGAGTCTCCAGGCCCGAATTCGAGGCATGCAGGGCTCACAGAGAGGGCCTGCAAATCGCCAACACGCTTAACCGAGGCCAGTGCTAACAGCAAGGCAGTTTTTAGCGTCAATGGCCTGAGGTCGGCTGAGCCCATTGGTTCAAATGGGGCTCCTTTTAAGGCCCTGAGGACCAAAGACAGGTCCCAGGAGGGAACGGTGAGGGGGCGAGGAGGATTCAATCGCCTAGCGCCCCTCAGGAAACGGATGACAAGTCCGTTTCGTCCCACTGATTGGCCAGCAATAGGAGCATGGAACGCTGCAATGGCTGCTACGTAAACCTTGAGCGTGGAAGGGGTGCGCCCCATTTCCAAGCGTTCTTGGAGGAAAGACAGTATAGAAGATACGTCACTCTCCATTGGGTCTATGTTGCGTGACGAACACCAGTCAGCAAAGACCGACCATTTCTGGTCGTAGAGGCGTCTCGTGGACGGCGCTCTAGCCTGAGAAATGGTATTTAGGACGTCCCTGGGGAGGTTAGTAGGCTCCCATCGAGGGACCAGAGGTGCAGAGCCCAGAGCTCCGGCTGTGGGTGCCAGATTGTCCTGTTCGCCTGAGAGAGGAGGTCCCGTCTCAGGGGGATCGGCCACGGGGCTCTCAGAGAGAGCTTGAACAGCTCCGAGGACCAAATCTGGTTCCTCCAGAGCGGGGCCACTAGAAGGACTCTGTGCTGGTCTTCTCTGATGCGCCTGATGACCTGAGGGATCAGGGCGATCGGAGGAAAAGCGTAAAGGAGCGTGCTGGGCCATGAATGGGCCAGAGCGTCGACCTCCTTCGAGAAAAATGTTGGGCAATGAGAGTTGTCTTCTGAGGCGAAGAGGTCTATCTTTGCCTTCCCGAAGAGCTCCCAAATCCTGAGGACAACCTGGGGATGGAGCGTCCACTCGTCGGAGGGGACGTTGCTCCGTGACAGCATGTCTGCACCCAGATTGTTCCTGCCAGGGACATGAGTCGCTCTGAGCGACTGAAGCCTTGGAAGAGCCCATTCCAGTAGACGTTTCGCCAGAGCGCATAAGCGGCTGGACGAGAGACCGCCCTGGCGGTTTAAATATGACACCACTGTCATACTGTCCGATTGGACTAGAACGTGACGCCCTGTCAAATGAGCCTGAAAGAACTGAAGGGCCTTCATCACTGCTAGCATCTCTAGACAGTTGATGTGCAGATGGCTTTCCTCTTGGCTCCATGAGCCGAAGGCCGGTCTGCCGTCGCACACAGCGCCCCAACCCGAGTTGGAGGCGTCTGTTGCTAGCACCGTCCTTCGTGAGACCGCCTGTAAGGGCACTCCGCGCTTGAACCATACAGGGTTCGTCCAAGGTTTCAGGGCTAGAAGACAGGCCTGATTGACCTTGAGGCGAAGGCGGCCGTGCCGCCAAGCGCTGGGAGGAACCCGGAACTTCAACCAGTACTGAAGAGGCCGCATCCGAAGAAGGCCGAGCTGTAGTACCGGAGAGGCGGAAGCCATTAGCCCTAGCAGCCTCTGAAAAAACTTCAGAGGGAGGCAGGCTCTGTTCTTGACTGAGGCTGTGAGCTGCTGAATCGTCAGAGCGCGCTCTGGCGAGACTACTGCCGTCATATGGACTGAGTCGAAAACTGCTCCCAGAAACGAGATTCGTTGAGTGGGGCACAGCAAGCTCTTGGTTGCGTTGACCCTGAGACCCAGGCATTGTAAATGGCTGAGGAGCACGGATCTGTGGTGTTCCAACTCGACTCGCGAACGGGCTAGAATGAGCCAGTCGTCGAGATAATTCAGGACTCGGATTCCCGCCTGTCTGAGAGGGGAAAGTGCCGCGTCCATGCACTTGGTGAAAGTGCGAGGAGCCAGAGACAGCCCGAAGGGCAGGACCGTATATTGGTATGCCACTCCCTCGTATGCGAATCTCAAGAATCGTCTGTGACGAGGGGCTATCTGGATGTGAAAATACGCATCCTTCAGGTCCAGCGAGCAGAACCAGTCCTCGGGGCAGATGTGCGCGAGGATCTGTTTCAGCGTCAGCATTTTGAACTTCCGTCTCATGAGGGAATGATTCAAAAGTCTGAGATCCAGGATGGGTCTGAGACCACCATCTTTCTTGGGGACCAGAAAATAGCGGCTGTAGAAGCCTGACTCGCTTTCCGCGGGGGGAACTATTTCCACAGCCCCTTTTCTTAGCAACGTCATGACTTCGGCTCGGAGGACATGGGCGTCGTCCGGATTGACCAAAGTTTGAAGCACCCCGCCGAAGCGAGGGGGCCGGCGTGCAAACTGGAGCGAGTAACCCTGAGTTACGATCCCCATGACCCAATTTGACACATCGGGGATGGCCTGCCAAGCCTCGGCCCGAGTGGCAAGGGGTTGAATGATATCGTGTGACAGACCGCCGCTGAGGGGGTTGTACACCGAGAGTAGCGGAAGAGGAAATTTGCTCTCTTTTTGATGATATAAAAATTTGTTCGCCGTGAAAACGGCGTTTGGAGTGGGCGCAACAGTTGTGGGCCCAGCTGTCACTTGAAACATGTTTCCCACGCCCGGATTTAAACGAGGCGGAGGGGAAAATGTTCGTGGGAGCTTTTGGGGTGGTCCGGTCGCGACGGGACGATTCCCCATCCTCTTCCTTCCTGGCAGATCAGGATGACTTCGGAGGCACCGGGTCCAGCACAATCCTGGGCCGGGGTCCCTGGCGTCTCGGGAAGGGATAGCGCTTGGCAGAGCGCGAGCGCTGGCGTTGCTCCTTGGGTGGCGCTGACTGTTTCGGTGCTGCGGGTGGATCGGGCTTGTGCTGCTGAGCCGGCGCAGTCCTGGGGCGGCTGGAAGCAGAGCTGGAGCGCTTTGGCAGGAAATGTCTCATGGCCTGAGACGATTTCTGTGCCGCTGTGAAGCGCTCAGTGAAGCCATCCACTGCAGGGCCGAAGAGACCAGAGGGAGAGACCGGGGCGTCTAAGAAGGCCGTCTTGTCATTGTCCTTGATCTCCGTCAAGTTAAGCCACAGGTGGCGCTCCAACACTACCAGGCTGGCCATGGAACGGCCGATGGCCTGAGCCGTAGCCTTCGTGGCTCGCAGGGCAAGGTCAGTGGCGCTGCGAAGGTCCTTGAAAGCCGGCGCGTCAATCCCAGACTCGTCCAGAGAGCGGAGGAGTTTGGCCTGGAAGACTTGGAATATGGCCATGGAGTGTAGCGCAGAGGCGGCCTGTCCTGCCGAAGTGTAAGCTCGACCAGCTAAGGTGGAAGTAGTCCGGCAGGGCTTGGAAGGGAGTGACCTCTTAGTTTTCCATCCCACAGCCGCGGGAGGGCAGAGGTGAGCGGCCACTGCTTCATCAAGGGGTGGCAGGTGCTCATATCCCTTTTCCTCGGCGCCGTCGACGGCAGTGAGGGCGGAGCGGTGCGTGGTATGAAGGCGGGCGGAGTACGGGGCGCGCCACGACTTCGTCAGCTCCTCGTGGACCTCGGGAAAAAAGGGCGCTGCTCGCTGGCGAGGGGCTTGGCGGCGGCCAGGCAGGAACCACTCGTCGAGGCGACTGCGCGACGGCTCCTCTGGTGGGGCCCAGTCGAGGTCCAGCTCTTCTACGGCTCTGGATAGGATGCGGAAGAGCTCGGCATCCATGCCCTGGCCATGTTCAATGGGCTCCAAGGGAGGCGGGGGGGCGGGATCGTCCGATTCGCCAGCCCACACTTCTGCTTCGGAAGCCGCAAGAGACATGGAGTCGTCCTGCTCGTCGTCTGTTCCACCGAATGAGACGAGGTCACTCGCTTCCGCAGAGGGACGCTGCTCAGGCCGAGAGAACAGGACAGGAGAGGGTTCCCTCGGAGGAGAGGGCGAGGCACGCGGGAGCTGGGCCGGCGTGAGCTCGCCTATCTCCTGGCGCTGAGTCGCTCTGCCCCGCTGTCTCTTCCTAGCCGGCTCGCGGGAGGAAGTAGACGGGAGGGCGCGAGCGGCGAGATCACCCTCCGTGAAGAAGGCGACCCGCGAGCGCAGGGAACTGAGACTCATGCACTCGCAGTGCGGGCATGAGTCCCCAGCGAGCGCGCCGTCTGCATGGGGCTTGCCCAGGCAAGCGACGCACTCGCTGTGACCATCACCGTCGTGCAGGGGGGCCCTGCACGTGCCACACGAGTGGCGGGGCATCTGAGAAGACGCCGTTGCCGTGAAAACGGCACTTGGGTGGCTCTTTTAGAGCGGCGAGGGCCGCGGAAGCTCTAGAAGCGGTGAAAACCGCTGAAATACGCTCTTTTAGAGCGGCGTTAAGCCGCGGTGAAGCTCTCAAGACGGCGCGCCGGATGGCGGCAGGGGACACACAGGAAGCGGCCGGGAGCGGGAAGCGGGAGGCGGCGACTCGGCGACGGCGCTGACGCTGCAGTCGGAGAGGGCGCCGGCGCTGTCCTCAGTCCGGCGAGTCCAGGCGAGTCCGCTGTGGGAGCCTCTTCAGACGGCGGCGAGAGCAGTCAGGAAGGCGGCGAGCTTCTCGGCTTCAGGCGGAGATCAGCGAGGAGATGATGAGGTCGTCGCTGAAGGAGAAAAACACTGAAATCCTATGGCGAAACGCCGGCTTATATAGCCCTTAACCCCGCCCATTTCGGCGGGAATATTCGCGCGCTTTGTCGCCATAGGCCGCGCAGCTATGCCGCGCCGTCATTGGTTCAACAACTTGTCTATGAGTGAACCAATGACGGTGCAGTTACACTGCGTTATTGAAAAAGGCTTCAGCAGCGGGGAAAAAGGGAGACCTTTCCCCATACGCAGTACGAGTGAAGTATCGAAAGGGAACTCCACATTTCATGTTTCAAACAAAACCATGTTTTTTAAACAAAACCAAGTAATTGCTTTGTAAACAAACTCAAATACACACACACAAACACATGTACAAAGACTTGCAGGAGTTGAAATTAGAAATCCTTGATCACTTTTAGACGGCTTTGAAGAAACTCCCCTCAGCTAGCGCGTCTTTTTGAAGTGACTAACAGCCTTGTCATCTGACCTGAATACTGCACGCTGATTCGCTAAAACAGACTTTTCGGTTTCTGTACACAAACAACAAGGGCTCTTGTCGGTTTCTGCTTTAAAACATGAACTTGCGATGCCTTGATAGTGGACAATCTGACAATCTCTGTCTTTTCTGACAAAACATATTTAGGGTTCAAAAAGTGCTATATGTGGAGAATAATGCACAGCAGTCAGTAAATTTTTTTTTTTTAAAGTGCCGCTTATCGGTTTTTGCAAATGAACTCTTCAACTAGGTACTAACCCTGAACCTATACCCCTAAACCTAACCTTAACCCTTATAGTTAACTTATATTAACCAGTAACACATTATTTTAAGGTGTCATTGTTACAGTGTCATTATATATTTAAGTACAGAGTAATATTAATTAACAACATGTACTTACTATAGGGTTAAGGTAGGATAAGGGTTTGGTTGAGGGTTAGTAGCATGTAATTATGCATAGTTTACTGTTATTACTATGGTAAGTGCATGTAACATATGTACCAAGGACACTGTAAAATAAAGTGTTACCACAAGTTCTTTCTTAGGTAATTACACTGTAAGTACATACGTATAAGAGCACATACTGTTAAAAAAAGTGCAACCAAAATAAGAATGGTTGATTTCATAGTGGCTTTAATGTTCTAGTTATGTTGGGTTTGAGAAATGTTCTGTTATGTTGGCATTTTGAGGGTTACCATTACGCAAAGTAAGGTGGATCTTGAGTAAGGTAAGCTAGGGGCTGAAGTGTATGATGTTTGCTCAGTAAACAATTACTGTGCAAATGCAAGTACAATGATAAGTCTCTTTCTTGAAAAATGAAAGATTATTATTTGTTACTTTATCATTTCTTATTTTATTGGACTCTACTCAGTTCAGTTAGAGTTTCTTCTACACAAAGTAATTGAATTTACATGGGACTTTCATTTCACAAACTCATTTTCTACATGTGTAACCGCTGTCCACAACTGAACATAATTTTGCAATGCTCCTGTGAAAAACAGAAGCAATTAAGCCCATGTGCAGGTGTACAAGTGCTCTCTACTAGTGCTATACTCGCTTGGTAAAGCAGAACAATCACCCACTCAATGAGCTAGTGCCAAATAACTGGAAGGAAATCAAAGATTTAGTCCAAAAAACAAATAACGTCTGTCTGCACAGCACAGTGCATATTTTGGAGCGTAACTATATTTTTTGTCTGCAGTTCTAAAGCAAAATATATTGGTTGAGCTGACTGAATTTATGCTACTTGGGGAATCCTAAAACTTAATTGCAAAGCAATATTTTTTTATGCAGATTAAAAAAAATAGATTTTTTCCTTCCAAATGAGCATATCGACAATATATTGAGACAGCTGTTGTTTTTCTTCTCCATTAGCATTTGATGAATGATATGCACTCTTAATTATTTCTCATAGGGTGCAAGTAACCTTGATTTATATTTCATTTAAAAAAAAGAGTGTTGGTCAAGGCTGTCGATCTGAATATCATAGTGATAGCCATGCACTGTGAGAGTAAGCACATTTCTATAAAAGGCTGAAGCCAACAACCGACTGCCTGAGGCTTGAGAATCGTTTCACTCTGTAAAATGGCCTTTTTCTCAGATCTTAGAGGGCATTTGTATGTTTCTTTTTGTAACATGTAGCTTCAGGTGAGTTGAACTGTGGACCCAAGTGTAGATATTAATAATCTTTCAGCATGTAATCCAAAAAAAAAATCAGCAAACAAATATGAAAAAAAGATTTGCTAAAAGACGAGGAAATACAAAAGGTAATGCAGCTTAGATGTCAAAGAAAACAAACATTATTGGTTCTTTTGTGTCATGAGCAGGTGCGGATTAACGCACCCACGTGTGCAGGGGCCCCGGCTTGGCCAGACTATTTATTTTATTATTTTAAATTTATGCTGCATTCACGCCACCTCGTATTTACTGGAATCTTGAGATGACAACACGTGACATTATATTCAGAGCTGTTCAAGTCCTTGGACTTCAAAATGAATGTCAAGTTTTTCACGTCAATTTGACGTTTTTTTTTCTTTCGACATCAATTGGACTAGTGAGTGGATGTCAATTTGATGTCTATATATATATATATATATATATATATATATATATATATATATATATACTGCTGCTGTACAATATAGCGAACATGAATTACCTGTAGCAGATCTATACAGGTGGAGCTGGGGAAGGTGGAGGGTTTCTGAAAGCGTGCTGCACTGCTAAGGCAAATGCTACTCATGTATTTGAAGACTGAGCATGCAAGCTCATTGGCTACTAATACAGCAGGAACCAATCATCTGTGTCCTATAGATAATGATGTGATTATGAGCAGTTGAGTTAAGGACCTATTAGCCTGCCCATTTAGAGTTTCATGACAGAAGTCTCATCATTTTTGACATGACAAGAGACCAATTGAACTGCAAGTTTATCCATTCAAACTTCATTAACCAACAGCAACATGTAAACATTCGCTAGCCAGAGTCTTTAACCATTGCACTTGCGTGTTACATCTTTTGCGACATCTCGCGCATGACACAGTATTTGAATTTGGAAAAGAAACACAAAACTTACTGGAGCCGCTCCGGTGGAGAACAGTGACTGGATCTAACACCTTAAGATGACGCACTGCTCATATCTCTTACGCTGTAAGTTACCGAAAGCGAAACCACACACAAAACACCTTAGAAGAGCTTCTCTGTATGACGTGACAGACAACTAGTTGTCCAGTCCGGTTTTGTTCACACAGCGAGAATATTCTGAGAATACGGCTGTGAGTCCTGAAAATTTACAGGTGTGAGTTTGGTTATAAAATGCGGTTGTCACACCCATAAATAACCGTACTGTGTGAATGTAACCGTATTAAGGACTCAAATACAGGACTGACAACCGTATTCTGCTGCTGTGTGAACATGGCCTAAATTAGTGGAGCGAACAAGCCACACTCAGTCTCAAACAGAGACAGAAGTCAAACAGAGTCACACAAATACCAAAATGAGTGACTTACATGCGCTTAAAAGTTAAAAAAAAAAAAAAAAAGTTGCGTCTTGGCAATTATTCAGATAAACACAGTCAGTTTTGGATCGTTAAATGGTTAAGAAAGAGAACACATGTTGTGTAACAGTATTGGGTCCGTTCATAAACTCTTAAAGGGACAGCAGTCCAATATTCCTGCTGCTGTCTGTCATGTTATTTAAAGAACAATAGACAAAGAAAATCACTTTCTGCTCTTGACTGAATACGTTTTATAACTTTATGGTAAGAATAAATCTGTATTTAATATTTACAATAAAGAATACAGAAATTAAGGTAACCAGTGTAAAATAACACTGGATGTGTTATTTTACATTTGATTACTTTAATTTCTATAGTATTTCTTACCTGAATAAAAACCTACTTAACCTGAAAAACTTATTTTCATAGCTCTCTATTCCATTGCATTTATTTATTTATTCATTTATTTATTTGCATTCACATGCAATTATATTATATTTGCACTGTTTGGCATTTTTTTTATTTGTTCTCATTTTATTACTGAGTTTTACTTTTTTTTTAATGAAAATAAAACCTTTGCGTTGAAGAAAAGTAGATTTTTGTTTGTATATGCTGTCAATTATAGTTCTAAGAAAGAAATTTGGAATCGGCAAAAATAGGTATTGGCAGATCACACTATCAAAAAATCGGAAATCGGCGCATCTCTAGTTCCAGTGAAAGCCAAAAATTATGTTTTGTGAACGAATCTGTGGCTGTGAAAAAACCATGAGAGTCAATTACTCAATTACCCTTTCAAAAATACCGCCACTTGCTTCATTACTGAATGAATGAATGACTCAATGACTCACTCATTAAGACAGCGACTTACTGCCACCTACTGGTGGTTTTAGTTTAATATTTAAAAGTATCACTCGTTTATCACATCATTGCTTATTTCTCTTTTGGACATTTTTAATTTAAAATATTATTATTTAAATATATTTAATAATTTAATTATTATTTAAATTCTATTATTTATTTTATAAAGGTATATATAAGGGTAAATACAAAGCACTTTAATGCACAGTCAGTTTAAGGGGGAAAATATTGTCCCTTAATGGAAAAGGTGTGACTGCAGCAGTCTAAGTGGAAGAGAGGGGGTATGCAGAAGAATGTTAAATGCCTCAGGGGGTATGCGACTGTAAAATGTTTGGGAACCACAGCTGAAGTGAATTTAAAAACAAGCAGGCAGGTAATATGCACACTTAATTATTAGTTATTACAAGTCATCGTCATTGCAAAAACCCCACTGGTTTATTGTTTTAGTTACTTTGTAGGCCTACATCTGTGTTGCTTATTTTTTTACATTTTCCATATAGCCCAAAATGTGATTGTTACACTATAATAAAAAAGACTGAAAATTTGCTTTATGTGACTTAGTCAAATTGCTATACCTAAAGTAAATAAAATGGACTTATTTGATCCTACAGTGTTGCAACTCTGAACATGCTTTTTGATCATTACAAATAATAATGTAAAATTATTATCTTAGAATAGAAGATATGCTGACTCTCGCATCACAAAAAATATCAATAGTTATGTATGTGGTCTTGAAGAGGATTCTTTTTTTTCTGTCTCTGTCTTGACTGTCTCATTTGGACTCGAACCTCTTTGGACTAGGTCTTGACTCGGTCTTGACTAGTCCTGGACTTGGACTTGTCTTGAACTCGAGCCTCTTTGGACTAGGTCTTGACTCGGTCTCGACTAGTCCTGGACTTGGACTTGTCTTGAACTCGAGCCTCTTTGGACTATGTCTTGACTCGGTCTCGACTAGTCCTGGACTTGGACTTGTCTTAAACTCGAGCCTCTTTGGACTAGGTCTTGACTCGGTCTCGACTAGTCCTGGACTTGGACTTGTCTTGAACTCGAGCCTCTTTGGACTAGGTCTTGACTCGGTCTCGACTAGTCCTGGACTTGGACTTGACTTGAACTTGAGCCTCTTTGGACTAGGTCTTGACTCGGTCTTGACTAGTCCTGGACTTGGACTTGTCTTGAACTCGAGCCTCTTTGGACTAGGTCTTGACTCGGTCTCGACTAGTCCTGGACTTGGACTTGACTTGAACTTGAGCCTCTTTGGACTAGGTCTTGACTCGGTCTCGACTAGTCCTGGACTTGGACTTGACTTGAACTCGAGCCTCTTTGGACTATGTCTTGACTCGGTCTCGACTAGTCCTGGACTTGGACTTGTCTTGAACTCGAGCCTCTTTGGACTAGGTCTTGACTCGGTCTCGACTAGTCCTGGACTTGGACTTGACTTGAACTCGAGCCTCTTTGGACTAGGTCTTGACTCGGTCTCGACTAGTCCTGGACTTGGACTTGACTTGAACTTGAGCGTCTTTGGACTAGGTCTTGACTCGGTCTCGACTAATCCTGGACTTGGACTTGTCTTGGACTCGACAAAGGTGGACTTGACTACAGCCCTAGTTGCAATAGACCTGCAGTTTTCTGGGAGTTTGTTCCAGATATATGGTACATAAAGACTGCTGAATGCTGTTTCACCATAGTTTTGCCTCTAGGGATAGAAAGCAGACCTGCCCCAGATGACCTGAGAGCTCTGGATGGTTCATAACGTAGCAAAAGATCAGAAATGTACTTTCATGTGGTCACAATGCAAATCAGAAATTTAAAAAAAGATTTCCTTTACCGGTGATTTTTTAAATGTCAGTCTTTGTCTGCAACTGTTAACCATCCAAAATGGTATTATATTTTAGGGTTTATTATATTTTAGGGTTTTATTTTGAAAAATATATCCATATATTCCTAAAAACTATATTGGCCAGCCCTAGTGTGCATCAAAAAAAAAAGAAAAGAGAATGACTGCCTGATGTCAACAATGCTTTTCTCATGCATTTTTTTCTTTTCTTATTTGGCAGATGAACTTTCCAGCGGCAACAGAGTTTGAGTTAAAGAATGCTATGGAAATAAAACCAACCAAAAAAACATTTTTTATTTAACTTTTTTTTGTCATTTTTTTATAAAGTTGTAAAATGTTATATATATATATATATATATATATATATATATAATCAGTGGTGTGCGGTCCATATAAGCTGCGAATGCTCTGCATACCCAAGCCATTTGTGAATGGATTGTCATTTATGAGAACCTGTTATATTTAAGTGAAAAGTATCCTTTAGACTTATTTTGTTGTCTAGGCTATTCTTTAGGCTGCTATTAAATTTTCACTGACAGCCCAAATTCAGCCTTGTTTTAGCCTAGACCAGCACTTCTCAAAGTCCGGACTCCGGTCCGGATCCGGACCCGGAGGGAATTCAATCCGGACCCGCCTCCATTTCGTATTTCAACAGCAGTAATTGTGTGTAAGGGATTAAAAATCTGGATTTCCTACTTTGATAAAGGCATGTCAAAATCATTTGTTTAGTGTTTTATGTCTTTTGGAGATGGTCCGAAATTAAAGCGAAGGCGAGATATTTAAAGTTTTCCTCCGTGATTCAGTTGCCATGACAACGAGTCATGCGCGTGACGCGACACTTCACGCGCAGTAAGCGTTTGAATGGGTGTGGAGCAGTGGTTCTCAACCTGCGGCCCGGCACAAATGTAAATGCGGCCCGTGATATGCCGACCACAATAATAATAATAATAATAATAATAATAAAAATTAGCATACAATTTATTTTTGTTTTAAAATTTAAATTAAAGTGAATTATTAAAAATATATAAATGAGCTATAATGCTTTATTTGTCATATAAAATAATTTTGGTGAGCTTTTATTATTTTCAGACATCAGGCAATGTAATGACGCAATCACAACGAAACACAAGTGCGCGCTTAGGAAGAATTCAAACAGTAGCCATTAATTTTGTAAATTTAAGCCTCAAAATAGTCAAATTTGTTATTAAAGGAGAAAAACTAAATGTGGAAGATAAAATGAAGGAACACATGCAAACAAGAAGAGTCGCAGCATCAGCAGTAAAGGTAAGAAGAATGGAAGAATCAGTTTGCTGTTAGGCCTAATGAGCGAGATGGGCAGCCTTCCTGTTTGCTCTGTAGTAAAGTACTTGACAAGCAAAACCTACAATTTCAAAAGACTGAACTGTGAATTCGATGTGTTTGTTTGATGTATTTTAAATCAGTAAAATAATCGCATCAGCGCACCCGCGGCTGGAATGAGCCCAACTCAGCGCGCGCTCGTGGATCCGATGCTGCGCGAGGAATTGCGACATGACAGAATGCTTGATATCGTAATTGTAATTAGCCTACAGTGCGCTCAGTGTTGTTTGTAAAAAGAGCTGAGTAACATTTGCTTATTAAGGCATTTATGTGATTGTTTGGTGACTATTGCGATGATGTTGAAGAGAGTCATAAAGTCATACAGAATTAAATAGCAACTTAAAGTGATTGTATATACAGTTTGTGTGTTCATTGAGCATTACTGATTATTATTGTAAAGCTAATGTCAGTAAGTTAGTTTTTATTTGTTATTTATTGTGTGCAACATCTTGGTATAATAATAGTATTATCTGCTAATACCATAACATTAAATCTGATTAGTTTGCATTGGTGACGTCATATGTAAATTATATGCGGACCGTGAGACTTGCACTTGGACCATTGTGCGGCCCACTGGGAAAAAAGTTTGAGAACCACTGGCCTAGACCAATATTCACTGTCTATTAGACATAAATATGTAGTCGTTCAACAGTGGTCTAATTGATGACTAGTCTTCTCTTGGGTTATGGTTAGATGTCTATTAAATTTTCACTGCCCAAATTTTGCCTTGTTTTAGCCTAGACGTCAGGGCTGTGTTTTGACGGCTATTAGACTTTTAATCGAACCAATTCAAATGGAAAATACATATTCTCAGATTATGTAATCCGTATGAAACATGCATATCGCGTCCACTACTGCGGATATGACGAATCAGCATCGTAGTCTTCATCTTTGCAGCCGAAAACAGAAAACATTATCAATAAATTAAAATGTTTAGAAAATCTCCTTGCTGTTTTTTCACTACACATTCATTATAATTACATTTGCCGGTGCACTGTGGCAAGTTTTATGCGTGAGCTTGAGCGCTGATTAGGCCATGTATTAAATATTGGTGTATTATATATTATTATGATTTTCAATTTCCCATTTTACCTATGTGGTGGTGGTCATTTTTTTTTTACTGTGGTGGTCCACCAGTTGAAGGAATGTAGAAGAAAAACGGTTGTATTGGCTGTCTCAATGTGTGTGTGTATGCCAGTTAGCCTTATTTGCGTGTGGACCATGTATGGCACTAAATACATTTTTCCAGTAGAGCATAATGATTAAGAGGGGGCCTCACACAAAGAGCAGCCTAGGAGCCCCTGACCACCTTAATCCGCCCCTGGTCATGAGACAGGTGAATGAGATAAGACAGCTATTGTGGAGAGGTGAATTTTTTTCATTTCCATTTATGCTATGATTCATTATGGCTCACAACATAAATGTAAATGGCAGTAGCAGGTGCCAGAATCTCAGCTGTGTAAAAATACTGTTTGCACAGAGATTAATGGCATGCAGTTCATAATATCAGCCTCGCTCTGTACTTCACGAACAAGCATGGGTGACAAATGCTCTGAGCACAAACCTCCATTACTCATTCCAGTATCACATGTCCATCTCTTCCACAGTGAGAGATGTCATTGTGACAGCGCCACCATTGTGTCTGTGTCAGACACCTCTCTTTGAACCATAGAATCTCAGTGCTGAGGTGGATCTGTCCCACTCCTCTCTTGTTCAAATTAGATTTCTTCCCCCAATTTGTTCCTATTTAAGCTACAGGGGTTGATGTCAGATCTCAGGCCTGCTGTTGAAATAAATTCCTTTTACACCCTGCCATTTGCAAGGATTTACAATGGAAGCTATTTTGTTGCATGATACATACATTTCTGTTCTGTATCAGGGCACTTAGTGCTTAAGGAGCTCTATAATTCTGGCCTCTTACATATTTTATGTAGCACATGTGTTTAGCTATTCATTTGGAAATGTCACATAGAGACTGGGTTTTTCACAGAATGATAGAATAGAATAGAATAGAATAGAATTATTAAACAATATCTCATAAGCAAGAGAGCTGTTCTTATTCTGGAAAACTGCATATGCTATTGATTTAGCCATCTTGATATTCAGTACAACAGCACTATTGCAAGTGTAGTCTCAGCCTCGGAGACTACACTTGCAATAGTGCTGTTGTACTGAATATCAGGATGGATAAATCATATGGCACACTTACCTGGAAACACTTCTGGAGTTTCTAAGTCATCATCTGGTTGGTTGAATTCTACAGGATATCCGGGAGACGCGTGTCGCATTCTTTAACGGTCTGCCTGGAAACGAAGAACGGCGTTATGTCAAGTGTCCTGTTGTCAATAGGGGCACAACTTTAGTAAACTCTCCAATGGGTCGTCTTTCAGGGATGTGACAAACGACCTATATGAGCGTATTGGTTGGAGGACATGTTGCAACGAGGGCTTTCCAGGATCAGCTTAATGCTGGATTTTCAAAAGTATGTGAAGTTCTTGGCTCCTTTGTTGCAGTAAACTTGCACAACGTTCTTGAATGAATAATTTATTAAATGCATGCCGGTCTGTTATTGTAGGGGCATCGACATTACATTTTCACACCCCTAAAGCTGAATCGGAACAAAACGAACTGTGATTGGTCGTGTTACATGTCAGTCAAACGTTCTCTTGGGTGGTCCTTGGCCAATGAAAGCTGCGATAGAGTCTAGACCTTATGCCGTCAGTCTAAAGTTCTGGCTATGCGAGACTATTGCTAGTGTGACATTGTTTTTGGCGCTGCGCCGAAACACTGCATGATGCCTCAGGTCATGCTTGTAATGACATGTACCAAGTTTGGTCTGAATACGATAAAGCGTTACTGAGATACAGCCTTATGTCCATTTTCACAAGCACTACGTATAATTAGTTCGCATCTTTTTTGAAAACGGTTTAAGGAATCAACTTGAATTCCATAACTTTTTGTCGGCATGGTCTGAAGATGATCTGGTTTAATTTTTTGTGAAAATCGGAGTAACGACCTAGGAGGAGTATGGCACACTTGCCTGGAAGCACTTCTGGAGTTTCTAAGTCATCATCTGGTTGGTTGAATTCTACAGGATATCCGGGAGACGTGCGTCGCATTCTTTAACGGTACACCTGGAAACAAATGCTGTGACACCAAACCCCCTCGTAGAAGAAGAATGGCATTATGTCAAGTGTCCTGTTGTCGATAGGGGCACAACTTTTGTAAACGCTCCTATGGGTCGTCTTTCAGGGATGTGACAAACGACCTATATGAGCGTATTGGTTGGAGGACATGTTGCAACGAGGGCTTTTCAGGATCAGCTTAATGCTGGATTTTCAAAAGTATGTGAAGTTCTTGGCTCCTTTGTTGCAGTAAACTTGCACAACGTTCTTGAATGAATAATTTATTAGATGCACACCGGTCTGTTATTGTAGGGGCATCGACATTACATTTTCACGCCCCTAAATCTGAAGCGGAACAAAACAAACTGTGATTGGTCGTGTTACATGTCAGTCAAACGTTCTCTTGGGTTGTCCTTGGCCAATGAAAGAGTCTAGACCTTATGCCGTCAGTCTAAAGTTCTGGCTATGCGAGACTATTGCTAGTGTGACATTGTTTTTATATAAACTAGTAGTAAAAAAACTTAAATCAAACCACACACTTGCAAAATAATTTGCTCTGTTATGAGTTATTAGATATTATTATTAGGGGCCAAGCACCGAAGGTGCTTAGGCACCTATTGTATCTGTTGGCGTTCTTTTTCTTTTCGATTCTTCTTCTTCTTCTTCTTCTTCTTCTTCTTCTTCTGCTCTTGAAGTCTATGGCAGCCCATAGAACCGCTTGCGGGAAAGTTGTGAAATTTGGCACACAGTTAGAGGACAGTCTGACCTTTGTCCATAGCAAATTTGGAGTCTCTAACTCAATCCCTCTAGCGCCACCAGCTGTCCAAAGTTGCACTTATGTTTATGCTAATAACTTTTGAACCATAAGGGCTAGAAACAAAATTCAGGACGATTCGAATGCACCCTATGCAACTTTTTCCGCCATTTTGAATTTTCTGAAAAACATACTTTTTTGAACTCCTCCTAGGTTGTTACTCCGATTTTCACAAAAAATTAAACCAGATCATCTTCAGACCATGCCGACAAAAAGTTATGGAATTCAAGTTGATTCCTTAAACCGTTTTTGGAAAAGGTGCGAACTAATTATACGTAGTGCTTGTGAAAATGGACATAAGGCTGTATCTCAGTAACGCTTTATCGTATTCAGACCAAACTTGGTACATGTCATTACAAGCATGACCTGAGGCATCATGCAGTGTTTCGGCGCAGTGCCACCTACTGGTGCAGAGATATTGAATGAAAAATTGTCATTTGTGCTTATAACTTCTGATGGGTTTGTCCAAAAATCATAAATTTGGTCTCGTTGGATTCGGGGCATCATGCCGAGTCGATTGATATCCAATTTTCCCATATCGGCCATATCGAATTTTGTGCTAAAACGCTGTATTTTACGAACGCATTAACGTATCATTACGAAACTCGATATGGGTCTTTGGCACCATGCCCTGACAATACTCAAAAAGTTTCGGCGCAGCGCCACCTTGTGGTCAAAAGTTATAACAAAATTTAGAAAAATGCTAATAACTTTTGACTATATGTATGATCTTAATACGTCTTTAATTGCTCACAGTTGCAGTTGGTCTGATGCTCACAGCCATGTTGGCTGGCGGCTTGTGTCGTTTTTGTGCTTGGCCCCGTAATTGCTGCTTGCAGCTATATTTATTATTATTATTATTATTATTATTATTATTAATTATCTGTTATTATTATCAATTTAGTTGCAGTCTAAATATTAATTTTGATCTGCATTCATTTATAGCTATATAAATGTGCAGATATACTGAAAATATGATTGTAGCATTACAGTCCGTCAGAAACAGATCAGCATGCAAGACATAAATTAATAGTCTTTTATACAGCGTTTGTGTTGTTGCAGCATTTCTTGCCACATTTTTTCCCTGCATACTTCTTTTTTCATGTTAGCATTACTCATTTATAGAAGTAAAGTACCAAGACTGTGCACTTAACTAAATATCTGTTCCACATAAATGCGAGTTTATAATAAATACTTAATTATTTCAGAAAAAAACCTGAACTAAAGCTTGTAGTACACACTTTTTTTAAATAAAAAAGTTTTCCTACAGCCACCCCAGTCTTCACATGTTCTCATAAGTTCATAGTGTGATGTTCCCAACAAAGAGGATGAGGCAATCAGAGGCAGAAATGGAAGCTTAAATTATATTATATTCATACCTGACATTTACAAATGAATGCAATGGAGAAGTTCCTCTGTAATCTGGAGTGCACAGCAGGTGTTTCTATCTACACAGATGGCAAACACCCACTGTTGTCTCCATAGTAAGTCTGGAACAAAATCACTCACAAAGAATGCCAATTCCGGAGGCAACACATCATCGAGAATGCTTAAAGACAGCACTATATGTGCCAGATAGTCAAAAGTGTCCCAGCAGTGCTAGCACTCTTTGTATAGCCACATGTTTGCCCCCCCCCCAACTCTCTTTCTTAAAACATCAACCCAAATATAGCACAAAGCTATACTCGTTATTCCATTTCTTCAACCATGAAGAAAGTCCCATACACGCTAAACTGTGGCTGTATGCTGATGTTTCCCATCTGTGACCAAGAAAAAGTGATTGCGCTTAGACACAATTAGAGGAGTGAAACAACGGATTAAGCAAGGACACAGGTCTATGCAGTATACAAAACAGGTAAACAGAGAGAGAAACATATCAGTCTGTATTGCATTGGTCTGAGAAGGGATTCATGAATAATGAAAAATGAAGAACAAAACCACTTTTAAATAACAAATATCACACATTTCGAATAAAATTACATTAAAAGGAACAATGTAAGAAGATACCAATACTGATTTTTCACAGCTTTTATAAAGAACCACAAATTATGGTCATTACTGGTTGACGTGCTGTTTTCAAAAGTAGAGTTATTCATTTTTTGAAGATGGTTTTATCTTCTTCATACTAAAGCACTTAAACCCTTAGGATTCTAAGCACTGTCAATGGCTCTGAAAGATGACTAATCTATGAAAACTGTGATTGTTGTCCATTTGCTTTAGCTTTTATACTAAAATTTGAACCATCCAGACTATTAGTAGGCTAAAGATGCATAATAACAATGAAAGGACTATCATTTTATGTACTGTAGGAGTGGCATCTGTGTGTAATTCAGTTTGGATCAAAGAGGGTAAACATCAAGCAAATCTCCGCTTAAGTTCTTGGTGGTGCAATAGTTTGCGTACATCTTCAGAATGTAATGCCATCAAATTGAATGAAATGCTCTCATCTTACTTTTCAAACCACTGTATGAGAAATGCTAATTGCTTTGAACGCCCCCTTGGAGTAATGGGACTTGTAATTACGGTTTAGCAGCAGACAGACTCTTCGTGCTAGCTGTTAATTACTCTTTGCTAAAGATGAAGAGACTGAAGATAAGCATTATAATCACAGCCGCTGTTTGAAGAAGGATGTTGTGACTTCAGAGAGCAGGGAACATCAGTTGCCCAGAATGTCTGCCCCCCGGGTCGCAGAGCAATCTCTGTGGATGTTCCAGGGTGACCCTGGCCTCAAAAACCCATGCGCTCAACTAGAAGCTGCTCAGCATGGGACATTTACACATTTGTCACATCAAATAATGCACAAATTTCTTAAGCGGTAACACTTTACAATACTGTTCCATAATTAATGAATAACTACACAGGAACAATATTAACATTCTATTAACTAACAAGAAGATCTGATTAACAATTTCTTCTGATGGATTTGGTAACACTTGAGTTATTACTAGAGAGTTACCATGATCTTCACTTTAGAATCTGATCCAAATAATTAGTAATTCCTTTAGAAGGATGTAGTAACGTGAGTCATTACTATCCAAAACCTTACAAAAACCTCAAAAGCATACAATGACTTCAGTCATTACTAGGAAGTTATCACGCTTTTCACTTTAGTCAAATAATCAGTAATTTCTTCTGAAGGATTTGGTAATATTTGAGTCATCACTAGTGGGTTACCATGATTTTCATTTTAGAATTAATTAAATATTATGCATTTTTCACATTAATTATTAACACGTGGGTAGCCTATAGTAGTAGTTCTTAGTAGTCCTCTGGGAGGTATAAAAAGTTATTGATTAGCTAATAGTTATACCTCCTTCAACTCAGCGCCATTAACTAATTTACTAATCAGAGTTTCTTTTTAGTTTATACTAGAATGTTAATATTGCATTCCTCATTTATTCCTGTGTAGTTATTCATTAATGATGGAACGGTATTCTAAAATGTTTTCCCGTTAATCAAAGAGGTGGAAAACAGACCTTGGAATTTATGCAGCTTTAACGCTGTGAGTTGGGTTGGTTCTCTGGCATTGCGACAGCTTTTCCTCATGAAATAATAATGTCAAATGAATAAAAACAAAACAGTCAGAAAGTTGCTTACAGCAAACATCAGCATGGAGTGCTGTGGTATTTCAGCCAGTAAATCAATTTATTTACCCATTCTGTGGTTCTCTGGAATACTTGATTCTGATTGGACAATCATTGCATTCTGCAGTCTGATATTTTCTAATATTCATCTTCATCGTGGCAACGCTGTATATCAGTCCACACTTCGGGTAACCGAAACCGGCTCTACTTTCATGCCTCGCACTTCACACTAAATGGACTTGCTCTCTCCCTCTTAATTTAACTTCCATCTTGCGACTCAATTAGCGACTGTAGTGAAAATGGCCACAGAGGACTTCAGTATTAATATTACTGTTGCTGGCTTTGTAATGTTGCATGGCCGATTGCTTTGGATTAGTTATTTTTTTTTGTAGAGGAAGCTTAAAGATAATTTACAGGTAAATTTATGAAATAATTTCAGCTCAAATCAATATTTAAAATCACCATGAAATCAAAATTCAAATAGTTATTTTTTAAGGAATATTGCAGCATTTATTATAAATTAATGCACATAATTCTTTTTCTCTTGTGCCCTCATAATGTTTAATGAAAATAACTTCCCCTCCCACTTGCAGTGACTTCTTCTCTTCTCTTCTCTTCTCTTCTCTTCTCTTCTCTTCTCTTCTCTTCTCTTCTCTTCTCTTCTCTTCTCTTCTCTTCTCTTCTCTTCTCTTCTCTTCTCTTCTCTTCTCTTCTCTTCTCTTCTGTCATGCTTTTTGGCGTGAGGACAGGACAACCTGTCACTCACACAAGATCACAGCAATCCAATGATCCAATCAATTCCCGATGGACAAAATCCCGCCCTACATTTTTTCTTGTTTGAGAGGCTTTTTCACTCGGATATACGTCACAATAGGGAGTAAAAAACGAACGCAAGTTCCATTTCATGCTGATTTTAAGTTAAGATATTTAATTATCTTTTTGTTTGTTCATTTGGTGAGTCCTGAATGATCACTTTCTCGGGGATTTGCAGTAATGAATGTACTGACTGTATTATCTGTAATGACTGTATTATCATTTACTTATTATCCACAAGAAAACATTATTTTTATTTTTACATGTGCAATTTGTTCAGATTCTTCTATTCCTCCAGCGGCCTTAGAATATGAGATGAAGATGAATTGATGTTATGCCTAAATGTTTCTGCAGAGAGAGAAGTAAGTGGACTTCCTGGCAGAGGCAAAGCTTTCTGTATTTCATCGCCTCATCGCTGCCAATACACCAGAATAGATCATAACGGCAGATAACTACATCAGCGATATTTAAAAGATAAAGATGCCAAAGTCTGCAGTTTCTTTGTAGAGGAACCAGTCATCGCTCAAATGGTATGTTGTTGTAACTGATCCCTTCCATATCACAGTAATTGCAGTGATGGGAGATACTGCTACCTGTAAATGTGACGAGGGCTGCTGACAGCTTGTGTGAATCATTGAAGAGATTAATTATTGCAGGCGGCGCTGTGGGTTGGGACAGGCAGACACACAGACTGCACCTGTATTCTATTCCAACACACACTCGTCCTCTTCCTGTGTGGCTAATGGCGTTGTCCTGGCAAAATTAATTAACTGATGTACTTCCGTCTGTCAGGAGGCCCTGCACAATTAATCACGTGGGGAACGAGACAATGCAGGGCACCTATAAATTCAATTCACAAGTTTGTTGCTCTGTGAAGACCTCAGTCTAAGCCCTATGGATTAGATGTCAAGTGGCTCATAACTCAACAGAAGGTGCAGTAAAATCAAGTCTATCTTTAAAACAAAATATGCCTTTGGATGTCTAGGGGTCACCCGTCTCTCAATTTGATGTCAGTGCTATAAAATGTTCAGTGTGAACCTGAGGCTCCCTCATTTAAACGAATTAACGCATGAAGGCAGCCTCTTCTTGCTATGGAAAATGAAGCCTCAACGGGTTTACACAGGTGGTACAAAAAGTCCTAGCTTGCTTTCAAAATCATCCTATATGTGCGGTAATAATAACCTAAATATTTTGCACATATGTTATCCTAATTGTGGAAGTATCCTAAAACTAACTCCCAACTGCCTTCATCATGTCGAAGGTTCAACAGAACACACATCTTTACCATAGACATATGCTAAGGTTTCATTATCAACATCTTTGACATTCCACCCACATACTGTAGTACTACTATAGATTCTGAACCGTGTGTCTGTCTATAATTTTTAAAGATGAAAATGTATTTATTGAATAATAATAGGTGACCAGATGTCAGCTATCATGAACTTATTGTGGAGGACCTATAAATAGTATCTAAATAGTTTTTGATTCACATAGGAAGTGACAAACATGTGGCTTTCTCCAAAGTCCTGTTAAGGCAAGTCAGTTCACTTATTCAGCCATATTTTAACGCCCACAGGCAGCTATTTTCAGCCCACAGGCAGCTATTTTTCTCTTATTTACTTGAATTGTGAAAGAGAGAAATCTGTTGCAGTTTGTTGAAATTACATATTTTAAATCAGGAATCAAATATGACAACAATATCATAAAATGTGCTTATGATTTCCTATGTCCTGGACAAGTGGACTGTCTCTTTAGCCTGTGCTTTCTCAAGCAGACAGGGTCATCATATGCATAAATTAGTTTAAAAGTTATGTGATTTACCACCTATTTATTACAACATCAGTGATCAATGAATATTAAAGGGTAGGTTCACCCAAAAATGAAAATTCTGTCATTTATTACTCACCCTCGTGTCGTTTCACATCTGTAGGACCTTTGTTCATCTTCAGAACACAAATTAATTCATATCAATAATATTAATAATGAAATCTGAGAGGTTTATGTCCTTCCATAAAGAACTACTTTCAAGGTCCAGAAAGGTAGTAAAGAGATCATTAAACTGATTGAGTTTAAGCCACTGGAGTCACATGGAGTACTTTAATGATGTCTTTCCTACCTTTCTGGACCTTGAAAATGGTAATTGCATTGGATCCCCATGGAGGGACAGAATGCTCTCAGATTTAATCAAAAAGATCTTAATTTATGTTCCAAAGATGAACCAGGGTCTTACGGATGTGAAAGGACACAAGAGGGAGTAAAAATGACAGAATTTTTGGGTGATTAACCCAAATAATATGAACAAATATGTAATATGAACAAAATATTGAACTTAACATTTAGTTTGAGCTTATGCACACTACCAATCAAGGCTTGGGCCAGTCATTTATCCATTTATCTATCATACTATTCCACCTCAGAAACAAAATAAAGAAATACAGGAATTATAGGTTTTGTAGAAATGAGCATAAACAACCAAAGCAAATAATTTAAAATAGATAGTCCCCACACTTTAGAAAAAAAAAAAAAACATTTTATTTACATTTACAGCATGTACCGTATGAACTACAATCTCTGGTATTTTATATTTTTTTCATGGTTAACGCTTAGTTAGCTGTATCCCCATAGCATTATGAATTGATCAGCAAATATGTAGTTTGACAGAAATATTATTGGTTATTTTCAATAACAGTTCTTGTAGAAATATGTCAATAAAGAGACATTCTCTTGCCAAAAAAAAAAAAAAAAAAAAAAAAAAAAATCACTTCAGTTCAGCATAGAAATCTAAAATGAGTTACCAATAACAAACAAATCACAAGAAGAAAACAAAAGAGAATCCGCTTAGTCCAACACCACAGATTTTCTATGTAGGCCATGTAGGTTTCAATGATCTAGTCACTGTAGCTTCTTTAACTGAAGCAGTGCTCAAGAACACTGTAGCAGATAGGAGCAAGCTAGCATTCATGTACAGACCCTCTGAAAACAGAGACATTTTCATACTTTTTTTTTTCAACAGCACAGTGCTGTTTTTCCTAGTGTCCCAATTTATCCCACCTATTATGTACAATAAAAATGGTAGGAACATTTTTTTAATTGGTTACAAAAAATAATTGATTAAAAAAAAACACATATGCTGGGAAGCAACAGTTTATCCTTTATGAAATGCTTAACATGGTTACAATTCATCTCCCATTTATTAATGGCAATGAGGGTGAAAGTAACAGACTGGGGCCACCAAAAAATAAACATGTAGAGTTATATATAAAAGGAACCATGTACGATGAAATCTGTTTTCTTGAAATTTGTCACATTCAGTAGATGACTCTGTTAATTCAATGCTAAAATGTAAGAGTACAACTTTACATACAAAATGCTGAGTGATGAATTCCCTGCTGGCAAACCCATCTTGTCAGCACATGTGATGAATTAGAGGTATATTCTTCATGTACCTTTCTGATGCCTATGAAATATGAACCTATTAGGTTTACTTCAGCGGTTGACTGGTGAGACCAGTATCACATCTTCTTATCATGCCGTCCAAAATGATTAAAAGGGGGGAGAGAGACATCACACATAAGCTTTTATCAATGTTTTGAGAAAGCAATACACAAGCTGGTGAAAAACCATGGTAGAGCATAAAAAGAAACAACCTTTGCACATATGGACTTACAGACACATTCACACACTCATTATCATCATGTTAGGCGAGGTATGCAGTTGCCAGTCAAATAAACCATTCCAGAAAAAAAAAAAGAATTAATTTAAAATACACAACAGAATGAACATACAATTCTATAGACAATGGTAAAATAATAACTGATGGTACAGTATATGGCAGAAACAACTCACAAACATACAAAAGCACACAGTCACAGTAAAAACCTGTGGTTAAAAAAATCACTTCTATAGAAAATTATGCAGTTCTCAAATAAACAATGCACGTTTTATGCATTGGGTGCACTCTGATTTTGTCCAGTGTGTTTTTCACAAGGTTATTGGTTTCCATAGTGACATAGTGGCCATTTTTTTATTTCATCATTTATTTCCTTGTAGCCATTTTTGTCTGAAACCTACATAATCTTAGAATCATATTCCCTTGTCCTTAGCTACTCAGGGTTATTTCCATATCATACAATTATATCCCACACACGTGGAATTGGGGCTATAATTGAACTAACCTGATGTTTAATAATGTATAGAAATTCATATTTATATTTATAGGTTTGTGGCGTTTACAGTTATAAATATATTTACAGATTTAGGGGGGAAAAAACTAAATGCTGAATTTTCAATGCCACGTTTTAGATAATAACATGATTTAAGAACTGTAATTCAAGGCAATTATGCAAACCTAATTTCTGAATTGAAGTAAATTGATGTTTGTTCAGAACAGTGGCTTCTATAAGTTCTAGAAATGTTTCCTTTAGCTGCATTTGCAGAATAACCATGCCCTGATAATGAAAGCTTTCCCTTTTTTCTTTAATAACAGGATTTTTTTTCATGGGGAAATGTAACCATTTATACACCTCTCTGCATCCATCAGGCCCACCATTCATACCTAAGTGCTCCATGCGATTTAAAGTTTGGTGTTTTCAGTAGTTTTCAGTTTTTTGTCTTTGTTTTTACCGTCTCAAAAAACGAAAACACACTGGAGCAATGCGATGTAAAATGCCACAAACCCCCCCCCCCAAAAAAACAACAACTGTTGTCTCATTTCTCTCAAAGGTGCTGGAGTTTACCTTAATTCAACCAGCACACGAAAGTACACCATTCGTTCTCCCAGTTTACAAAATATAGAAATGAAAAAAAAAAAAAAAAAAAAGAAGACATTAAATTTTGTCTTATGATTTGATGATCCAGTCACTTCACATATCTTTAAATAAATAAGATTTGTAAAGACACTTAAAATAATGATACATACACCCTGGCTCTCATTGACATTGCTGAACGTCTAAATGCGCACTGTAATCTTCATGACGACAGCGTGTCCACAACCAAAATTTAAACAGCATTAGTAGAATTCAGTTCCAACATGGTCAAATTTGCGTCTCCTGTACGTTATCCTTCGAGCTGGCTTGGATTAGTAAAGGTTCATGCACTGAGCTATGCAGCGAGCTGAGAGCGGACACATGGTTATAAGCAGTTTTGTAGGAGTTATAGTGGTTGTAATGCTCATGCTCCAGGGGCGGAAGAGCCAGGTGACTCTCCATGGCCGGAACCCTCGCCAGCTCCTCGTGGACGTTGATGATCTCAATGGTGCGGCTCGGCCCATCGTGATCCTGCTGGTGGTGCTGCTTGCGCATCTTGTAGAATATTATAAGCATGACGGCCGCCATGAGTGTGATGGCCACAAAACAGCCGATAATAATCTTGGTGGTTTTCATAACCTCCTCCAAACCATTTAGAGAGCCATCAATGTCTATGTCGGTCACGGGAATTGTGTACGCTCTCTCAGTGGCAATGGGTGTTCCCCTTGTGGTCGAGGAGGATGCCCAGCCGAAAGAAGGCTGCACCGGTGTCCTACTTTCCCCATCGATAGGGGTTTCAATTGTTTCTACGGTGACCGTAGTGAAGTAAGTAAAGCCACTGTTGTCAACGGAAGTCACATTGAGGACAGCAGAGGCTGAAATGTTGCCTAGCATGTTGCTTACGATGCAAGTATAGGTTCCTGTGTCCTGGATGGTGACATTGGTGAAGTTTAGCGTTCCGTCGTTTTGGACGGAAATGCGCATTTTTAGCGCCCCATGTGTTATGATGGAGCCATTTGGTGTTAGCCAGCTGACCGAGGTCACTGAATTTGTCCGACATTTGAGTTCTGCCGCCATTCCTTCAGTCAAATTGAGGTCGACAGGTGGTTCGACGATAACGGGGGCGTAGCACTGAAAGTAGCTCTGGTCCAGCTCACCAATGTAGCGCCCCTTGAGGTTGGGAGGGGAATTACAGCGTGCGCAGCAGCTGGTGTTCGTTGGTACGGTCTCTCTCAGCCACCAGCTCAGCCAAAGAATATCACAATTACAGTTCCAGGGATTGTGATGCAAATGCACTCGCTGCAAGTGGTGCAAAGGCGTGAAGAGATCGTGGGGCAAAAAGGTAAGGTTGTTGTGAGCCAGGTTGAGCTCTCGCAAAGAGTGCAGGTCATCGAAGGAGTTCCGCTCTATGGTTTGGACTTGGGCGTGCATCATCCACAGCTTCTGAAGATGGACAAGACCCTTAAAAGAACTGGGCTGGATGACGGTGAGCTGGTTCCCGGACATCTCTAGCTCATCCAGGCGAATCAAGGGCTGAATGTTGGGGACCTCTTTGAGGTTACACATGCCCAGATTCAGGTAGCGAAGGTTACTCAAGCCCTGAAATGCTCCACTCGAGATGTAGGAGAGACGCTTCAGCTCTCCCAAGTCCAACCGCCGCAGGGAGGGCAAGCGACTGAAGGCATCAGACGGTATGCTCTCAATTGGGTTATTCCTAAGCCACAGCTCTTTCAGTTTTGATAGATACTCAAAGGCGCCATTTGGGATGGTCGTGAGGCGATTGTCAAAAAGCTCTAGAGTGTTAAGGCTGGTTAAGCCGTTAAAGGCGCCAATCTCAATGTTGCGGATGTGGTTTCTGCTAAGCTGAAGAATCTCAAGGTGTCTTAGATGCTTGAAACTGTCTACTTTGATGACCTGGATTTGATTGTCCTGAAGGTTTAGATACCGTGTATTAGTGGAGATGCCATCTGGGACATCCTTTAGCCCTCTGCGTGTGCAGATGACCTTACTAAATTGATTACTGCAGGAACATACAGAGGGACAGGTCTGGGCTCGCACCAGTCCGGCAACAACAAGCAACTGCAGGGCTAAAAGCAGGAGAAACAAGGGGTCAAACCAAGCCCCTTTCCATCTAGGACCTCTCAACATCTGGCGCTGATGGTAAGAGGTCATCTTGTTCAACATTCATAATTTAATGCCTGCTGATTTTCTCTCCCCAAACATTTATAGGCAGTCTGAAAAAAAGGAAGAGGAAAATAAATCTGTTAGCAAAATGTGTCATGTTGAAATGTCAGCGAAGCATGATGGCAGTCAAACAGAACATCAAATTTTGCTGATGTTCGGCAATTTATCATAACAATAAGAACATTCTTCTGTCAAATGGCGCTGCGTGTACATTTCAGATATTCTGATGATGTTGAACAAAAACAAGTACTGCTGTTTAGGCAATGTACATGCAAAATATGGCTGATAAATTGAGCGTCATTACTGTCACAGTTGTTTAATGAGTCTGCACACACAAAGAATTCAAAGAATAATTGATGGAAAGATGTCATTGTCATTTTTGCACTGTATCACTGTATCTGTCAAGTATTTCACTTTGACCTAACCTAAGTTTCTTTCTCCACTTTCTTGACCTAATCGAGAGTTCCATCAATACAGGGAAAAAAAACAAACAAATGTAATTAAAATTATTGTAATGCATGCATATATATATATATATATATATATATATATATATATATATATATATATATATATATATATATATATATATATATACACACACACACACACACACACACACACACACACACACACACACACACACACACACACAATTTTTCACAGTTCCTCTCCAAATAAAACAAAAGACAGTATATTTTAAATATTTGTTTAATGGCATCTTTTTATGAAAGAAGGTCAGAATCACTGATACTAATATTGGTACTGATGTCTCTATGAAACAGATTTTTAAACATTAATTATAGACATTCAACATTACAGTATAATTAAAAGCTATCAATTTCAACATTTATTAGGTTTAAAAAAAAAATTGATTTAAATGAACTTAAAACAATCTTCCCATAAACACATTATAATAAATGTCATATTTATATGACATTCAACATTCACAGACAGAGCGTTCTCGTTTGTCTTGTGGCGCATGAATAGTTTAAATGCATTTGCGTGAATAAGAGCATGATTATATAATGTAATGCTAGACAAATTATGACCAAAAAAATGGATGCTGCATTAATTGCATTAAAAAATCGCCTGCGTTAACGCACTAATTTTGACAGCACCATATTGTGCATTTGTTTTACTATAATATTATTACATACCTTGAGTGTAAAAAAAAAAACTCCTGAAACTTTTATGCTATGCCCTAAAATGAGATGAGAATGAGAAATCCTGTTACAGAAACCTGTCAGAGGGATGGATTAAGCTGCAGACAGGTCCATCATATCTAGGAGATAAGGATATGTGTTTGGCTTGTATATTCAGCACTATATGCTTTCACATACTATGAAGATACATAGAAACCAAATTGTCAAAACCCACAAGAAATGTGCCATTGCTAAAGCACAACCTAAATTTAAAATTCCTTCACCCCACAAGTCTCTGCTCTCATTATCTGCTCAAGTGTTTTTATGAAAAATAAGATGTCTTATTACCTATGCTGTTTGCAAATAGCTTACTATAATAATCAATAATGAATTTCAGTGTATTATGAAACTGAAAGTAAGGCAATCAAGTATCTTGACATTCATAGAAATGCTTTCATTTACAAGATCAAGCAAGCTCTGTCATAATTATATAATGTTACTCTCAGAATCTCCCACCACAGTAGGAAAGTAAATAAAGTATGAGACAAAGAGCTTTCCGATCAAAATGGCAACAGGAGCTGAAGTCGCATGACACCAATAACACCTCAACAACCTCAATGAATGAGTGGGCTGCATGTTGGTTGATAAATGGTATTATACAGTAAATAAATGTTCCAGATGATTGTGAGCTTGACTTTTGTCATGAGTATTATATTACAGTCTGAAACCAGACTGGAAATATCACATGCTTTGTCAGTGATGATCAAGTCTAAATAGTATGTGTCTTTCACATATTTCAGTCTTCTTAGAATAAAATTAATAATTCATTTTGAATTAACTGTCTTTCTTGTCTTTGACATCCCATTATACGATGTATATAATGTCTCAGATGGTCTCACTGTTCATCTGTGCTGCTGATCATCTTGTAAAATTGTTAAAACTGAGAACTGTGATTGATTTAGTCACAGTGAGATGTTAATCTCATTGGTAGGCGATGAATGTTAGTTAGCAGCAGCGTAATTGACACCTTACTGTGAGAAGCTGAGAGAACTTTCAATGGATGCACATTTAATGGGATGCTTGAGATAATCAGGGCATGTCCTGGCAGAAGTCTCTTTTTCATTACCAAAAATAACCAAGGAATTTACGGAGAAAGCACACTAATCTCTCAGGTATTGATTGAACGATTAGCTTGAGGCCTTTATCAAAAATGGGAAACACGAGAATTACATTAAAACCCATTTTTATCTCATTAATTACATAATAGCAATCCACACATCCTTCCTACATCTGAAAGTGACAGTAAGTCCTAGACAGTAACTAAGTTTTCTGACACACACTTAGAGATGACATTTTTACAAATGTCACATTCAAACTCATGTATTTGACATACCGTATCTCAAACCAGACTGGGCAAAGGCCTCATTATATGCTATTATTTCCTGAGGATTTTTTAGAAGCAATTCTATCATCAAGAGTCAAGACATAAATATGCTAAAAATGTTATGATATACAAACACTTTTTGAGTCACATAAGAAATAACAACAGTTTAATAATCATCAACCATTTAATAATCATTCAAATGCATAGGCAAGGCTTGTCCTTGCTCATTGTTGATGATGATGAATCTTGAGAGTGATGTGCTAATTTAATGCAGTTTGACTGAATTTTTTTCCTGCAGTGCTCTTTCCAAAGCTTGCATATTCATTGAGGTCTCTTATGCCAATCAAATTAATGACCTGTGTTTCACAGGGAAAGCTTTAACACATGTATAACACACAAACAAAAATAAAGATAAAGATGAGGTTTGATGAAACAGGTTCTTTGAATAAACAAATTAAAATAAGCTTCTTTGTAAAGTTCAAGATGAACATAATCAATGTGAAAATCTAGTAAACATTAACCTCCTTCAGAGAGCTGTTGTTTTTCCCCCAGCTTTTAGACCAATTCATTTTAATCTTGTCTCAAACAGACACCCTACCCTTGCTCAGATATTATATTCGCATGAGTGTTACAGTATAGGCTCATTCGCTATCTCAATAACTTGTCCTGTAGGTTCACTGGTGGCTATAACATGCTCCCTGTCATCCTCTGCATTTTACTTCACAACCAATATCTGATAACTCTTTCAAAAGCTCTCTAAGACATCAGAGAGAAGGCGTGTGATGAAGGTCTCTTTTATAAGAGCTCCTGCAGGACACTGATTTAAAGTCATTAAACCAAATGCACTCTCTTCATCCACTATTCATCATTTTATTTTATGTTATTTTCAGTTAAAAAAATATGTAAATATAATTAATAATTATAAAACATAATTCACAATTATCTGAATGATTGATTTTTTTTTTTTTTTTATAGCAGGGTTATCTATTTGGTGGTAAATCAGCCAATTAATATTCACAGAATCTTACAGCTTATTCTTGGGAAGCAATCCTTCGGTATACTCTATGCTCCTCTCTTTGTTATTCCAGTAAATCTGTTTCCTACATTTAGGACACCAAGGGTCTCCACAAGGACAGCAATCAATTCAGTGTTATGGAAGAATGCACATTGAAATGCTGTCATGGTTGTGTTGTGGGTACAAGCAGTGAACATCTCACACTGTATACAAACATGCACCTAATAAAATGTATACTGAATGTCATTAAAAAGGTAAATAGTACATGCATCATTTCCTTTTCACATTTACATTGTTAGGTTAGAGGCAACATAAAATTGCATAATCAGTTATTAACTAAATCCAAATTTTATGTAAAATCTATTACATACGCAGTACAATGCTCTGCAATGTGCTCTGCTTATTTGCCCTAGAAGTATAAAAGGACAAACCAAAACAACACACTCAACTGAGTTCTCTAGAGACATTGGGTTGACTCCTCGGGACCTAACAATGGCTTACAGAAAGGATTTTGCTTATGGGATGCCTGCCAAAGCCTTTACTTAAATGGGGAGACTGTGTTGAAGCCAAAGAAGAGGCTTTACAAATGGATGCCCTCCATTTAAATTTACAAAGACTGAAGTGCACTATAAGTACATGTCATGTTCACCTTGAGTAGACAATAACATTAAACAATGGGATAAAACTGACGTTTTATTCTGAAAGAGTGCGATTTCAAAGTCATTTTGAAAAGTATGATCCTTCTGCGATTTATTTCACACACACTAAATTCTTGCAATGTTCCAGCTCAACCAAATACATCCAAAATGCACTGCATTAAACAGTGAGGTGCATAATACCATTTAATTCAGCATCTGAGTATTCAGTATATTCTAAAGAGAGTGATGCACATGTTTCAAATGATCGAAGCCCTATCCTACCGGTGCATTTAAACAAGTAAAAAAATCAATACCTTACTTGCCTCTTAGAAGGACTTTTCAAGCAGTTTAGCCAGAGAAAATAGATACAAAACGAGGGAGTAATGCAAATTACTCCCACACAGATCTTCCTCAGCTCCTCTACTTCCCTTGCACATCCAGTAGGAGTCTTAGTCTGTAAAGTAATTTAGATTGAAGCGTCTATGGCCAGGTATAATCGCCACAATCATTGGATTGTGCCAAAATAACTTATGCTGCCTCCATTATCATAATGACACTGATGAATAATCAGATGAAATGGCCGTAATCACTTTTTTCCCCCCTCTCGCTCTTCTCTGGCTGTGTGGGTGGATCAGACTGCAGGCAGATCTTGTCCATGGATCTAATGTTCCCACCAAATATGTCTAAAGCCGAAACTTCATAATGTTAGTATTAGGATCTCCTTAAGGTATCCTGCTTATATTTATCTACAATTATCTATTACATTCATTTAATTACTATTGATATTTGATCATTCCATTAGTCTTGCAGCTTTTAATATCACTATAGTGATAGCATTAGTCTGATGAACTTGTTAAAGAAAAAATATCATTAGCTCAGCCCAGTTTCCCTTGGGCTTTCAGCTGAGAGCAACTTTCAAGAGTTTGAATTTACGGAGATAAACACAGGCCCAAGCACAGAGAGAATCACTTGCAATTTATTTGTTTTCCTTTGGCCTATTAAATCAAGAAAATGAAATTGCAATCATTACTTGCAAGCATGTTAGCAACCCCCGCTTGGGAAATCATGACCTTACGCAGTTAATTTAGTCACCTATTCATATTCACAGCAAAAAGAGAACTTGCATTCTCTAATGAACAACACTGAGCTGTACAATACTACAGGGAAACTCAAGAGTTATAGATGAGTTACAGATATTGACTTAAATCAAATCCACTGTCTATATTTATGGCCATTTGCTAAATCATTAGAGGACCTCATGCCGATAGTCAGTTTTATGGTCTTGCGATGGCCTTAAATATTGACTGGAATCATTTAACCATGAGAAATGGCATGTAAGCATGTGACTGCAAAATTTCAGGCAGAGGCAGGAGCCGTGGGGGGTAATTCATTGGCTGTGGGAAGGTGCACCCCCATGTTTCCTGATGTCGTGAGGGCCTTGTTAGCAAAAATATTGGTGCACTTTTAAAAATGTCAGGACTTCTGCCAAAACCACATCCTACAGCACTGCAGCAGGTTAGTGGGAAAAAAAGGGAAGGGAAGATTTAATCTCCATCGTTATCACATTTCTTGTGCTGAAACCGTAACGGCATAGGAAATGAAGCTAAAGCATGTATAGCGCTGTTGTACCGGCTAAAGTGGTTACTGAAAGCAGCTCTCGACAAATTTATGTCACTGCTGCATATAGCTGCATCCAAACATTTCTGTGTAGCTATTCTGAGCATACTACTTCAGAAACATCAGGACTTTATCAGCTTTATTTTGCCCATTTAATGACATTAGTCATCTTCAACACAATAGACCCTAGCAGATAATCTTTTAGAGTGGAAATGTTTGAACGACTCTCGAAGTGTGGCTCTCCAACCACATCCCTGGGAGAAAATCCATATTGTAATGGGCTAAGTTGTTGAGTAAGAATACAATAACAAGACAAAGAGAGTCTTGGCAGGAGATGGCCTTGCTGAAAACACACAGCTGGAGGGATGGGGGATCTTGCATATTCTCATTGTGTTCTGGAAATTTTTAGTGAGCCATTCACAACTCAACTGCCTGTGTGTGCAATAAAAAAGTGAATACATTTTAAAAATAAAAGTACAGAGAACGGTTGAGGATGAATTAGGATATTTAAATCACTTCTTGTCCCTGCTGTTTCTTCCTGCTGTATTTGTAATATCTGTAGTGACACAGCACAGGACGCTTTTCTTCCAGACTATGCGATCACTCCTGGGCCTGGCCCCTTCAGTTTACTTCAGTGTTCAAATTGAAAATCAGGGTGGCAGAGTGCTGACCATGCAAAAACACAGCAGACAGCAATCTTTAAAAGCGCACCGCTCTGACCCCTGAATGCAATATAAACGAATCCAGAATCATAGGGACAGTACCTCATGAAATATGAAATGCAAAATCAAGAGTCACCTTTCAGCATGTACCTACAGTATTCTAAACCTTACACTGTGCCCATGTACACAAAATATGCTGTGCAATGATAATCATATTTACTGCGTCTGAAAGTTTTTATTTAAACCTGGAAAGTTTTTTGCATTGAAAAGTTTCATACCAAAATAACTTTTTATAAAATGTATAAAAAATGTTAAAGGGTTAGTCCACCTAAAAATGTCCACCTAAGTCATTTATTGCTCACCCTCATGTCATTCCACACCCGTAAGACCTTCGTTCATCTTCAGAACACAAATTAAGATATTTTTGATAAAATCCGATGGCTCAGTGAGGCCTGCATTGACAGCAAGATAGTTTACACTTTCAAACGCCCAGAAAGCTACTAAAAACATATACAACTGTTCACGTGACTACAGTGGTTCAACCTTAATGTTATGAAGCGACGAGAATTTTTGTGTGCCAAAAAACAAAATAACAACTTTATTCAACAATATCTAGCGATGGGCGATTTCAAAACACTGCTTCATGAAGCTTAACGAATCTTTTGTTTCGAATCAGTGGTTCGGAGCATGAAAATCACGTGATTTCAGTAAACGAGGTTTCGTTGCATCATTAGTGTTTCGAAATTTCAATGGTTCACGTGACTTTGGCAGTTTGATACACGCTCCGAACCACTGATTTGAAACAAAAGATTTGTAAAGCTTCGAAGCTTCGTGAATCAGTGTTTTGAAATCGGTCATCACTAGATATTGTTGAATAAAGTCATTATTTTGTTTTGGTTTTTTTTAGCACACAAAATAAATTCTCGTCACTACATAACATTAAGGTTGAACCATTGTAGCTTTCTGGGCATTTGAAAGTGTAAATTAACTTGCTGTCATTGCAGGCCTCACTGAGCCATCGGATTTTATCAAAAATATCTTAATTTGTGTTCTGAAGATGAACGAAGGCTGACATGAGGGTGAGTAATTTATGACAGAATTTTCATTTTTGGGTGAAATAACCCTTTAAAGCTTGGTAGGCCACTAAATAAGTTTATGGCAATAAGTAATGACCATTGTTAGCTAAATGTGTTATTTGTATATGTACATTTCTGAAATAACATAATTTGGACATAGTCACCTCTCATAAAAGATTACTCTAAATTGTAATGTTGACATGCATTTTCTGTAAAGGAGCTTTGAAATTTTGAATTTAATTGAAGTAAATTAAAGCTTAAGATGGTCTTTGGATAATCTCAAATCATGATGGAGAACATGATCATCAGATTTTACACAAAATGTTTCATGCAGCTTGAGTGATGCTGTCAAAAAAACAAAAAACAAATAAGACATTAGGAAATTCATGCTTAATTTAAATTGTAATTCTGAATGTTACACAGTTATTTTTTTTAATAATAAAAAAGGATTACGTTAGAAAAATGCAAAAAGTTTATTTTCAGTATCTGCCACAGTATACCTGTCTTACTTTGTATAAGGGATGAAACTGGTATGAGATTTTATACCAGTTTAAAGGGGGAAAAATGATGAATGAAATTTACTTGACAACCCCAAGCCTCAAACGCTCCGAAAACTTCAATTTCTAAAAACTTCCAACACAATCTGACAATTCAAAATTATGTTTTGGCAAAATTGTGTGATTTCATTTAAAGGGTGGGCCTTCATTTTTACTTTCTTCTAAAAATTGTACATTGTGACAGAGGTGGCAAGCAAACAAAATGCTGAGTTTTGCCGTTCCTTTAATTATACCCCACCTTAAAATAACATTAAAACCGAACATGTATTTCTAAAAGACAAAATGTCGGATAAGGCCAAATACATGGCATCCAATCAAATGGCCTCATCTTTTATGGTCAAAACTGACTGCATCTACACAGGCAGCATGTATATGATAGGTTGCTTGCAGAGTATGCTGCCTTAGCAAATTGCTGCCTTAATCAAATTACTGCCGTGCTTGACAATGTACCACCTTTGTAAAAGTGGGGTTTTAGCACTTAGTAGCACGAAGAACAAATATAGACCGACTGTGCATAGACACCAATTTAAGACTCAAACTCTCTTCGATACAAAAACAACATACCCTGTGTGAGTTGTTTTTAATGTTGATAATATTATATGATATGAGCATAGTTTTTCCCAAATATCCACACGACTGCAAATGTGACATTGATTTTATACAACAGTTCAACAAACAAAAGGTTAATATTAAGTGATGCACATGTGCTGTCAGTTTGCTCTCTTTGCACCAAAATAATATTTCCAATTAAAGCAACAGCAGTTTTCAACAAACAGCAGTTTCATGAACAAAAGCAGTTTATTCAGCGAAGTGAAGCCTCTCCTCCAATGACATTCATTCCCCCTGTGTACCATAGTGTTACTTTTTTTTTTTTGCTAACTTTGCAAGCTAGCCTTCAAGCAGCTTTGTTTCTAATTATCCTAAAGACCTTAATTAGCTTTTTCAGGTGTTTGATTAGGGTTGGAACTAAACTGCAGGACAGTGGATCTCAAGGGCCAGAGTTGCCCAGCCCCGATTTAGAGATTTAACTAAGTATGTTTAAAAGTAGGGTAGGCAATTTGTTTTATAAACGCTCTTTGTTATACTGGTTGAAACTCTCTTCACATCCTGATTGCAATCAATAATAGACGTGGTCACAATATTAAAACATGTACATTTATCTTCTGTGGAAGTCCCAAGACCAAAAAAAAAAAATGTTCGTCCAATCATTGCATTTGGTGTCCTACCTGCCTGCCTGTATTTCCATAGCTAGCACACCCTGCTCACGCAGACATCGCACGTCATCAGTGCGTTCCATAAGGCTATGAAGAGTTGTAGACAGTCACTGAGCACCACAAACAAACAGCAGCCGCCTTTTACAGTTCCTCCTAAACAAAAACAACGAGCTTATGCTGCGTTCACGCCATGTCATAACCATAGTGAAGAGATGGCAAACTGTGACATTCAGCCTGGAAATGTTCATATCCTCAGACTCAGATTTACGCGTTTCAATGCCAAAATGCATCTGCAGCAGTCAGGTGGTACAAGTAAAAGCTCTGTAAGTTGTTTACATTCATTATTATTGTAATGTTATGTGCTTTGAGACAAAAGGTAATTTAACACCTTCTCTCATCACCTCGTGATACTTTGTGGAATCTGCTGTGCGCGTTCATTTGTTTTGAAGGAGGCGTGGCTTTGGAGAGCAATCTGAAGGGAGGGTGGGATCTCATGCTTTCAAAGCTCACTTGCTATTGCTAGCTACTCCGAAATCGCCTGACTTACCTTTAACAGCATCTTGATTCCTGACGAGAAATTAGAAAGTAACATGCACTGAAATCATTTGCAAATGTAAATGTCATTCTGAACTCTAAGACAAAAATGTTGTATTCGTAGTTAGCCAACATATGTAGCATTTAGTATCTCACTATTAAAATATGCTAAAATATGAAATATGGGTCCCACTTTATATTAGGTGGTCTTAACTACTATGTACTTACTTATAAATTAATCATTTGATACAATGCACTTATTGTGTACATACATGTTTTTACATTGTACTTACATTTTTAAAAATACCTGCATGTAATTACATCTGTAATTAATTTCTGTAATTACATTTATAATTACACTGTTATGACCCATCCTTTACACCTTAACCCACCCTTAAACCTACCCATACCACCAAACATGTTCCTAACCTTACCCATATCCCACCTCAATAGCAGCAAAAGTACTTATTTTCTGATGTAAGTACATAGTAGTTAAGTAGTTAAAAGGTTAGTTCACCCAAAAATGAAAATTATGTCATTAATGACTCACCCTCATGTCGTTCCAAACCCGTAAGACCTCCGTTCATCTTCGGAACACAGTTTAAAATATTTTAGATTTAGTCCGAGAGCTTTCTGTCCCTCCATTGACTTTATTCAGCATTGTATTCTCTTCCGGGTCTGTTGTCAATCCGGGTTCACGACTCCGCAGTGAAGCTGCTGACGTAAGACGCTGCTGACGTCTTATCCGGTGCGCCCGAGCTTCGTTTACAGTCTGAGGGAGACGCACGATGTATTCAAGCTATTCTACATTGTTTGTATTTTGGTATTGTAAAAGTGCATTACCACCGCCGACAGATGAAAGGATTTAATGGAATCAATTCAATGGAAAGGATTCCGGAAGAGAATACAATGCTGAATAAAGTCGTAGTTTTTGTTATTTTTGGACCAAAATGTATTTTCGATGCTTCAAAAACTTCTAACTAACCCACTGATGTCACATGGACTACTTTGATGATGTTTTTATTACTTTTCTGGACATGGACAGTCTACCGTACATACATTTTCAATGGAGGGACAGAAAGCTGTCGGACTAAATCTAAAATATCTTAAACTGTGTTTCGAAGATGAACGAAGGTCTTACGGGTTTGGAACGACATGAGGGTGAGTCATTAATGACATAATTTTCATTTTTGGGTGAACTAACCCTTTAAGGACACCTAAAAGTGGTCCAAAATACATAATCTGCAAAATCAGTCTTTGACTCTTTTGTGACCACTAAAATAAAGTCTGTTTACAATTACTCTCCTCAACCAGTCTCATAGTGCAAAGTCATGCAAAAAAATTAAAAAGACTAAAGATCAAAACCGGGGCTAAACGCATGACCAGCTCTTCTCTGCGGTGGCCTCTGTTTGATGCTAGTATGATTTAAGAAAAAGGAAACAGATAGAGTGAAAAACTCTATCTATTATTGTTTTTCAGATAACCGTTCCATGTTTTGCAGTGAACGCAGGCTTTCCTCTTTCAAGTTGCTGTGATTTTAATTCAACGACTGGACCCCACATTGTGTCCAGGCTGTTGCACAGCAGTTGTGAGTCAGAGTGTACACTGTCTACTTCTTTCCATGTCCCTTTCTCTCACACAGACAGCTTGCTTAGGAATAATTCATGGCTTTGCATTAGAACCTCTACAGTCTGTACTAAACAATTGCAAAAGCAAAATGATACAGTTGTTTACAGTTTTTATGATCTGTATCTTCGAAATGGGTATTTTAATAATGGCTGAGATCAACCAAGTTCAATTCCACTTTGAAGTGCTTGTCATTGTTTCCTGTTAAATCTTTTGCACAGCCAGTCCATAAAGCATTGCGCTGGCAAGGAGAGACACCGTCAAGAGTATACAGCATGACTGTTTTCATCTCACATCAAAAGGAATGGAAATTTACAATGCTGCATGGCACACACTGTTATGTAAACATCTGGGGTTCTTCTTCATTTATGCAAGAAATCTCTCATATATTCAGTGTCCCTTTAAGGCAAGTCACTCTGCGACCATCATGGTGACACCCCTGGGGAGCTATTTTAAATGCGGGTGATTGGCAAACAACTACAGCTTCTATCTACTTGAATGGGGAAAGACTGAAATCTCTAAAAAATACAAACACAATATATTTATTTATATATGTATATAAAGATATTTATCTGGCTAGACCACTGAAAGCTAAAGAGAACAAACTCGGCAGGACTTTCCATCCCTATAGCTGCTATATTTCTATGAATGGTCCATCTCCATCTCCTATACTGTCTCTGTGGACATGTAAACAGGAGGATCTTGAGAGTCACAAAACTTAGCTGTCATTAGGGCTAAACTTCAACATGTTCACTACCTCTGTCTAGGGCATCTCATAAAGGAAATGTCACTCTAGTATACAAATGTCTTGTAATTCTTCTAGAAGCAGCTACTTCTTAATGTTTAAATGGGTATGAGATTCAAGTGTTGTGGTGGAGGGAAAGATTTTCAGTGAATAACAACTTAAAGGGACAGTTCTCAATGCTCTCATCATTTACTCACCTTCATGTTATTTCAAACCATGACATAGTTTCTTCTGTGGAACACAAAACAAGCTATTTTTGAGGAATGTCTTTTTCGGCCCAATACTACAGTGACCGGAAGGGGACACGTTCGTTCTCTTAGGTTTTTGTCGCCATTTGATTAAAGTCGTGAACTCAAGATCCTATGTTGAGGGAATGACATTTTTCTCGTGGCCATGACTTCTTTGTGTTGAGGGAATGACATCTATTTCTCATAGCCACAAGTTAAATGCATAAACAACCTGTGCTACCATAGCAACCTGGAATTATCAGAAATGGATAGGCGTAATATTTATTTTTAATTAAGAAAAAGTGCGGAACTAAGAAATGATTATATTAACATATTGCCTATTGTATTGTGTGTGTGCGATGGTGCCTAGCAGCATTCAAATGATAGTTTATCAAAAAAAGTTAAAAGAATATGCCATGTACATTTCTATTTATCCCATCCAACAGTCTTTTAAATCCATTCACTGATTGTTAATGTCTTAATTTAATATTTTATATTATTATTATTATTATTGGTTTCATTTTTTATTCATTGTTATGTATTTGCTTTATTTTCCCCTTCATTTCCCATAGGCTATCTCTTTACCTTTCTTTATAAAACGGTTGGTTCCTGTCCTTGATTCTGATTGGTCAATAGCTGTGTTTTATTGACGATAAAACACAACTATGACCGCTTCACCCAACGGTTCTGTGTATCACTACACAACACCCTTAGCAATCACTATTAGCAACATAAACTGTTTGTTCTCAATTTATATTGTTCATTGAAGCTCACTGTATTATGTAGAAGAGTATTGTGAGAAAAAGATTGAGTGAGCGAGTTTATTACCTGCATTCAGATTTTGCATTTTCCTTCAGGTCAGTCCTATGTTCATAATAATACAAAATCTGTTTAAATGTCCGATGTATTATCCTGTCCTTTTAACAGTTAAGGGGTTTTCCTGTGACTGACAGCGCTAGTCAAAGCATTTGTCAGTTGCATCTTGTTCCATGTTCACAACAATTCAGTCTTCGCTACTGACTGACAACATAGTCTTTGCTGCAATCTAATGGCGTGAAAATTTAACTTCTGTTGCTGTTGTAGAAAAAGTTTACTTCATGAAAGTTGCATTGATACATATTTTAGGCTTTAATATTTGTATTGTGTGGTAACCGTTTTATAAAAGCAATAAGGTACTCGAGGCTACCTTATTGCTTACGTATATAATGTTACTTAAAGTATATGCAATGATACGCAATGATATTACGCAGCGTCTCTCACAAATGTCATGGTTGCAAGGCACGCTCCCTGTGCAAACAGGGGGTCACAGGTGCGTAATATCATTGCGCCTGCTGCACCCATGGTATGGCAGCAAAGTTCCTTGATTATTACGTCGGAATGAAAATATAGTGTATATGCTTGTTTTGGTACACTTTTGCTGTGCACCCGAGTGCGATTACTGCTTTCACACCTGCCACGACATATTATCACGTTCCCAGGAGTTAATATGTTGTCAAAATTAAGTGAACCGAACATGTCCCCTCCCAGTCACCGTACAATACAATAAAAGTTAATGGGGTTAAATAATTAACCCCATTAATAATTTAAATAATTATTCAAAGTAATTATTCAAAAAATTACATAATTTTTGGACCCCACAAAAAATATCTTCTTCTGTGCTCTACAGACTACTTTATGATGTGTCGTACACAAAACAAAAAATAAAAAGTATGATAAAGTAATTAAACAATGACAAAATGAACTTTTTACCAGTTCAGCCTTGGGTAAAGTAATGAAATCCTCCAAAACAAATTGAATCTACACATCTGTTCCGAAGTTGTTATTTAAGTGATAATCAGAAATGGTACATTAAATTGAGCAACAATGACAGTAAAGACTTTTGCATTGTATCAAAAGCTTTCTATTTCCATTTAAATGCTTTTCATATTAAATTTTTTTTATACTTCAGCATATAAGAATGATTTCTGAAGGATCATTTAACACTGAAGACTGCATGGCTGCTGAAAATTCAGCTTTGCCATCGCAGGAATAAATTACATTTTAAACATACTAAAATAGAAATAATTTACTTTAAATTATAATAATATTTCAGAATATTACTGTTTTATTGAATTTTTGACCAAATAAATGCAGCCTTTGTGAGCATAAGAGACATCTTTGAAAAACATTTTAAGAATTCATACTGTCCCCAGACTTTGGAATGGTAGTGTAATTGAAACAAAAGAGCGACATTTTGGCGGTGTATCAAAAGTCTCTATAGAGTGACGTTTCCTAATGAGACTGCTACCCACAATCTGAAAGAGTCATTAACTTTGCTTCACTTTCCTTTCAATTTTTCCTAAATCCACATTTTTCTGCGAAGCAGATGTGAAGACATACCCATTCTGTCTTCCTCTTAAACTGAACTCAAGAGACAGACGAAGATAGAGCAGAATAGAGAGAGTCAGGAGACTGAGGCAAAGAGTGATAGTGCTGCATTAAAAGGCAGAGCACATACAGTGCAGAACCACATTCATTATTCATTAGCGAAGTTACCATGTGTAGTAATTAAAACACAAAATCTTTATCTAAAACAGAAATTGCTTTAGTATTTGATTCTAAGCTGTCATTTCTGCAGTTAGATTCATAGGCTGGTAGGTTGTCTGAATGTACAACAGTGTTTTTATTGCATCAAAAAAATCATTCGATGGTGATGTGTCACTGAACGGATACTACAGATATAGCAGATTCAGTGTTGCCATGAGAACTTGGTGTTTCGCTTTGTGCATGTGCTTAAATTAAAATTGATGATTGTGGAAGGCAAAAATAGAACAGGCAAGAAGACTGAGGAAAAAGACAACAACAGCCTGACCCTGCTGGTTGAGCACAAATGAAGGAGCCACAGCTAGCATGGTGCTCATCCCGTGCATACAGATTGCATTACACAGCCAATCCACTCAAAGAGCCTTTGCTCCTCTAATGCACTGACATGCTTTAGTGTGTGGAAGCGGGCGGTTTCACTCAGTTAAGTGGTCCCCCATGGTCGATTAATACAAGGGAGACTGTTTTACTCATCAACCACCTTGCTCAATATCGATGAAGGCCCCGTTAGTGAGACACTAGCCGTTGTCATTATCACACCTTCCACTGTTCCTCTCTGAAAAGTAGAACATATAGGGCCTGATTGTTCTTCTTTTCACTTGTGGTGGATGAACCGAGGCCTGTGTTTAAGTCTTCAAATGAGATGGGCTGTTGGTGATGACAATCTTGATTAATTTAGAAACGTATGGAATGCCCTCATTTGTTTGCACTCCCGTCAGCAGAGGGATTATCCGGCTGGACACTCCATTTGCGGGAATGAGATGTGGCTGAAGTGCCGCCTCTGCCGAGGTATCTATCACACCGACACGGTACTGTCACATACAAAAAACATGAATTACAATGCGAGCTTCTGTTGCATGTGCATTTGAGCGGCAGAGCTCACTCCACCAAAGTGCAGGGAATGCGCTACAGCAGACAAACAATTTACTTCTGGTGGAGGAACATGGTGTGAAAGCACACTGCCCCAAATCTCATTCAGCACACCTACATATTCCTGTGAGCTACGTTTTTCTCTGTTCAAAACAAATACATCCGCCTAGTCATTAACCTTAATGACTGCACAACACAGACAATGCTGAAGAGAACAGGGGAGGCAAACAGTGGTAACCATTACTTTCTCTGCTTGAGATGACAATAGGAGCAGCTGAGGGCCTCCAAGCTATAATCTGACTGTGGCCGTATAGTCTCCTCCGTCATTAGTAGTGACTCTGCATGAAGCCTGGCCAATTGAAGCACTCAGCTGCAAGCATGCCGGCACACATAAATCCAGTGTGTTTCAAGCCCCTGAGTGGCTCTCCGAGGAGGCCGGCACATTACCTCAATTCATTCTGGTTTTCAATTTCATAGAATATTTGGATTGTGTGTGATAGACTCTCCTACAGAAACACAGCAGAGTGGCTTGGGATGAAATCAATTGTGATGCAAGTATTTTCTTACATTTAAAAATAAATAAATAAATAAATAAATAAATAAATATTTTTAATAGAATATACTTTGTTGTCCCATTTTTACACATTTTTATTTATTTTTTTGATAATGATATGATTTACACATCAAAATTCTAAATCATCCCCCTAAGGGAAGCATGTTAAAATTCTCATGTAAGATGTGTGTGTAGTCAGCAGATATTTTTCTTTAGCTTGTTTTAAAATAGACTCCTGTATGGGACGCTTCTCTTCCCACCCTATAATTTTTAGTGCAGTACTACTCGTTTAGATTTCGATTGGACACTCAAGGTGCCATATCATACTGTAATACCATATCTTATCAAGCTCTCAAAAACAGATAAAACGGATAAAACAGAAAAAACAAATCTTATGGCGTCCCCAAATGCTTTTAACCTTCACAAAAAGTTTTTAGAAAATTATAAGACTATAATGCCTCTAAAATCTGACTAGATGTGTGACATTTGAAGCCTATGATTACACTGCATTCTATATTGCAATGTTCTCAAACATATTTTTGAAACCGTTTTAAGAACTGTAAGTGCAATTGTCACAGCTGTTTTATGGGATATCACAACTCCATTGTCTGTCACTAAACATTTACTTTATGCTTCAAAACATTGTGTTATTGTGTCACCAAATTGGCCAATGCAGCCAAAATGCAAAAAGGTTTTTTTTTTTTTTTTGCAATATGCTACATGTGAACAGAAATCATTCCATGTCACAGATATTTATGTAATATACAGTGGGTACAGAAAGTATTCAGACCCCCTTAAATTTTTCACTCTTTGTTATATTGCAGCCATTTGCTAAAATCATTTAAGTTCATTTTTTTTCCCTCATTAATGTACACACAGCACCCCATATTGACAAAAAAACACAGAATTATTGACATTTTTGCAGATTTATTAAAAAAGAAAAACTGAAATATCACATGGTCCTAAGTATTCAGACCCTTTGCTGTGACACTCATGTATTTAACTCAGGTGCTGTCCATTTCTTCTGATCATCCTTGAGATGGTTCTACATCTTCAGTTGAGTCCAGCTGTGTTTGATTAAACTGATTGTACTTGATTAGGAAAGCCACACACCTGTCTATATAAGACCTTACAGCTCACAGTGCATGTCAGAGCAAATGAGAATCATGAGGTCAAAGGAACTGCCTGAAGAGCTCAGAGACAGAATTGTGGCAAGGCACAGATCTGGCCAAGGTTACAAAAAAATTTCAGCTGCACTTAAGGTTCCTAAGAGCACAGTGGCCTCCATAATCCTTAAATGGAAGACGTTTGGGACGACCAGAACCCTTCCTAGAGCTGTCCATCCGGCCAAACTGAGCTATTGGGGGAGAAGAGCCTTGGTGAGAGAGGTAAAGAAGAACTCAAAGATCACTGTGGCTGAGCTCCAGAGATGCAGTCGGGAGATGGGAGAAAGTTGTAGAAAGTCAACCATCACTGCAGCCCTCCACCAGTCAGGGCTTTATGGCAGAGTGGCCCGACAGAAGCCTCTCCTCAGTGCAAGACACATGAAAGCCTGCATAGAGTTTGCTAAAAAAACACCTGAAGGATTCCAAGATGGTGAGAAATAAGATTCTCTGGTCCGATGAGACTAAGATAGAACTTTTTGGCCTTAATTCTAAGCGGTATGTGTGGAGAAAACCAGGCACTGCTCATTACCTGTCCAATACAGTCCCAACAGTGAAGCATGGTGGTGGCAGCATCATGCTGTGGGGGTGTTTTTCAGCTGCAGGGACAGGACGACTGGTTGCAATCGAGGGAAAGATGAATGCGGCCAAGTACAGGGATATCCTGGACGAAAACCTTCTCCAGAGTGCTCAGGACCTCAGACTGGGCCGAAGGTTTACCTTCCAACAAGACAATGACCCTAAGCACACAGCTAAAATAACGAAGGAGTGGCTTCACAACAACTCCATGACTGTTCTTGAATGGCCCAGCCAGAGCCCTGACTTAAACCCAATTGAGCATCTCTGGAGAGACCTAAAAATGGCTGTCCACCAAAGTTTACCATCCAACCTGACAGAACTGGAGAGGATCTGCAAGGAGGAATGGCAGAGGATCCCCAAATCCAGGTGTGAAAATCTTGTTGCATCTTTCCCAAAAAGACTCATGGCTGTATTAGATCAAAAGGGTGCTTCTACTAAATACTGAGCAAAGGGTCTGAATACTTAGGACCATGTGATATTTCAGTTTTTCTATTTTAATAAATCTGCAAAAATGTCAACAATTCTGTGTTTTTCTGTCAATATGGGGTGCTGTGTGTACATTAATGAGGGAAAAAAAATGAACTTAAATGATTTTAGCAAATGGCTGCAATATAACAAAGAGTGAAAAATTTAAGGGGGTCTGAATATTTTCTGTACCCACTGTACATGATAATTAAATGGATAGTTTTGCATGTGATGGCTCACAAGATGAAAAAAAAACATTAAGAAGTTGCAAAGAGTATGAAATTTGAACACATGAAACACATGAACACAAGAAATTTGATTAAATGAATGAAGAAATTGAAGAAATTGTTCAAGGATCAGAACTTGTTTCCAGATAAAAAAAGAATTGAGGCAAATTCTTTGTTTTTTTACCTTTCAATTATTTACTAAAATATTTGACAAAAAAGGCTTTAAGCATTTAAAGTTTTATAGGCCTTACAGACAAAAAAAAATAAAAAAGAAAAGAAAAAAAATAATAGAATGATACCACAACAGAGCAATGGAATGATAGAATGACAGACAGACTAGTCTAGATAGATAGATAGATCACCTAAACCAAAGGTGTGAACACAGAATGGGAATGTCTTCATTACAGCATTTGCTACTCAAGCGCTCTGTTCAGACACTAGCTCATGTATAACGGAATGCCCCAGAATGATGTGTCTGCTGAGATGCCAAGCTGTGTCGATCTATATCCGCCTCTGCCATCATATTAGGAGAGTCTGTTAGTTGGCAAATGTTTTTATTGTGGAACATCCTCGATCCCGGACCCTTTCACAACAGTATGTATTCTAGGAAGTCTGTGATTTATAAGCCTCAAAGACATGGATCTCTCTGACACCCTTGTGTTTGTGAATCCAGGCCAACTGATCTGAGAGGCTTGAAAAAGCCAACTGCCTTCAAGTTCCTCTCCCATATCCGAAATATGCTGAGAGTGGGAGAAGACATCCTCCTGGGGAGGTGAGCATGGCTGTTTGAAAAGGGGTTCCAATATAATGAGCAACCCAGATTTGTACTGTGCCTTCCACGGTGGTGATGACAAACATACAGTGCAATCAAGGCAAAGTGATATTTATAAGCTGAGCTGAGCTAAGAACACCTCCCTCTCTGTCTCCACTGACTAATCTCACTGAACAGTACAATTTATGCCATTTGGCTCATCTGTAGGATACAGTGTTGACATAGGATTTCTGAATTAACAATCAACAGAAGCTGTCGCTATTGTGTGACAGCACAATCTCTATGGCGGCTCTGACTGAGCCGCAAAGGCAGAGTATTTCAAATTCACAGACATTTATTACAGTTACTGAGGCCTGAGGGTAAGGGAGTCAATTTTCATTCTCACTGAAATGAGAGGTTTGCTTAATAAGCTGCTCAAAGGACCTATTTCTATACATTTAAAATGCATGAACGTTAACCTCTCTGTGCCTATGCATCTGTGCAACACCCTGGCTCCTCTCCATTGCGCCAAATGTCTCTCAGAAAGGGTTTTTGTGTCCGTGTATGGCATTAGACATCTGCTGCAGAACTAAAACCAGTGCAGCATGTTCACTCCATCATTTATCTGCAGCCATTTGGGCTGCATCCTGTTCCCCAAGACCTACATCTTTTGCTTGTGTAATTCACATTAGGCGATATGCTCCTTGCAATGGCCACAGGCAGACAAATTATAAATCAGACTGATATGTCTACATCAGCAACTGATTCATTGCATAATAAAAGAGATGATAAAGAATCTAAAATGTGTTCGAGCTAAAAACATCAACGGGGTGTGCTTATATATCAGTGGACACAGCTTCACAGGACTATAAATGAAGCCATTCTGGATGGGTCTAATTGTTAGCTTGTGTCACTATGCAGGGTAGCTCATTACAGATATTATTGATGAATTTTACTATGGGATTTGAACCCATGACCCCAATATTGCTCAGCAGGCAAGTAGGCAATGAGCTAGGAAACCAGGTTAGGCCATTCCAAGAGCAGATTCACCTCAGTGCAGTCGAAATTGTTAAGGGAGATCTACTGTGACAACCAACATACTGCAGGTAATAAACCACGGTATCTTCGCTCCAGTACAAATTCACAGAAGAGTAATGTGAACAAGCATTCACAGAGGTCACATGACCCAGCAACAGCCTTTGGCGATTCCAGAATTATCATCAGCAAAAATCTGCCACAGGAGACCTTATTAAACATAAACATAAAGGCTGCATAAAACACATAAAAACCAGAGGGGTTTTCGTAGCTCAGTCATCCTGGGCAGTAGATCAGATATAAGGATTGTTAAAAAGTTACAGGATAAACAAAGCTTTACAAGCTTGTGCCTTGTAATCTTGTATCTAGTATTTTAGCACAACGATTCTTTAATTTATTGGCAGTAATACACAAATCTTTTCAACAGAAATGCATAATTCAAAAGATATTGCATTAAATTGAGTGACTATATTTGCTATTCTGGAATTAGTGATGTATAGCGTAAGCTGATATTGTCTTCAAACGCAACAGATATATTTCATCAATAACCACAAAATAATTGAATGTTTGTTGTTGTACATTTCACAATGGCTGACATAAACATGAATGCATCTAACAAGCGCTATCGATTCTACAGTAATGGTCCAAAGGAAAGGTCATTTTAGCTAAAGAGGAAGTCAGACATTTATCCCACTTAATATTCTATTATTGTACTATTGTTACTTTAAATTCTGCTGGGATGGAGTAATAGGGACACCACATGATTAATAAAACACCTTTTTTAAAGAGAAAGCCGGTGAGGCTTGGTAGAAGCAGTGCTCACTGTTGGCTGGATTATATCTTGTCTAACATCACTTCCTCTGACCCGAGAACAGTACAGTGCGGTCATTCATTCAGCCTCACTGCATTGACACTCCAGCAATGAGAAGAAAAAAAAAGCATTTACAAATTTCGCTAGAGCACAGTTGTCCTTGTTTTTAGCACATATTTTGCATTTTTGAAGAAGCTAGTCCACACAATCTCTTCAGTCTGTGTCATTAAACTTTTTAATTTTGCACAGCCTGACCCACATCAGAGATGGTCTTTATGAAGCATCAGGTTGAGCAGAAGCATTTGAACTGCTTCATTTTTCTCTAAGTGGCAGAGATTACTGAGGTTAATGTGTGTGATATTGGCTAAATGCTCTCGTTTACAGGCTTCTCCTTGCCTTAGGGGAACTGAACGGTATCTGGCATTTTTTTGGCCCAGCAGACACATTCAATACATTAACACTCAACCTCATGACAGCACGTCAGTGTCTGCATCATGCATTGAATCTTGTTTCTTTGAACTGCTGACATATTATCAATCAAATAAGAGGGGATAAGGAATGTCCAGCCCAGGAATTAATTTCAGGCCACAATCTTTTAGAAAAGAAACTTGCTTTCACAACAGAAAGGTGTGATTATAAGGTGATATTTTTCCTGGAGAAAAGTATAACTCCATTCTTTCAAACTGCAAATTAATATAATGATTCATTTTTAAACAGTGACCCCAATGGATATGCAATTTTAATCACACATTTAATTTTAGAGAATTCATTTTCTCGAAAATATTGTAATTAAGCTATGTGATGCTTTCATTTAAGCTGGCTAAGATGATTATGGTCCACAGTGGACTGAAAATGCTCAGAACATCTGTCATGGATTATTTGTAGTGAAAGGCAAAGTTAAAGCTCATTTAGTATATTTATCTAAAACACTGAGAATCATTTTTATATCTGCAAGCATTAACTTGTGAAATATTGTTGCTGTTCTGTTATTATTTGTTACTCTTTAGGAGCTTAAGTGGAGAAAAAAAGTGCTTGAAGGAAAGTATTAAAGACACCCATAAAAACAAAAAGCATGAATTAGCTCATTTGTTTAAAGGTAGGGTAGGCAATGTTTTTCATAAACACTGTTTGTTATACTGGTTAAAACTCTCCTGATAGCAATCAATAATAGAAGTGGTCTAATTATTAAAAAATATACATATATCTTCTGTGAAAGTCTCAGGACCAAAAAAAGTTTGTGTTCTGAAGACAAACAAAGGTCTTACGGGTTTGGGACGACATGAGGGTGAGTACTTAATGACAGAAATTTCATTTTTGGGTGAACTAACCTTTTAAGTTGTTTATGGTCATTATTATTGTAATGTTATGTTACTTTGAGACATGAGGTAATTTAACGGAATCTCTCATGACGCTTTGCAGACTCTGCTCTGGCTGTGTGTGTTCATGTGTTTTAGAGGAGGCGTGGCTTTAGAGAGAGCGCTCTGAAGGGAAGGTGGGATCTCATGCTTTCAAAGCTATAGCTTGCTATTGCTAGCCTCTCCGAAATGGCCTATTTGCCTGAGACTTATTTGACAGGACTTTTCATAGAAGTAAATTTACCAATATTTGTTTGATTACACTGATAAGTACCAACTGATTAAGAATGTTTTCACAACAGAACAGGTGTGGTTATCAGAAGATACTTTACTGGAAACAGTATCACTCCATCCTTGAAAACTACAAATTAATATAAGGATTTATTTCCAGTGACCCAAAAAGTTTTTTTTTTTTTTTTTTTAATTTTTTAATTTTAGAGAATGAATTTTCTAAAGTGAAATATCTTAATTTAAATTAAAGTAAAATATCTTAATTTAAACAAGGAAAAACTTAAAAAATAACAGTGTTTTCACTAAAACTTTGAATGAAAATTTCTGTAAAATTATTGTTTTTGCACTTTATTTGAATTAAGATATTTTACTTTAATTTTACGGTTTTTGTTTGGCAGCCATAGCTGCCAATCATTTACCGTTTTTTTTTTTTAACAAGTTTTTTGTTTTACAGTGTAGCAATGGTTTCAGCACCTTCCCCAAAAAAGACAGCTCCTCAATCCTCAACACCTCTGTTGAAGCAACAACCCACGAACCCATGAATCATCCATCATAAATTACGTAAGCTCTCTCAAAAACCAATACATGGCTCAGAAGCTTGAATCAGACTTGCTTATAGTGTTCATTACAGCACCTCAGTCTCTACCTAGTGAGGTTCTAAAGCCTTGTGAGGGTTGAATGTTAAATGCAGATTAGCACCAGTGCGAGATGCCAGCCTTCCTGGAACTACACTGCTGAGAGTTTTTTTTTTAAATCACAAATTAATTATAAAATGGGTTATGATGCAATGTGTTAACTACTAAGCTTCAGGAAGCCTCAAAAGTCACTGGGGTCTATTCAGGAAGCCTCAGAAGTCACTGGGGTCTATTAGAAGCAATGAGAAACATTGTGTCGACCATCATGGATACACTGCCTCTTTCCCCTTGTCTCTTTAGAGCATAGCAATGCACATGTGAACAGAATATGAATGACCCAACGCCATATTCTAGCAAAAGTAATGGTAAGTAGAGCAACAGAAAAGCATAAGACAAATGCATGCATAAATATTACACAATCTACCATATTACAGCCATAGAAATAATGCAAACCATTACTCCCTGCAGCATAGATAGATAGATAGATATATAGATAGATAGATAGATAGATAGATAGATAGATAAGGAAATGCTCGAAAATATATGCATCCCTTCAGCGTCAACTTAATAATAATAAAAAATCAGGTTTTCTTTAAAATAGATTTACACAGATCGGTTAGATTAGGCTACGTTTCCTTACCCATTTTTGTCCAGAAATGCGAGCTGTGAGGCGATATCAGTAAACGGGAGCATCACTGCAGCCCTCACAAAACCCCAGTTCATGTAGAATCCATGCACGATGTACGGAGATGCAAGTAAGAGCAGCGCGCTCTAAAGCGCTCGGTGAGCTTTGACAAAGCAAAGCAGGTGCAAAAAAGGGGGAGGGGGGCTGGAAGATCTTCTACAAAATCTGTACAGAAAAAGGGGAATAAATCTACCACCGTTGGTATGTTTTGCTGGACACATAAAATAAGCCCAGTATCCACATCCGGGAAGGAAATGTCTAAACCACATGGGTTTTCAACAGCCTCCCTTTGGGTAAAATCCAGTAGAGTTAGTACTTGGAAGGTTTCTCTGATCGAGATGTGCCCTTTAAAACCACTGCCATATACCGCCGTTCTTCAACGCATTCTGGCCCCACGCTCCTCAGATCTTGCCCACATCCACCACCGCAGTCCATAGATGTAACATAACGTGCTGACTCCGCTGAATGCTGTTGAATGTTACAGCATCACCTCACAGCTTCCTTGAGTCTGCACTCCTTCCTCTCGCCTTCATTTCTCGTGAGCGATGTCCACTGCAGAGCCTCCTCAAAGTTGAACCATAGGCTCGACTGAATCCTTGAGACTCAACATCCAACAATAACATTTTAATTCGTGTTGGTAAGGGGTGTTCTAGCTAATTCTGTCGTTTAATGTCAGCGTATTAAACTTCATACGTTCCCTACGTGAATCTCATCCCACAACGTCTGGGCTCATTTAAAGCGACGTTTGATTGGCGCTGCAGTTTTCCCTTTCTTTCGTGTTGCTTACAAATCGTTGTTGCGCCGGCCAGCTCAATGTTTCGTCAGAAAATGTAAATAGAAAGTGTAAGCACACGGAAAGAGGCACCGTCTGTGAAAATGTGGCTCAGGAGAACGGTATATTTGCAGCGATTGACGGATGATGTATTAAACCTGACACTGCGCGTTTGAAACGCATCTGTTGCTGAATGATGCCCATCATTGTGTGTGTGTGTGTGTGCGTGTGCGTGTGTGCGCGCGCAGTCTTTACTTGCTCATGTCGTCCAAAGCCAAAAGAACAGCGTGATATCTTTATTTAAACTTGACTTTATTAATATGTGTGGATTTTCTCCGTAGTGTTTTTTTCCCCTCTTTTTTTTTTGGCACAAATTGATGTGGGATTGCCACCTACCGGCATTCATCGCCCTCTCGATATTTCTGTTCTCTGCCAAGTTGCCAACCATCACCAGAAACCCTACATCTCTAAATATTAGATGCAGAGAGGCGTTGTAGGTATCATTTTTCCTTTCCTACTATTATGAACACACATAATTAGGTTTTTATCAATTTTTTTTTTTTTTTTTTTTTTTTTTACCAAGGTACTGTATGCAGCTTCAATAAATTATTTGTGAATCCATTAATCATATTTGACACAATTTATTTTACTTTATTTTCTATAAGATTTAGTCCCTCAAACATACTCATTTCGATGGGGTAGAATGAATGACTAAAGGCCTGTTGGGATAAAAGGCCCCTTGAATGTAATTTTCTCCTACACTGCATGGCAACAAAAACTTCTACAGCTCTTTCCAAATAATTTTTGAATAAGTAGGGATTGGATTTTTTTTTTTTTTTTTTTTTTTTTTTTTTTTTGATGAATAAATTTGCAATACATGTGAAAAGTGGGTCTATATTGAAATATAATGAAATGACAAAAGTGATCGAAAATAACTAGGAAAAGGTATGCTATTTGCTGAAGCTTGAAGTATCCTAAAATTCTTTAATAAAAATATTTCCTCACATTATACACCATAACATTATGGCATAACACTATGACCACTGACAGGTGAAGTGAATAACACTGATTATCTCTTCATCACGGCACCTGTTAGTGGGTGGAATATATTAGGCAGCAAGTGAAAGTTTTGTCCTCAAAGTTGATGTGTTAGAAACAGGAAAATGGGCAAGCGTAAGGATTTGAGTGAGTTTGACAAGGGCCAAATTGTGATGGCTAGACGACTGGGTCAGAGCATCTCCAAAACTGCAGCTCTTGTGGGGTGATCCCAGTCTGCAGTGGTCTTATCTGTCAAAAGTGGTCCAAAGAAGAAACAGTGGTGAACCGGCGAGCCAAGGCTCATTGATGCACGTGGGGAGTGAAGGCTGGCCTGTGTGGTCCGATCCAAAGGGCGAGCTGTAGCTCAAATTGCTCAAGAAGTTAATGCTGGTTCTGACAGAAAGGTGTCAGAACACACAGTGCATCGCAGACCAGTCAGGGTGCCCATGCTGACCCCTGTCCACCACCGAAAGCGCCAACAGTGGGCACGTGAGCATCAGAACTGGACCATGGAGCAATTGAAGAAGGTGGCCTGGTCTGATGAATCACGGTTTCTTTTACATCACGTGGATGGCCGGATGCGTGTGCGTTGCTTACCTGGGGAACACATGGCACCAGGATGCACTATGGGAAGAAAGCAAGTCGGCGGAGGCAGTGTGATGCTTTGGGCAATGTTCTGCTGGGAAACCTTGGGTCTTGCCATCTGTGTGGATGTTATTTTGACACGTATCACCTACCTAAGCATTGTTGCAGACCATGTACACCCTTTCATGGAAACGGTATTCTCTGGTGGCTGTGGCCTTTTTCAGCACAATAATGCGCCCTGCCACAAAGCAAAAATGGTTCAGGAATGGTTTGAGGAGCACAACAACGAGTTTGAGGTATTGACTTGGCCTCCAAACTCCCCAGATCTCAATCTCAATCCGAGCATCTATGGGATGTGCTGAACAAACAAATCGGATCCATGGTGGCCCCACCTCGCAACTTACAGGACTTAAAGGATCAGCTGCTGACATCTTGGTGCCAGATACCACAGCACACCTTCAGGGATCTAGTGGAGTCCATGCCTTGACGGGTCAGGGCTGTTTTGGCAGCAAAAGTGGGATGGACACAATATTAGGAAGGTGGTCATAATGTTATGCCTGATACATGCACATTCAGCAGCAAAAGTGAATGCTCTAAAGCATAAGCCTCTATAAAGAATACAAAGTGGAACACTTTGTATAATTGTTCTGATGGATTATGATCATTAATTATCATGCTAAAAGGAGATAGCATGCCATATAGCTTGGAGATTCCTAATATGCTATTAATATGCAGTGCTAAAGCACACTCACGTTCCCTTCTGGAAAATGCAGCTTATGGCAGCTGGCCTGACTTCGACCAAGCCAGTGATTTGCTGGTCTGGATTATTGGCTACTAGGACAGTCATTAACCTGGTGTGGTAGAGTCTATCATACCAGGTCAAGCACTGTTAGCTCTGTCAGGCCTCATTATTTGAGACTTATTTTAGGAGGGATGTGGCATCATATGTAAACCTTATAGGCTGAGAATATTGTGCTTGGTTTTAGTGCTCTGTTGCAAATCTACCTGAAACTGTTCTTTTGCATAGTTCACCTCATGTTAAATTGTAACAGCAGTCTTTTGTAGTGACATGGTCCATTTGATGAGCCTTCACTTTAATCAGTGCAATATACTGTTCACCCTATTCCACTATTCTGTGATCTAATTAAAGGAGAGTTACTGATAGCACTCTCTTTATCACCATTATGGCTTAGAGTAAGGCACTCAACTATAGCTAACTGGTGGGGACTGTCGCTGCAGTTAATGTAAATAGAAAAAGCATAATGAAAAAGAAAAGTAAAAGCAATACAATCACTCCAAACTTTTAAAACAACCTTGCGTTGTTGGTATATATTTCTAGTACATTTTGTATTCCAGAATAGGTACACAACTAGTGCTGAGTGGTAACTTTTTCATCTGGGTGTGCTGTAATGTCCCAATGGCCCACTTGCCTTGTCCATGATGCAAACAAATGCAGATAGTAAACTGTAATGAGGTGCAGTGCGTCAGAGAAATCTGTTTGTATTCAACAGATACAAATCACAGATGAAACACCATAGCAGAGGGAAATTTAAAATTATACAGATACTTCTACCTTATTTGTAGACAAAATTCATCCTCTGAGCATTCTTTGTAATTGAACTCCACTAAGAGCTCATTATGTTGAACACTTATGTTAGCTATACGGTTTTAATACATGTCCAGATAATGTGTACTATACGTATGTCAAAATTGTTTTCAGTGGATTTTCAAAGTTAAAGAAAACATGATAATAGTATACAGTTATTGTTTACTGTGTGTTAATTTGATTCAATTGAGTTAGTTTGGCATCAGATGCATTAGGTGATTTTAAACGATATCAGGCAACTGTCCCTCATATGAATAGTTGTGTGAACAACCAACGAGAATGCATAATAATGATGATGATTTGTAGCCATAGAGCGTAGATGCCAAAGCTGTTTGATATATTTGCCTATATCACCTCGTAATTACAACAGACTGAGGAATCAATTCTGGACAGTGACATACATATTTCCAAAATGTTGTTATGTAAATACATGTACGATCTATTGTGCACCTCAAATTACAAAGAAATTAAAGTTAATTAGCAAATCCCTGCACTAAATCTTTTGAATGCTTTAGTTATGAAATTTGCAGCTTACAAACCCGATTCCAAAAAAGTTGGGATACTACAAATTGTGAATAAAAACAGAATGCAATGATGTAGAAGTTTCAAATTTCAATATTTTATTCAGAATACAACATAGATGACATATCAAATGTTTAAACTGAGAAAATGTATCATTTTAAGGGGAAAAAAAGTTGATTTTAAATTTCATGGTATTAACACATATCAAAAAAGTTGGGACAAGGCCATGTTTACCACTGTGTGGCATCCCCTCTTCTTTTTATAACAGTCTGCAAACGTCTGGGGACTGAGGAGACAAGTTGCTCAAGTTTAGGAATAGTAATGTTGTCCCATTCTTGTCTAATACAGGCTTCTAGTTGCTCAACTGTCTCAGGTCTTCTTTGTCGCATCTTCCTCTTTATGAAGCGCCAAATGTTTTCTATGGGTGAAAGATCTGGACTGCAGGCTGGCCATTTCAGTACCCGGATCCTTCTTCTATGCAGCCATGATGTTGTAATTCATGCAGTATGTGGTCTGGCATTGTCATGTTGGAAAATGCAAGGTCTTCCCTGAAAGAGACGACTTCTGGATGGGAGCATATGTTGTTCTAGAACTTGGATATACCTTTCAGCATTGATGGTGCCTTTCCAGATGTGTAAGCTGCCCATGCCACACGCACTCATGCAACCCCATACCATCAGAGATGCAGGCTTCTGAACTGAACGCTGATAACAACCTGGGTTGTCCTTGTCCTCTTTAGTCCGGATGACATGGTGTCCCAGTTTTCCAAAAAGAACTTCAAATTTTGATTCGTCTGACCACAGAACAGTTTTCCTCTTTGCCACAGTCCATTTTAAATGAGCCTTGGCCCAGAGAAAACGCCTGCGCTTCTGGATCATGTTTAGATATGGCTTCTTTTTTGACCTATAGAGTTTTAGCCGGCAACAGCGAATGACACGGTGGATTGTGTTCACCGACAATGTTTTCTGGAAGTATTCCTGAGCCCATGTTGTGATTTCCATTACAGTAGCATTCCTGTATGTGATGCAGTGCCGTCTAAGGGCCCGAAGATCATCCAGTATGGTTTTCCGGCTTTGACCCTTACGCACAGAGATTGTTCCAGATTCTTTGAATCTTTGGATGATTTTATGTACTGTAGATGATGATAACTTCAAACTGCAATTTTTCTCTGAGAAACTCCTTTCTGATATTGCTCCACTATTTTTCACCGCAGCATTGAGGGAATTGGTGATCCTCTGCCCATGTTCACTTCTGAGAGATACTGGTCAATGTTGCCAATTGACCTAATAAGTTGCAAATTGGTCCTCCAGCTGTTCCTTATATGTACATTTAACTTTTCCGGCCTCTTATTGCTACCTGTCCAAACTTTTTTGGAATGTGTAGCTCTCATGAAATCCAAAATGAGTCAATATTTGGCATGACATTTCAAAATGTCTTACTTTCAACTTTTGATATGTTATCTATATTCTATTGTGAATAAAATATAAGTTTATGAGATTTGTAAATTATTGCATTCCTTTTTTTATTCACAATTTGTACAGTGTCCCAGCTTTTTTGGAATCGGGTTTGTATATTAAAACAAACTATTTTAATGTTGTGTTTGTAACTAGCTCTTTGATGATTTCATGAGGTCAATTTTTTTATTCTTTGAGGGGGTGGGAGGTGGGCTCTAATACCTGTAGTAGAGGGAGAAGACATACTGCATAAAGCAAGCAACTGTTAAAAATGAAAATCATCAATAAGACTACTTTGAATTGATAGCACTTTCATATTCAAAATGCGAAGTTATTTTGCTTTCTTTGATTCAGTTTTCTGAAGCTCAGCAGTTTATGCATATGGTGACAGAATGAATTAATTCTTTTTCTGATAAAACTGTATAGCGTGAGAAAATGCTACAGCATGTAGGCTATGTTTTTAGTTTGCTATGTGTTGCAGTGCAGTTTGTCAGATGTGGATGAAAAGCTGCACGGATGGATGGATTGTAAAATCTGTCATTTTCCAGCAGTTGCTTGTTTGATTGTAGCAGTTTTATATGTGAGGAATTAATTCTTTACTCTTTTTTTACTACATCCCACACATCTGCAGTTCTGAGCTTGCATTCAGAAACTTGTCATCTTTCTGGGACAGACTTCAAAAAAGTAGAAAGAAAGACAAGAGGAGAGACTTTCCAAAGATACTAAGGCTATAGCTTTAAATCATTAATACTGCTTTCCCACTGCTCTTGTTTTTTTCTGTCTCACTTTAATATTAAATGACTTACCTCAACATAGAATATCCATATGATAAGGACCACGCATAGAGCAGAGACAAGGCTGCCAACTCTGAACTCTGGGATTTATACCATACATATACCAAAACATATCACCTAGCTATACAAACTTGAAAAATATATTTGTGAGGAGCACCTTTCTCCCCCAAATAAATGTATACAAATGAAAAAAAGAGGAAGAGGCCATTAAAAGATGATGTGTTTAGTATTATTCTTGAAGTCAAGTCAAGTCAAGTCACCCTTATTTATATAGCGCTTTTTACAATGCAGATTGTGTCAAAGCAGCTTTACATTGATAATTGGTATATAATTTTCCTTTAAAAGAATAGTGTCAATGCAGGCAGATCAAAAGCACTGTTGAATAAATGTCAAGAATACTGTTGAATATCAAATGTCAAGTGAAATTAAATTAAATTAGGGCGATTCTAGATTCTTAATCTAACTGCATAAAATTACGATTGGTGTAATAATTCTTTTTGGTTATATAAGAAAAGGTTTCTCCTGAATACAGTGAGGGAAATGATAGGACTTCATCCGATGCTTAACGACACTGTGCAGTTTTGGCCAGGAGCCTTAAAGGCAAAATAATGAGCAGGTCAAATAATGAGTCACTTACCTACACCAGCAGGGATCTGCGAGTGATCAAAGTTAAAATAATTTTACCTCATGACAATTAAAAATAAAAACAATTAACTTTTTTGTATAGACCTTAAGCTTGAAAAGAGTCTCTCGCTTGGAGTTCCCTGCCTTTTGTAATTAGCATGCTCACATGTTCTAAAATACCAAGTCAAGTTTATAACCCTGCTCCAAACAGAAACAATGAATTGTTCAATGTGTCATTAAAATATTGCTTGAGGACATAGATTAATTCATTGCTTTCCTTTTTGTGGTAAATGAATTTATTCTAAATGTGATAAATTTAATAAATTAAAATTTTTCATTTTATTTTTTTCACTGTAGCTTTGGCTCAAAGATTTTTCCTGCCTCTGAGGCATGTGGGTTTAAATCAGTGCGCTAATACACTCAAATAAGGAACCAAACAATTAAATAGTGCACCTCTTTGAGTTGAATGCAGGTACTAAAATGATTCAGTTCCCACTGCTATACCCCGCTCCCAGAGAGAGAGAAGCTGTTTCTGTCTGTAGTGCTTGTATGAGCTTTTCAGCAATAAACAACTGAGCTCTATACCATTCACCATTTTAAAAATGCTATTTATATTCACTAATTCCGTTATCATAATCACATTGATTTATAAGTAACATAAAAATGGGCTTTGAAAATATGCCACATAAAAATAATACTGCAGCACTGGCATAGACATTTCACTTTCAGTAATTGTGCAATGAAAGATCGCCCTGACATTAAAAATAATCACTTGGGTAACAGAGAAAGGTCTCAATCCACTGCAGATTCTTTAGAACTCCAATACTGTATTCATCTAAGTAAAAATCATTTATGCTGAGTAAGACTATAGGAGTTTCTGCTGTTTTACCTTTTTTTTTTTTTTTTTTTTTTTTTTTTAAACAAGTTTGGATCTGATGCTCATAGGAGTTACTTTGGTAATTAGCTGTGATGTTAAGCTGAAGTTGGTTGAAGTGGATAAGCACAAAATTAATTATATTCCCTACTAGACTTGGCTGACTTTTCAGTGGAGAATGAAACCCTCTTCTCTTTATATGTCTCCTCCTGTAATAAGCCATTAACTCTTCAGATGGGCTTTCATGATTACGCAACACTAATATGTCAGCCTTTTTTTTTTCTTTTTTTTTTGGTGTTTAGAAAGAAATCTTTAGTCTCTAATGATAAAGTAAGTCCCACTAAGGTTTTGAGATAATTAAGGAAATCACAGATTGCATAATGGTGGTGATGTAATTAAATATACTCACAGATATATATATATAAAAAAGGTAAAATTTGCATTTTGGGGGTCTAGTCTGAGTTTAGCGATGAGAGGAAAGCAAAGGCTTAAAGCGGTACAGCACTGAACCACATGAAAACAGCAGCCTCATTCAGCATATTAGCGCTGAGGGGTACAGCAAATCAAAAGAACCAAACACTTCATCTATAATTCATTCAAAGGCTAAGTACATACTTCTCAAAAAGTTCATGGTAAAGTTGTGCTAAGGTGGAAGAGGAATGCCAATGATATGTTGTGACTTTATAAAAACATTGCAAATATTTAGCAACTTGATTAAAAATCCAAAGACTTTCCAAGTAGAGCTTTTTGATTAGAGCTTTTTGCTCTAATCATATCGTGATGGAGAACTGGATCTAACAGACTATGGACCCTAGAGGGCCTTTCTGTTCATTTTGCTGAACCGGGGTCTTTTGCATATTCACTGCATACATTGCATAATAAACTTTAATGAAGTTTGATGTTGCTCCTTTTAGAATTTTATATAAATCATCTTCTGTTGGAATTACAAATACCGAGAAAAAAAAAAAAAAAAAGATTTGATCTTCTGTGTTACATAATGTGTATTGTAAGGTTCAAATTTTAAGTCCCCCCTGTGGTGAAAATCAAGTTCTTAATGTTGTTTATATATGTCTTTTAAGACAAGCCGTGTGCAAATTTTTAAGTCAACATCATTGCTGAGTATTTTCTCCTTAAAGGGTTAGTTCACCCAAAAATGAAAATTCTGTCATTTATTACTCACCCTCATGCCATTTCACACCCGTAAGACCTTCGTTAATCTTCGGAACGCAAATTAAGATATTTTTGTTGAAATCCGATGGCTCTGTGAGGCCTGCATAGGGACCAATGACATTTCCATAAAGGTACTAAAAACATATTTAAATCAGTTCATGTGAGTACAGTGGTTCAATATTAATATTATAAAGTGACGAGAATATTTTTGGTGCGCCAAAAAAAAAAAAAAACTTATATAGTGATGGCCGATTTCAAAACACTGCTTCATGAAGCTTCCGAGCATAATGAATCAGCGTGTCGAATCAGCGGTTCGAAGTGCCAAAGTCACGTAATTTCAGCAGTTTGGCAGTTTGACACGCAATCCGAATCATGATTCGACACAGAAGAATCATAACACTCTGAAGCTTCCTGAAGCAGTGTTTTGAAATCGGCCATCACTATATAAGACGTTATTTTGTTTTATTGGCGCTCCGAAAATATTCTCGTCGCTTTATAATATTAATATTGAACCACTGTACACACATGAACTGATTTAAATATGTTTTTAGTACATTAATGGATCTTGAGAGAGGAAATGTCATTGCTCCCTATGGAGGCCTCACCAAGCCATCAGATTTCAACAAAAATATCTTAATTTGTGTTCTGAAGATTAACGAAGGATTTACGGGTGTGGAACGGCATGAGGGTGAGTAATAAATGACATTATTTTCATTTTTGGGTGAACTAACCCTTTAAAACTGTAGTGAAAAATGACAGTCTCAAACCCGCGGTTTGAAATCGCTGGTGTCTGTGACGTCACAAACTACCTTGTAACCAATAACGTCAACGTGCCGGCGGGCTTTGGCATATCATTCATTAATGACCACTCTGAAGCAAGAGAGTCTCAAGAGAAGCCAGGTTATCCTGGTATATTTTTCTGTTAATAAGAAAAATCGGGTAGATTTAGCAATATAGCGGATGTTATGATGAATTTTCTGTACTTATGTTCTGCGTTGTTCAAAGCATTTCTAAGGATACTGATTTTTAGAAGGCAGCAGCTCTCTGACTCTAAGGATGCTGAATGGAAACATGGTTCGATTAACATTAGCAAAACATTATTAGCAGCTGTTTGATAACATAGTCAAGCAAAAGGCTAATTATATTACCGTTATGTGTCTGAAGTTGTAAAGAGCAATACCTGCGTTTACCTCAGTAAGTTGACAAAGTGGATCTCTGAGCTGGCGTGAGCTACTGGAGGCAGAACTAATTTACATATTCATAGAGCCACATATATTAAATGAAGTAAGGGTGTAGAGTTACATTCAAGCTATTTTAAAGCATGAGGATTATTTTTTTCCACAGGAAAAAAAACATTTAAATGTCATTTTGATGATCAAAGATGAGTTTTTAGGAATAAAATGATTGACTACAGGGGGACTTTAAGTTCTCTATGCATTTATACTTTAACCGTCAACTGTTTTATCGTATTGAATATCATCACATTGTGTTTCCTTTGGTATTTTCTAAAGTGTTGGACAGTCTAGTTTGGTTTATCTGAGCTGAAACTAAGTTTCTTGTGGATTTGTCCTAAAAGTAACTGCATCATGCTAGTATTGAGCAGATTTAATGTTGTCTGTGTCACCTTTTTTGATCGCTCTGTCTTATCAGAGTTACAGCAGCTGTGACCTCTCTACTGGACCATAGAGACAAAATTGAAATAACAAGAAAAGAAGCAAAGAAAAGAGCATTAGCTTTTTGTCTTCAGTCACCAGCTAGGGTTTAGACTGCTCTATGCTGCAGTAAAACACATCTTGCTTTCCCCAGAGATCATGCGTCATGAAATTAAAGCAACATTAAAAAGAAATGCAAACCTTCCATCTCTCAATACTTGATTTATTCTGTTTGCCTTGAGAAGTACAACACAATCAGCCTTCCAATTCAAAAAGGTGCCCAATGTATTATGGAACAAGCGGGCTGTGAAACCGATGTTTCACACATGGGAGCCGCTCTCTGGTCATCATCTGGAATTATTCTAGCCCGTGTTCGTAATACATGCAGGGAAAGTTTGTTTGATCTTAACTCAGATATGTTTTGGATCTATGGATTTCTGCTGCTTACAGTAATTGCTGGTGCTGTTAAGCTTAGGAGCCTATTCAAATTAGCTTGATTGGTATTATTGGTAACATTGGTATTATTGGTAATGCATTATAATGGTATTCATAATGTACATTATAATGCATTGTTTAATTGTAACCAAAGTTAAAATGCATTATAATATTTGCAGATGATCCTTGTTAGATCTGAAATTGGTTGTTTGTAATGTGTTTTAATGCCTTTTACTTTCTAAAGGTGTGTTCAATGAATATATACATATTATAATGTATTATAACTGTGGTTGCACCTTCATGAGGTGCATTACAAGGCATAATTAATGCATTCAAAATATTTTTATACTGCATTATACATAAAGGTTTTAAGTAAACTTTTAACAAAATGATGTAGTGTATTAATTTAGGTAAAGTCAGGTAAAACATATTAAAATGAGATTGCAAGAATCCAGAGACAGTTAGACAACAACAATGAATGGATAAATGGAATTGAATAGAACTGAAAACAACATCAGTGTTCATTTATTATTTTTACAAATAATGTAGCTTTAAAAAAACAACCTATGTAACTTTTTTAATTCAAAATGAACAAAATTTAATTCATCCAGGCTACGTCATATCCATAAATTAAGGAAAGATGTGCAGACTATTACTATATGCTGTGGAAATCTAGCTTGAATCACAACAAATTAAAGGGATAGTTCACCCAAAAATTAAAATTATCCCATTACCATCAAACCATCCTAGATGTATACGACTATCTTCTTTCAGACGAACACAATCAGAGATATATTTAAAAAATATCCTTGCTCCTTCAAGCTTTATAATGGTTGTGAATGGAGGGCCACATTTTGAAGCAAAAAAATAAAAAATAAAATAAAAATTGCATCCATCCATAATAAAAGTAATCCATTGGGTTAATAAAGGCCTTTGGAAGCAAAGTGAGAGTGTATTTGTAAGAAAAATATCCATATTTAAAACTTTATAAATTCAAATAACTAGCTTCCGGCGGACAAACGTACGCATACTGCGAAAGTGGACTTGTGTCAAATGAGTGACCCCCTGACATGATGTATATATGAGGCAAGATATAGGAGTATAAACACACAGTTCTCACAGTTCAAACAAATAGAGCTGGACAACAAACTCAAGCTCCTCTTCTCTTATATCAAAATCCTCCAACATTTCTCTTTTAAGGTCCTGTTCTTCGTGATCCCATGTTTCAAACTTTAGTTAGTGTGTAATGTTGTTGTTAGAGTATAAATAAAATCTGTACAATTTTAAAGCTCAAAGTTCAATGTCAAGCGAGATATTTTATTTAACAGAAGTCGCCTACATCGAACGGCCAGTTTGGACTACATCCCTCTACTTCCTTCTTTAATGACGTCACTAAAACAGTTTTTTGACTAACCTCCGCCCACAGGAATACACAAGAGTTGCGTTTGTAGAGTGTGTTTGTCGCCATGTTGTCGAAACGCTGTTATTTTCATCCCGCAGTCCAATCACCGGGTCTGATTCCGGCTCAAATTGATAGGGTAAAATTAAAGACATGTTTACAATAACATGGTAAGAGGCGTGACCTTTCCGGGCAAGGTTCGCTAAGCTGCTGTCAAATCACAACACAGGAACCGCTGGCACAATCAGAACTCGTTACGTATTTCTGAAGGAGGGACTTCATAGAACAAGGAAGTCATCAGCCCGTTTTTATGCAGTGGAAACAGTGGTATACAGATAAGTAAATTATGTGAAAAATACTGTGTTTTTTTTACACGCGAAACATGAACACATGTAATATTGCACACTATAAACACAATCAAAGCTTCAAAAAACCACGAAAAACGGGACCTTTAAAAATTCCCATTTTAGACTTTTAGAATTTGTGACCGGTATTTTGTTTTGTTCTATCCTCTGTGCTTCCGCGTTCGTCATTTTGTCAGGTCAGAGGTTGCTCTTCTGCCACAAATCGATGCATATGGCCCTCTGCCGAAAGCTAGTAATTATATATAGTTATTAAGTTATTATAGTTAATAAAGTTTTTAAATATGGATATTTTTCTTACAAAAACCCATTGCTTCACTTCAGGACTTTATTAACCCCCTGGAGTGGTATGGATTCATTTCTTGATGGATGGATGGATGGATGCATTTTTTATTGTTTGTTGGCTTCAAAATGTGGCCCCTCTTCACTAGCATTACAATGCTTGGAGGAGCAAGGATATTTTTAAAGGTGCTCTAAGCGATCCTGGGCGGAGTCACTTCCTGTTGACGTTCGAAGTGTTGTCAAACAAAACAGAGGCTAGCTAGACCCTCCTTCCTCCTCCTCCTCCTTCCCCTCCCCTCTGTGCTTCCTGAAACAGTCATGAACGTGCATTTAAAATCATTCTTGTCGGTTATTGGCTGGAGCATGTTTATTATGATTCGTGGTCCAGGCTGCACCAGTTTGTTTTTATTGCAGTTTTCGGAGCTTGTGGAGACTACAGAGACCACATTTTTTTACAGTGTGTTCAGGGGACAGGCAGCTAGCGGATAGTGAGGAGATGTTTGCTGTATGTGACAAAAAATGTTTTGGCCTAAAAACGTGTGACATCGCTTAGAGCGCCTTTAAATATATCTCCGATTGTGTTAATCTGAAAGAAGGTAGTGAACTAGAAGGTGAACTAACCCTTTAACCTCAAACTGAAATGAGTAAATAATAATAATAATAATAATAAACATGGTCCATAACAAAACACAAATCATCACTGGCTTGGTTTTTCAGATAGTTTACATAGCATCACATTTGCTATGCAAAGGCAAGCTTCACAAAACAGTGTTTATGTTGGAAACATGCCAGTCACTAAATTAGTTACTACTTTTGTTTATTTGCCTTATAGCCTATTAGCCAAGTTATAATAGTTTTGACTGTTTTACAGTATCTGATATGAATAGCAATTATGTCTAAAGTGAGCTTTGCCAAACTTTTGTAACATTATTTTAAAATAACTGTTCAACAAGTCAAAACAACATTGTCTTATAAGCTACTTTCCTACATGCTCATAAAATCTTTTTTTTTCCCCAGATACAGTTGTGGCCAGAATTATTAGCCCCCTTCATAAATATGATCAAAGATGACTCTAAAAATAAATCTGCATTGTTTATCCTTTTGATCTTTAATTTATAAAATTAGCAAAAATCTAACCTTTCATTGAAGGAAAAGAATTAGGGGGGAAATAACATTATGAAATAAATGTTTTTCTCCAAAACACGTTGACCACAATTATTAGCACCCTTTTATTCAATACTTTTTGCAACCTCCTTTTGCCAAGAGAACAGCTCTGAGTCTTCTTCTAAAATGCCTGATGAGTTTGGAGAACACCTGACAAGAGATCAGAGACAATTCCTCCATACAAATCTCTCCAGATCCTTCGGATTCCCAGCTCCATGTTGGTGCTTCTTCTCTTAAGTTCATTCCACTCATTTTCTTTAGGGTTCAGGTCAGGGGACTGGGATGGCCATGTCAGAAGCTTCATTTTGTGCTCAGTGACCCATTTTTGTGCTGGTTTTGATGTTTGTTTTGGATCATTGTCCCGACAGATGATCCAACCACAGCCCATTATAAGATTTCTAGCAGAAGTGGTCAGGTTTTGATTTTTTATCTGTTGGTATTTGATAGAATCCATGATACGATATATCTGAACAATTTGTCCAGGACCTCCAGCACAAAAATAGGCTCACAACATTAAAGATCCAGCAATATATTTAACTGTGGGCATGGGGCACTTTTTATCCATGTGTGCACCAAACCCATCTGGTGGGTTTGCTGCCAAAAAGCCCTTTTTTTAGTTTCATCTGACCATAGAAGTTAGTCCCGTTTGAAGTTCCAGTCTTGTCTGACAACTGAATATACTGGAGACTGTTTCTGGATGAGAGCAGAGGATTTTTCTTGAAACCCTCCTGAACAACTTGTGGGGATGTAGGTGCTTTTGATAATTTTTTTTTAGGCTTTCTGAGATTCAAGACTCAACTAATCCCTGCAATTCTCCAGCTGTGATCCTTGGAGAGTCTTTGGCCACTTAAACGCTCCTCCTCACTTCACATTAGGACGATTTAGACACACGTCCTCTTCCAGGCAGATTTGTAACATCTTTAGTTTATTGGAACTTCTCAATTATTGCCTTGATAGTGGAAATGGGGATTTTCAATGCTTCAGCTATTTTCTTACAGCCACTTTCTATTTTGTGATGCTCAACAATCATTTGCTACACATCAGAACTATATTCTTTGTTTTTTCTCATTGTGATGAATGATTAAGGGAATTTGGCCTTTGTGTTTCCACATGTTTATACTCCTGTGGAACAGGAAGTCATGGCTGGACAATTTCATGTTCATGATCACCCCGGTGAGCTAAAAAAATGTAAATATGAATGGGAATATACTTCAGAGATATTTTACTCATAAAAAATTCTATGGGTGCTAATAATTGTGGTCAACGTGTTTTGGAGAAAAACATTTATTTCTTAATGTTATTTTCCCCCCACTTTCAATTCTTTTCCTTCAATGAAAGGTTAGATTTTTGCTAATTTTATGAATTAAAGATCAAAAGGATAAACAATGCAGATTTATTTTTAGAGTCATCTTTGATCATATTTATGAAGGGGGCTAATAATTCTGGCCACAACTGTATCTAACTTTCTTTCGTTAATGGGGGAGTTTTGATGTCATTCGTGCTGATATAGCGCTGCATCTACCTGTAACCATGGGCACAGCGGACTTCATCCCCTCATGCTCCTCAGAGTTGCTTAGTGTAGCTATATATATATATATATATATATATATATATATATATATATATATATATATATATATATATATATATAAATAAATAACAATAAATCTTAATATCTTGAAAGCGTAAAATTCCTTAAAAGACTTTAAAAATTCTCAACAGAGTTGGATGTTACTTTTTTTTTTTTTTTTCAAATCAAAAGCATATCTGTGTTCAAAAACAAAAGTTAGTAAGTCCTGAACATGTTCTTTCACATATAATTTCATCAGCAAAGGACATACAATAACACAACAAAGCCCCTGAAGAAATCCTCTCCACTCCACTAAATAGACCAGCAAAATAAATCATTCAAATCTTTACCTCAGGGCATGGATCATTCTCTGGACTCTTCTCTTTTTCTTTCTCTGTCTCACCCGTCCAGGTACAGTAGCCCATGAAACTTTCATCTGGGATGGTGCCTTTTATCAGTTTTATCCCCAGGCTATGAAGGCATACCAGATGGTGACTAGAATCAAAGAACTCTTCCCCCCAAAAAAGCAGTCCTCTGGTGACACAGCCTTACAACTCTAGATAACAAGAACTGCTGCTGCTGAGAATTACACTTGTCCTAAGATATTCCCATTTGAGCATGTGAAGAGACAAAATGAGATGTGAAAGAAAGAAACCGTGCACTCGCCAAACTGAACCGTGGAGTAGTCCGGTCTATGGGATAATATTACAGAGTACTGTGGCAGTAAAGAATGCCACAGCTCTCTGTCAAGTGCTTCACAGATAAATGACATAGTGCTGCATTGGATTCTGCCCCAAATCCCCAACCTTCTCCATCACCTCCCTTCTATCTCTCTATGCTGTTCGCTCTCTCATCAAGAACATATGAGGACACGAGGGGACAGTCTAGACTACAAATCAGATCCGTGGCCCATGTGTCTCAAACACAATTACGGCCTGTTTTCTCCCAGCCATGTTGCATTATGTCAGTAAAATAAGAACAATATTTGCAAACAAAATTCAATTAGGATATTTTATTATTTTGTTTTGTTTAACAGACTCAGGAGAATAATATAAAGAGCCTCATTTAGAGCACATATAGTCTATTTTTATAGTACTGATGCCACATAGTGTAAGTGCTAATTAGTCCACTGGACTTCAACGACCCTCAGATATGTTCATATATTTTCATGAGTCCAAAACTAAGTCAAATAAAATAAAAAACAGTCAAGTTATGGCTGTAATAAGCACACAATGAGGGAGTATCAGTCTTTATTACACAAACAGTCTTTATTAAATCCACAATGGGGAAACGCAGGAGATAAAGCAAACCATACACTCAGGGTTTAAATAACAGTGAGATATGTGGAAAAACAGAAACAGGTGTGGGATTAATTAACTAATGATCAGGAATACAGGCAAATGGAAACAGAGAGAAAACTAAACCTAAACAGAACATACACGTTACATATACCGAATATATTGGAAAAAGAGAGAAACCTTTACAAATAAAAAACCTTGGTTACACTTTATTTTGATGGTCCACTTTAGATACATGTCAACTTACATGTCAACTTAATCTCAGTATTAGTAGACTGTTAGGTTAAGGGTTAGGTGTTCTGGTTCAGGTTAGTAGAATAAGTTGACACTGACATGTAGTTAACTTACTTATAGTCAGTAGAATGTCTTCTGGAGGACTGTCAAAATAAAGTATTAGCAGATATGAAGCAAACTGTCTACTAATACTCTAATGAGAGTTGACATGTAGTTGCAAAGTTACTTATAGTTAGTAGAATATCTAAAGTGGACCATCGAAATAAAGTGTTACCAAAACCTTTGCTAAACATGAAAATTTCGCAAAATAACACTCTCAATAAAAATATATGGCTCTTAGAAATACAATGCAACTATTCAAAAGATAATTAACTCTAGCAGCACAAAAATACTGAAAAACTAAAATAATAACTAAATGAACTAAAACTAAAAACTAGGGGAAAAATACAAAGTTCTGGCATGAAACTCTAGATGGCGATGGCTGATAGGTCCTTAACTCATTAGGTAGCAATCACATCATTCAGTGCTCACATGCACCCTCATAATGTGATTATAATGGGATTTTGCAATATTGCGATTAAACTTTACCTCATGTATGCAATACTTCCATTAAAGAAATGCAATTAAGCTCATAATCGTAGTAAGCATAATTGCATTAAACTAGGTGGTGTACACCGAATTTAATCGCAATATACAGGCATGTAAACACCTTAATCATATCATTCCCGCTCTGACGTACACACGGATGCCGTGTGGTGATTACACAACTTTATGAATGAACTGCGTGACATGATTCTGAATTTTTTTTTTTCACCAAATTGCTAAACCAAATTGTCAACACAACTCGCTGCACAGTCTCTGCTCCATTTCTTCATCCAGACGGAATGAAGAATGCAGCAAATCCAGCATTGCAATGTTCATCATGGTGCCAAATAACATCCAGTACGTCCATAAAAATGTACGTCATTTAAATACTTGGCATTGTTTGCTGTTAGCAGTCTGCAGCGCACTTTCAGAAACCCTTCACCTTCCACAGCTTCACCTGTATTGATCTGCTACAGGGTTTATTTCATGTATGTTATATGTGCAGCAGCAGCAGCATGACTTACATGCTCACAGCAATGTCTGTGAATGTATTGGCAGTAGCAAGTCTCTTTACTTGCTCTGCAGCAGCAGCAGCATAACAGATTGATTCCGCCAAGACCAAATACATTACATTGCCATATCCACTACCATGCCAATCTCTCAGAAAGCTGTCATGACAGAAATACATTTCATAGTCATAGAATAAAAAAAATGGAAAGACAAACAAAATCAGAAATAAAAACTACATTCAAAATTCAAACCTATAGTAACACAGTCCCAGCCCATACACAGTGATGTTATAGGGAGCATTGGCCCATGCCTGACACTGTTCCTCTTCTCAGAAGAATACTGTACTTCTCTCGCTCCCCTCGTCACACAATATCTGTCCTTAACCAACTACCACTACAAGAATGTGTAAGTGGCCCATAAATGGATTAGATTCGGAGATAAAACTCTGATCCACCACTGCGACTGATCGTTCAGTATTTGAACTCACTGGCCTTTCCTTTGGCCTCTTTTGAAATAATAAGAATCCTATGTGATATGCTCATCCATCACAGCATGGAGTGGCTGGAGGAGAGACTCCCTGGCTGAGCTCAGTGCTAGATGATAAATGTCCTCCTCCTTGGCCTCTTGAAAGCCCAGAGACTCAGTCAGGTCCTCCCACTGCCATCATGCCTAAATCAAGATGCAGGCACCTATTCTTCCCCCATTTCCCCTCAGTCTGGACAGGGAAGGACGGACTGGTGACGGAAGACTCTTTCATCAGTTTGATCAGACCTGATGGTGACACAGTTCAAGATAAACGACATGGGCATAAACTGACAGCAAGTTTCAAAATCAGCCCAGCAGGTTGGAAAACGACAGATGTACAACAGTGAAATCGGTAAGATCAAACCAGTAGCGTGCCTTCAGCATCTCAGAACAGTCGTACATTTTTGTGACAAGTTTACATCAATCTTCATAAAAAGTACTAAAAAGTACTACAACCAAAAATATATGGTTTTTGTATATTGTATATCCATGACATTTTCACTTAATGTCATTTTTTTTCTTACCACTAGGTACTGAAAAATGTGTGCCCCTCAGTTTATTCTTGAATATGAACCATGAAGCATTATTCTAAACACACCACAGTGCAAAATGATTTACTGTGGCCTATATTGGAACAAGTAACTGCAAATTCAGAAGTAATTCAATATTAGTTGTGGAAATGCACCATTTTATTGCAGTTGTTAAGCGGGTTGCACAAAGCCACAGAATGAAGAAAAATGCCTGCAGAACAATTTCCTAAAGTTATAAGAAATTCATAGACTCATTTACTCAAGCAATCTCTGTCTTATCATTCAGCACACAACATAAACAGCCTGGCCTGTTTTGCATCTTAGCGTTTCATAGAATCACAGCACAGGGCTCAATTACTGCTTTTGTTTGGCTTCTATTAACTGGCCTTATTTCTGATAGCTCTGCATATTATTATGAGTTTTCAAAATTAGATGAAATGCGCAGCATACGTACGCATGCTCACACATGATTGTTTCTGGTTTATGTACATTTTTCAGTGTGTATGCAAAAGTTCTCATGAACCATGAACATGCTTTTGTATGTAATTCTGAATAGACTTTTAGCCAGTGCAGTAACATATTTAATTAAAGTATGTGAGAATGAGAAGTACAATAAGTTCTTAATGAGAAGTACAGTGTTCAGTGGATTGAACTGTTGTTTAACAACATGCCGATTGTTCAGCTGATGAAAAATCTTTCCACAAAAACTTTTTGTAGCCCCAAAATCTCAATAAAACAGTTTTGAATGTTGTGAGTTATGAAAATTACATGTGATAGGATCTTTATCCAGTGCATGCTTTAGTAAAAGTAACAGAGCACTGTAAAAAAAAAAAAAAATCCCCGTAAAATTTAAGATAAAAAAACGGCAGCTGTGGTTGCCAGAACTTTACCATAAAAAATACGGTAGCAACGTTTTAGGTTTACGGGACAGCACTTAGTTTACTGTCTATTTTACAGTTCAAAACCATATAGTTTAAAGGTTTATATTGTAATAATTATGGTTCATTACTGTTTATTTCACTGTAAAAAAAAATCAGTTAAATTTACGGTAACTGATATAATGTTAATTTACCAACCTATTGAAGTACTAATATCTGTTTTGTACCTTTGTAATACACTGACAACCATCAAATACAGTGGTGATAAGAGTCACATGATGAATCAAAGTTCATCACAATTAGCTTTTTCACAAGTTGAGAAGGGCTAATATATACTAAGTGAAGTTCCTAAACGTAATTTAGGGAGGGTGAGCCCATCTAATCTTCCAATCAACAGCCAGAGTATATAAGCAGCTGCTTACCTCTCTTCAGTCTCGGCTGTTTCAGCATCCCTCCACCTCCCCAAACTCCACCTTCATCTCAGGTACCTTGCCCTAACAGCAAGCCAAATTAGCTAACCTAATACCCTAAAGATTATATGGGCAAACGAACTCGTTAATATACTATTATATAATAATATACAGAAGGTGCACACAGTGTCATTCACGGGCATTTCGTCAGTAAAGCCGGTTCCCTGATTACCGCTAAATCGCCATCACCTGCTTTCAAATGGAGCGGCATTTAATAAACAGAGCCGTAGATCACTGATAAGCTACGCAATATCGCATTCATTATCGAAGGCGATTCATCTGCGATAATGAATGCGATATTGCGTAGCTTATAGGTGAACTACGGCTCTGTCTATTAAATGCCGCTCCATTTGAAAGCAGGTGATGGCGATTTAGCGATAATCAGGGAACCGGCTTTACTGACGAAATGCGCATGACAATCGCATGCGATATATCGCCCAGCCCTAAAATCAAGGTCATTTTTTACAGTGAGGACACTGATGCTATCTCTGGTTTTTAGCATCTTTGTTAGAACACATGCCTCCAATGCCAGAAACGCCGGTTCGAATCCCGGTTTGAGGGTTACTTCATATCATTGTTTTCATCCACATAAAATACCTCAGGTTTTTTTTTTTTTTTTACCTGCAAATGTCTCTTTGGGGGCTTCATAATGGACAGATCACATACTTTTCTCATTCAGTCCTCACAGCAATATAACATAATTTCTGCTTTGGGCTTCGGTCAGCTGAGGGAGTCTGAGACTCCATCAGATTTAGGATTACAAATTATCCTAATCTGATTCAGGTGCTAACATGTTCCGTAACATCCTATGAAAACCAAGAAACACAGATGTTATTCATTATCCGTTGTGCCCAAGTGAAATTACCCAGTGTTACCTTGGTAAGTGAACATCTCCATAAGGTCTTGTTGAACAGAGCGTTTGTTTTAGAATCGACAATGGGGAATAATATTCTCAGAGGATTTCCACACCCTAGGGACTTTCAGTCAGTCATCACCATAATCATATGCCGTGTGATCTCATTTGCGTTATCTCAGTCTTATTATGGTGGACTCTGGAAGGTGTCTGCTGCCCGAGACAGAAATTGTCCCCACAGAGCAAAAACACCTTCCTAAGCTAATTGACAAACACATTGTTCTCAGCAGGAGAGAACAGACCCCAGGCTGAATGAGGGGAGGATGGAAATGATTGTTACTCATCAAGCTCTCCAGTGCATCGCTCGCAATAGGCGCCTCTGAATAGATATCACTGTCTTTTCTCAAGATGCTGTTTGTTTGCAATCACTGCGTCTTTGAGATCAAATTTTATGTTTTGAGTGTCGCCTATGCAGTCAGGAAGAAAGAGGGAAGGGCAAAATTGCTTCTCAGTGATGAATGAAATTGAGCAATGTTAACTTGACCAGAAATTTACAAGGAATTTGTGTGGATTCAGAAAACTTTTGTTTATTCCTGTTTGGTGCATTCTGTAACGGTGGCTGTTTCAGAGGAACGAGAGTAGGATCCAGATGCAGCAAACATTTATTCAAACAAACATAAACCAAACTAAATCCAAGCAAAACTGATAAACCTAGACATGGGGCAAGGAAAAACTGTCCCACTTTATGCCTTAACTACCATGTACTTACATCAAAAAATAAGTACAATGTACTTATTGGGTTCATATTGAATTGCAAAACACTTTTGCTGCTATTGAGGTGGGATATGGGTAAGGTTAGGGAAAGCTTTGGTGGTATGGGTGGGTTAAGGTGTAAGGGATGGGTCAACAGTGTAATTATAAATGTAATTACATAAATTGATTACAGATGTAATTACATCTAGGTGTTTTTTAAAATATAAGTACAATGTAAAAACATGTATGTACACAATAAGTGCATTGTATCAAATGATTAATTTAAATGTAAGTACATAGTAGTTAAGGCCACTTCATATAAAGTGGGACCGGAAAAACTGACAACAAGCACACACACACACGTAACATCCATGGAAGGACAACACCAGACAAAGAACATGAGAAACATTGGGGTAAATATACACAAGGAGAAAACAGGCTTAACAAGATAACAAGGAAACAAGAAACACCTGAGGAGACAAATCAATATGAAAAACTACAAAGGACTACAAAACATGGCGAAAAACAGGAAATAATATAAAAGTCCACACACATGACAGGGGAACATGGGCTGGGATCATGACACATACAGTGTTATCCATGGACTAGTCTTGCATAGCCAGACCTTCAGATTGATGACATTACAGCTTTCACTGAACAAGGGATGCCCAAGAGGACGTCCGAAGACATGTAAAGTAACCAATATCCCCGTCATGTTTAGGGGCATGAAAAGGTAAAGTCGATGTCCCCACGATAACAGACCGATGTGCTTCTAATAAATGATTCTTTCAAGTTTACTGCAACAATGGTGTCACAAACTTCACATACTTTTGAAAATACAGCATTTAGCTGATCCTAAAAAGCGCTTGTTGTTGTTCACAGTTGTATACACAGTGGCTTTCTTATTCCATGAGGGGGTTTGGTGTCACAACAACTTTGTTTCCAGGCGGACTGTTAAATAATGCAACACACACATCTCCTGGAAATCCTGTAGAATACAACCAATCAGATAATGACTTCAAAACTCCCTAAGTGTTTCCCATTTTGTATCCCTTATGCATCAGACATTCAGCCGACAGTCCATGGGCGTGACATCTGAGGCTGAGACTATCCGTGGGCAGAAAAATGGACGTCAAAGCAGCCTGTGTGATAAAAGCCTGAGCGTGAAATGGGTGAAATTAGATTCAGGTCCTGTCTGCTTTTGAAACAAAAGCATAGAGATATCAGTGATAAGATCTGACTCATTAAATCAAGGTGTCATCTACTATATCATGATGAAACTGCCATAATCATAATGTTCAGGAGTCTGACTCAACCTGACATCTGTAGACTTCTATAAATCTATTTAGTGTCTTGTCTGCTGTGAACCATAAGTATCTGTCATTGAATCTCCCTCCTACCATTTGCCTGAGGAAAGGTACCTTTATTCTTTTTTTTTCCTCCACAGAAATTCATAGAGAGCTATAAATCTAACAAAAATGCACATTCAACACAGTGCAGGCATAGACAGGCAGAACGTGAACTCAACAGACAGATCTCCCTGTCATGGGTGAAGCTGCGGTTTTCTGGTTCACATGCTGAAAGTCATTGCTGAGAGAGGCAAACAAATTCAAGTATTTATCATTTCCTTTCACTTTCCTGATATTTGTGTTTATGACAGGCTGTGAGAGATGACAGACATGATGGTGATTGGTAAGTGTCAATGCTGAGAGACAGAATGTGTCATCGTCACATCAATATATGTACATCATTATGGTTCCAGGTACCATCCCCCATTATTTGTTTGCTTCTGAATGATTTATTAGGCAGTAAATGGTGGCATCTTGTCCGAGATGTCTAAAGATTGATTGCAAACTTCAGAAACTTTTGAAACTTTTTTTTTTTTTTTTTTTTTAACAGTTATACATTTTCTCAAAATAAATTCCAGAAATTACATTCTGTAGAATACCAAATCATCTTTAATGGAACATGGAAAACAATATGTCAGAAGATATAGTATCTGTCATGACAACTCTCTGAGTGTTTGGCATGGTAATGGATATGACAATGTTGATGTCTGGTCTTGGCGGAAGAGATCTGCTGCTGTTGCTGCTACAGAGCAAGTACAGGACTTGCTACTGCCAATACATACACGACATGCTACTGGGAGCAAGTAAGACATGCTGCTGCTGTACAATATAGTGTACATGAATTACCTGTACCAGAGGTAAAACTGGGGAGGGTGAAAGGCTTCTGAAAGCACACTGCAACTGCTAACAGAAATTGCTGACCTGGGGTGAGTTTCCCCAAAACATTGTTAGCCAACTAACATCGCAAGTTCCGTTGTTACTAACTGTCTCGATTTGGTGTTTCCCAAAACCATAGTTCAAACGAACATCCGCAAACTTGTGTGGTTGGAATGACAGCTCTAGAGCTGTGGTTAGAATCATAGTTTCTTGTTTTTATGACATGTGGACTTAATAAATCGTTATCTTGAGCAAAATAAGCAAGCTGACATCAAGTACAATGTATATCTTTTCTTTTGAATATTTACAAATGTCATTTACATATTTTAGTTTGTCAAGAGATTTTAAGCACCTTTTTGAAGAGTGCGCATTTGCTATGATGCTAACAAGCCTATGATTGAATCTAGAAATAAAGCAAAATTCTCCATAATTTATAGCAAAAAATCTAGCATTAATTTGATCTCAAACGGATTAATTTAAAGAAGTTATTACTCCACCACCACCTGTGTGCCATCATTCACCAACGTGGCTGAACGACAGGTTTGTGACTATACGGTTTCGGGAAACGTGACTAGCGTGACTAGCTAGTTGATTTGTTCAGCAATGCATCGTATTATGGTAGTGAAACAGTGTAACGTCATTGTATGGGAAACTCACCCCAGGTTGGGTAGCGATATTTGAAGGTTGAGCAGTGAGCTCATTGGCTACTGATACAACAGGAACCAATAAGCTGTGCATCATAGAGAATGATGTTATTGCAAGCAGATTGAGTTAAGGACCTGCGCCATCTAGAGTTTAATGACAAAACTATACTCACACACATATACACCCATGCACAGTGTTGGGTAAGTTATAAAGAATATAATATAAAGTAAAATATAAAGTAATTAATTACTGGCAACTATCTTTAACAGAGTGATGATTACTGTACTTAATACTGACTCTAAAAAGTAGTGCATTACTTATGCAATATTATTTATGTTCAAAATGCCCCCAGCCCAGTAACACAATCCTTGAATTGGGCCTGTTGATCACTAAAATGCTCATGGCAAACTCCTGTAGCAAACATAATTCTTTTTCTTTTTTTTTTTCTCTATAATGCTTTTGAAAGTGATCATTCCCCACAAGGTCCTTCCAGGTCATGCAAAGAGTTCTGAGCAAGGACTAACAACATCATCCAGGCAATGTGTAGGTGGTTTGATGTAGCTTTTGCTTCCTGATAATTGAACTAACAGGGCCTATTGGGACATCCAAATACTACATTTACATTTATGAATTTGGTAATTGCTTTTATTCAGACTGACTTACATTACATTCAAGCTTCCTGTTGCCAGTTCATGGATTCTCTGGGAATTGAACCCATGACCTTGGCATTGCTTTGCTTTACTCTGCATATGACATTTTTTAAATGAACTTTAGTCTTCATTTTCATTTTCACAGCTGTTCAGTCCCTCACATTCACAGTTTCAGTATAGTAATCCCTTAACGTAAGATTTTTTTGTGAAATATGGTAGTTATTTTAATGAACAGATTGATTACTACAAACAAACAAATAAAAGGACATGAAATAAAGTGTATATAAAAGTTCAATTATTTTGATATGTCAGAAAATCATGGAGTGATATGTGTTTACATGTATGCCTTTGGCAGGCGAGGCCTTTACATTTCACATTTAAGGTACATGTATGCATTTTATTCTGGGAATCAAACCTATGTCCTATGCCATTGCTAGTGCCATGCACTACTGTTTGAGCTACAGGAATGTTTTAAGGGTGATGTGAAACTAGCACAAAAACGAAGGAAATTATGCTTGCCTGTGATAATGGCCAGTTTAGACTCATTATACAATAAATATCTGTATATACTTCAGTATATACAGTATTAGAATATATAGTGGTATAATGCACGATTAATTCATCTTTGCACTTCTACAACATACCTAACATATAAACTTAGATATAAACAATTATATTCCTTGTGTCCAGTCAGAGTATACATGCTTAAATATATAATTTACGCATTTAAATGTGTGAAGTAGGCCAACAAAAAGCACAGCCTCTAGTGCGAAGCTGTAGGGTTCTTGGCATGGCATCTCATAGAAAAGCATATGGCCATCATATGGTGCAGGCAGAAGATAACTGCACTATTTAGCCTGAACACAAGTAAACCAGGTCAAATCACAGACCCATTGCTCAGCAGTCACCTCTATTTATATAGGTGTTCTAAAACGCCATAGAAATGTGGAATGCAGATTTGTGTTTTGACTGTTAGGGTTTTGCATTAAAGCCTGATAGGAAGTTATTGTTGTGAAGCAGTCTTAAAGAACTCTGTAAAGGCTCTGTTTGTTCAGTGTTCTCATTACGGAGAGCAAAACTGGAACATTTTCAAGAAGGCTTTTATTTGTATTTTGGCATACTTCTCTTTTAATGCTGAAATGCTGCCAATAAATATATGTCTTGAGATAAGAGTCTATCCTTAGCATACAAATAAGTCTGTGTAAATGTGGGTGATAAAAATACAAGGTGAAAATGACAAGTTTAGCATTTATTTAATCTCAACATATATTTTCTGAATTATACATAATGAAACAAAAACCGCTTCCTGACCCCAATTTATATCAGGTGTCTTTAAATACTATGCATAAAAAAGGATTGTTTGTACTTATTGGTACTTAAACACTTACTGTGTTCATGCTGTATCGCAAAACACTTCTGCTGCTATTGAGTTGTGATAAGGTTGTGGTAATGGTTAGGTTCAAGGATAGGTTAACAGTGTAATTATAAATGTAATAACAGAAATTAGTTACAGATGTAATTACATGCAGGTATTTTAAAATAGAAGTACAACATACTATGTATTTACACAATCAGTGCATTATATCAAATGATTAATTTAAATTTTAGTACATATAGCAGTTAAAGAGACTTAATTTAAAGTGGGCCTGAACATTCATATTACTTCTAAATTCTGCATGTCACCAGATTTAAAATTCTTATTACACCATGCTGAGTATGCTGACCACAAATAATAACAATAATAATAATAATAAAGAAACATATAGTGGCAATAGTTTGTTTCAAGCAAGAAATTCAATAGGATGATTCACTGTGTTACTTGTCAGTGACATACAGACCCACGAGGCCATGCATGACACAGTGAGTGACAATATTTATTATTAACAACAAATTCATGCTCTGGGCTCCTCCATTCCTTATAGCTGAGGGAATACCCTATATATAGAACTGTGGTGGCATGAAACCAGACTGCATACAGATGACTCAGTAGTTGATTGCGATATTTAAAACAGACATTTTGTAGATTTGTGTAATGTTGGGAGAGTGAGCAGACAAAGGCGAAGATCTAAGTGCAAAAGAGTACATTTAAAGGCGCTCTAAGCGATTCTGAGCGGAGTAACTTCCTGTTGACGTTCGAAGTGTTGTCAAACAAAACAGAGGCTAGCTAGACCCTCCCTCCTCCTCCTCCTGGCCCTCCCCTCCATGCTTCCTGAAACAGTCATGAACGCGCATTTAAAATGTAAGTATCTTGCGTATTGACGCTGCTTGTCGGTTATTGGCTGGAGCATGTTTATTATGTTAAGTGGTCCAGGCTGCACCAGTTTGTTTTTATTGCAGTTTTCGGAGCTTGTGGCGACTACAGAGACCGCGTTTTTTTACAGTGTGTTCAGGGGACAGGCAGCTAGCGCATAGTGAGGAGATGTTTGCGGTATGTGACAAAAAAAAAATCAGTCAAAGTAAATAAGTCAAATCGCTTAGAGCGCCTTTAATAAGCAAACTGAAATAACAGGGAAAACACTGGGAACACCAAACAGTGGAACATCCAAACACAAGACACTCCAAACATCAACTGACCAAGCACAAAAGAAACTATATACACAGGGGGAAACAGTTGACAATGTAATGAGAAACACCTGGGGAGACAAATCAACATGAAAAACTGCAATGAACTACAATCATAGCACACAAGACAGGAAATATAACAAAAGTCCCAAAACATGCATGGGGAGTATATGACAATTTGTAGTTAGATTAGTGATTATTTTGGCAGAAACAGATGGTTGAGACAGAAATGTGTGTATAGGGTTGTAGAGAGCACAGACAGTGCTGTTATAGCTGTAATTTATCAAAATAGGAAGTTCCATGCTTTTACCAGTACAATGGGAACCGGATTTCTTTGTTTTCCTTTAAACTTTCTAAAGTGTGTAAAAAAAGTGCTATATACTGTAGCACTAAAAGTGGTTCTTGGCTCGTAATCATAGGGGAACCACTTTTGGTGCTATGTAGCACCATATCTTTAAAGGTGCTCTACAGCACCTTTGTCAAATGGGGCTATGTAGAACCCATAAGAGGTGTCATATCACATTTTATTTCTTCAACAAAAATGGTGCTAAACAGCACCAACAGTGGTTCTTTGGCTCATAAAGAACCTTTAAAGGGGCTTAAAGGGTTAGTTCACCCAAAAAAATTCTGTGTTCCTTGTGTTCCGAAGATTAACGAAGGTCTTACGGGTGTGGAACGGTATGAGGGTGAGTAATAAATGACATTATTTTCATTTTTGGGTGAACTAACCCTTTAACAGATTTTTTTTGTACAGCAGTGGTGCTATATAGCACCTTAGCCACCCCAAAGAACCACTGAAGAACCATACAGGGGCTTAACAGGTTCTGTATACGGTAGCGGTACTATATAGCACCTCAGTCATCCCAAAGAACCACTGAAGAACCACTGAAGCACCAAGATTTGGTGCTATACAGCACTTAAAGTGGTTCCCCTATGATTACGAGCCAAAGTACCACTTTTAGTATATAGCACAATTTTTTTTTTTAGAGTGTATGGATAATGTACAGTAAGTGTATCATTATCGCAAAATATACCCTACAGGGTGATCAGGACCGTAATGTAAATGTGAAATAAATAAATAAAGATTTTGAGTTAAAGTTATTTCCTGTATATTATCTTACTGTTTCCGCTGAGAAAATGAAATTGTTCACTTCAAACATAGAAAACATTTGGCCATTATTTTCACCACAATCGCTAATTGAGTCACATGATTGCACCAGTTGAGTTTGTATGAAACAAGAGAGAGCGAGTCCGTGATGTGATACGAAAGCGTCCATTTCAGTTACCTGGAAGAGTGGACTGATATACAGCACTGCCTTAGACAACTTAGAATATAAGGAAATATCTAACCACTGAATGTCACGACTGACCAATTAGAATCCAGTAGAGAGCCATGTAATAATAACAAATGTTATAGATACATCTTTTGCAGACAGATCAGTGCAACCTTCCGGCCTATGAAAATGCTACAAAGCTTACTTAAGCAAAAGGTCAAACTGAATTTTGTAAGCATATCTATTCACAGCTAACCCGTCCAACTCTTCTGGCTGTTGTTCAGAGACACAAGAGTGTGAAAGGAAGTTGCCAAATGAAGGCTTGTATGTCACAGATGGACATGATAGCTCTCAGGACACAACACTCTTTTTATTCACATGCAAACCAATCATGGAAAATCCCTTCGGTCCTGTCTTGTTTGCTCAACCTCATATGAACATGTGCGCTGTCTTGACCTTGGCTCCACCTTCACTGATAGATAATCTTTTGACAGCATGCAATCGACAGGATGTCAGAGGGCTTACTCAGATGCATGTCGACACACAATGCATCTTTACACCGTAGTTTACATTTAGCCCCAAATGGCACTTAGGAACCTGTTATATTGAAGCAATTGGGTTTTCATTTGGACAAAACTGCACTTTAAGGGAAATCAAATATCAGAGGCAAATCACCCCTGAGACAAGATGTTACACAAAATGTAAGATTTATGCAATATGTTTGCACTATCTCAGCTCATTTACCAGCCCTGTGTATAAAGCAGAAATGGGTTTAGCTGAGCGATTGCAGCCCTGTTTGCAGTATTATAAATGCAGACATTTTTTTTGTTTTTCATCAACATTTGCTTATTGTGCTTGTGCTTATTCTCTGGAGCTCCATTTTTCAAGCAGAAATAATTAGCACTAAAACCAATAGAGACTGTGCCAGACAATTACTCAGTTACTCTTTCAAGAGTAACATCACTATTGATATATCTCTAAAGTCATCAAAAAATACAGCCTCAGTTTTGGCTAGAGAACAGATCAGTATGAAACATTTATGACAACTTGTTTGACAAGCAGAACAATAAAAAGCAGTGAATGTAGGATTAAATTATGTATAAAAGCAGCTTTACAGGAGAGAAAAAACCAGTCAGCGACCACTAGCACTCCCCATCTGTTTTATGTTAATGCTCACTGCATTATTTTCATGTAACCCATCCACCACAGTTTCACCATTTCACCATTCTTATCTATTTCTTGAAAGATTGATTCATGTTGCCTTGGTTTGGTAGATAGAAAAGACAGACTCAAACTGCATGAATGCTGCATGAATGCTACAATGGCAAAAACTAAACACTTCTTTGATTACAGTAAACAACAAAAAAAAAAAACTGTCACATACAGTTTAGAAAATAATACCAATGCGTGCAGCTGAATAAAACAGGCATTTGCTTAAAAGACAACATGTCTCTGTGGTAGGGATACGTCCTTCTCACTTTATCTCTGTTTCTTTACTCTAAAGCAGTGATAAAACTTCTAAATAAGGCACTGGAGGAGCCTTCAGGACCCCTCACCTGAGAATTGAATCAAGATTCAAACTGAGCGATGAATTTGCCCACGAAGCTTGAGCTCAGTCATACTGTTGATAACAGATGGCTATCAGATGAATCTGAACACTTCAGAGAAAGGCTGAATTATATCACTTCATATTATATAATCCTCCACAATATTTTGTCTTATTTGCTCTGAATCTTTGCTTAAACACCAGAATACACAAGGAGGATTAATATATGACATTCCATTAAATTAAATTAATTTCCACGTATTGTTTTCTGTTTTGTGATTTCTCATTAATTGATGGAGGAGGTGTATTATATAAAACAAGTGTCTCAAAATGAAATTACCTGGCTGCCACTAATCAGTTCATATTTACCATGAAAGGTGAGTTGATTATTTGCATATTGTATAAATACAATAACACTGGATTGATTTGGCTTTCATTGTTTCTTTTGTCATGAGACTCATCAGCTATGTTTGATAAACCATTATGTAACAAAATTAACCAGGCATGGAAAGTTGCTAATTTTAAACACATCAATTGTATCCCTACCATTAAAATAGTAATTTTGGCCACATAGACTCAATGAAAACACATGACTCTACCTACATTTTGCAAAACTCCAAAAATGTATATATATATATACATACATACATACAATTCACTGCTGTTTCTAGCTGAAATGACTACTGGTGGCAGTAAAACACCAACTTTTTTTATTCTTTTTCTCACAAATTATAATTACAGGGATTTATTGATTAATACAGAGTTATTTTGGCATGGTTCCTTGCGCAACACATGAACTACAATGCATGAACTAATACATTTCGACATTAACATCACATAACTGGCCATATGGCTTTTCTGATGTAGTAAACTTGCATGGTAGCTCATAGTACAGCACCGCACTGAGCACAAGTTCCTTGAACCACAAGCTCAAAGATTTGTAGAAGCAAGTTAAAATTGCATGAATGCTTCAGCAAATGTGTTTTATCTCATGTTTGCTTTTGTTAACACTATTGGTTAGGTTTAGGGTATGGTTTAGTGTAGGTAGTATCAAAGTCTCAATGGCCATATTTGCAATGCCTCTGGGCGAAATTTGCAATTTCGGACATGAACTGTCCCATAAATGTTTCTTATGCTCAAACAGTGTTAAAAAAATCATACTTTTCAGGCAAGACCAGCCAATACGCATGTGCAGTTCTAAGTGCAAGTCTCAGGTTTCTGGGAACCAGTGCTTCTAACGGCAGCTGCAGTAATGTGATGATGACTTTACCAACTTGTGATTTGTTCTTTTATTTAGAAGGCAGGACATATTCCGCCATATTGCACGTTGCAGTTTTTCCCATTCATAAGTCATAGGAGTGCATCATCTTTGTATATGACTAATCTTTGTTATTTTCAAATGCCATAGGGCATTAAGCTTTTAGCACCACTCACTGGACATTTCTTTTCTAAACTGCCACGATGTGTTCAACAACCAGTGTAATAAAACATTTGCAGATACACGTTCATGTTTCTCATAAAACAGAATGTGCTTTTAACTCTGCTCACTGAACATTTTACTTTGAAAATGCCATGAAACTGAGGATCCGTTTACACGACACCATTTTCAACTAAAAACATAAAAAATTTAATGCGTTTTAGCTGTTCATTTACATGACAATGGCGTTGTCGGTGCCTGAAAATGCAAGCTTTTGAAAACTGGTTTCAAAGTACAAGTTTTTGAAAACGGTCTCCATGTAAACAACAAAAACGCGAATCTGCAGAAACGATGATGTCATGCACATGCGCATTACATGTTCAGTCTATGGCGTTTCATCCTCATCTAATGGCCTGCCAGCAGAATACAGCATTTTTAGTCGTTTTCGCGGATCCGTATGAATGGGGATCGTTTTGACAATGGTGTCGTCTGTATGCAGAAAACTCAAAGGAAAAACTTCTCCGTTTTAAGCATATCGTTGTCATGTAAACATACCCTTACAGTACAAGAAATGTGCATCTTTTTTGCAGAAATATCACCATAGGTGCGTTTGCCAATGAGCCTGATTTAGATTTTGGACTGTCCCACCACAAAGGCCTTGACCTTCTTGGCTGTATCTAACAATTAAATTCAAACATTTGATATTTTTCTACTAAATTGATATTTAATTGTAGTAAGAAATAAATATTTGAATTATTACCAAAACCATAATATTGAGCATTTTTCCACATAGTCCTTTCTGTTACAGCATGATTTTCCCCACTACAAATTTTTTTTTAAATGTCTTAATTGGGACACACAAGGATTAACATCATTTGGACCCTTTCTACAGTACGATGGGGTAACAATAACAAATAATTTCCTCAATTTTACACAAATTCTAGTGTTGTCACACCTACACCGTACTCTCCCAGCACGCCATTCTCTCTCTCTGGACTATTAAGCGCCCACACCTGTTCCTCATTTCACCTGCAATCACGAACTGCACAAATACTCACTCTGGTCACACAGTCAGTGTCTGGTCTCATCTCTGTTACCAAAAAGCCTGCACAGACTCCTCTGCACTTATCTGTAAAGTACCTACCTGTATCTCCATTGTTGATCTCCACTGTGGTTTTCTTTCTCATTGTTTTCTTCCTCCTGCTGGCTGTCCTGCAAAGAGACCTGGATATTCATCAAGCTAAGTCATTTCCAGTACTATTGTTGATCTGTTTACTCACCTGTATCATTTAACAAACCTGCAACAGTCTCCCCGTCATTGGGTTCACTGTCATCCAGCATCTGTGTTGTCCTTTTTGTTTGTTTGTTTGTTTGTTTTCTTTTTTTTCTGTTTATCAGTATTTGAATAATCTATATATAACAAAATACGAACCAAAATGCAGAATGTGCAAACTGATTTGCTAGCCATATGAAGAAGTCATATAAGAATGGAAAATAGTGCAAAAGAATGAAAGCAGAAATATCTAATCTGCTGAGGACTGGCAATAGGGTGGTCTTGAATAGAAAAGAGGAGATCTAAGAAAGAACACATCTGCCTCTAAAGGACACAAGTTGTTGAAAGCTCAGATCAGGTTGTGCATGCAACTGCGCCTCTGTGACTGAATTACGATGTGACTGCATCTCACGGCTCTGACAAGAACATTTTGTCTTTGAGATGACAATTGTGTTAAGAGCCGGCTTGAAGTCATAGCTTTGGCAGACTGGAGAGTTTCACAGTACCAGAACAGCAAGAGCACAGAAGGATTTTCACCAAATCACACAGCAGCGTTGACAGACCTCAGCGATGAAGACAACAGATACATATCCCCTGCCTGGTAAAAGCCGTGCATAGATGGATAGTAATGGATTGTGTGTGAGCTGCCTCTGAATTCACATTACAGTCATGCGTCCAAGTTTGACTGTGTTTATCAAGATGTGTTTTTTAGGGGCAGTACAGTTGTTGCTTGCAGAAGCACTGCATTTCAGTGGATGGCACAATAGCCAATGATGTCTGGAGACCATGTTATGCCTACAGGGCTCTCTTAAATTAAATATGTAAAACACACTGGGTCTGCTCCAGTGCTGATGTTAAACAATTTCCTGGACTGAGCTGAGCTTTCCTGAACTTTTAGCTGAAGACATTTTAGCTAATGAAACTAATGAAGAAGCTTTCAATTACTAAATTAAAGTAAATGTGTTTTCCACATCGAGACAGCTTTTTAGGTTTTAGATTGTTAAAACAATTTCATTGTAAAAAGTGGTAAAAGTGGTTACCTTAGAGAGCAATTTTTACCTGAAAAGCATGATAACTCCCTATAATGACTCGAGTCATTTTAAGCTATTGAGTTTTTTTGTAAGGTTTTGAATAGTAATTCCTTCCGATGGATTTGGAAATGATCCGATGGTTTACCATGATCTTCGCCTTTAGAATACTGATCCAAATAATCAGAAATTCCTTTAGAAGGATGTAGTAACACTTCAGTCATTATTATCCAAATCTTTACAAAAACCCTCCAAAGGTCATGGAGGTATCATGCTTTTCACTTGATCCAAATAATTAGCAATTCCTTCTGATGGATTTGGTAATACATGAGTCATTACTAGTGGGTTACCATGATCTTCACTTTACAATTAATTATACGTTTTGCATTATTCATATACATTTTAAAAACCTTGAATATAGTAGTTTTTAGTCCTCTGGGAGGTATGAAAAAATAGTAGTTATTGATTAGCTAATAGTGAACTATACCGCATTCAACTATTCAGTGTTTCTTCTTAGTTAATATTAGTACTTGGATGTTAATATTATGTTAATCATTTGTTTCCATGTAGTTATTCATTAATGACGGAACATTATTCTAAAGTGTTACAAAACAATCATGTTCTTCCTTTTGTTTCTTTAAAAAAAGCACAGTACAATTTAAACAGTTAAAGATAAACATGTAGTTTACACGTAGCCTATGTAAAGCTACTACGTTTACCATGCTGTCCATTTGCAGAAGCTAACCTTTGCTAAAGCTGCATTCATTTTCCATTAATTAAAGCTGTTTTGGATTATGTTGCCAAACAAAATTAAACCTGTTTATCCGATGGCTGATAGACTGGACAGAGGGCTAATTTTAGGAGCTTGTCTGAGGGCTAATCCACTCAGCAAGCCTGCAGAAAGAAGCACAGCTTGTCTTTCTTGGGGTTAAGCAGGTATCATGCAGTCTAGGACAGTCCCTTGTGCACTACGGCCCATGTCATAATTTGATCCCAAGTATATCTGACAAAGCATTTGTCTCATTAACTGATAATTAAAAGAGAGGGCCACTGGAGAGAGCAATGAGAACAGATGCTTTGATGCGGGTCTAAGAGTGACTAGCTTTTACAACAGAGTGTAATGAGAGTAACATTAGCCAGCTTGGAGTTTTTTGATGACATCATTGGCTTTGATTCCTAAAGCAGGCTAATGTCATGTGCATATGGGCAGTGGCTAGTTTTTGATTCCATTATGAAGGAAAAATATAGAATTATGCAAATAAATCTGTAAAAACATTCCTTCCTGTTGTTCACTTGATAAGAGCGCTCCTGAGAGCTCATATGTTTTATAAGTATTGAAAAGATTCACTTTATAGCTGATTACAGACACTTTTGTTTATAAAAATTATACCCTTTAAACTTGGATTATCTTTATCCTGGTATTTACAGTGCAGAAAGCCTGGACTACATTTTTTTCTTTGACAAAAGACAGCAGTGAAAATGCTGGAAGCAGTATAAATTGGTTTCTTGTTAGAAACATGTTCAGTAGACTTCAGGGCACCCAGCTATTATTCCTGGCTTCCCTTTGCACAGTTATTTTAAAAACAGGCTTTGTTTTCTGTTTCAGTCTGCCAGCATCTGCCTCAGCAAACATTTTCATTAAAGTCTGGCTGACAATATAGGCTTGATTTTACATGAATACATATTTGACGATTTGGCCTGTCAAGATGCTTTTAACCAGCTTGATGCTCATAACATATGGAGCTATTCATCAGTACTCTGGTAAATAAAAAATTTCAAGGACAACTGGTTTTCTTCACTTGTCATGATTTGGCGGTTATGTGCACTTTAATTGTTTTTAGGAAAGCATGGTGTATTTGGCATTCATATATTATATCTGAAGTGGCATTTACACTTGGTCACTTCACTCCATTTTATTGGTTGAATCATATCATGAGAAAAAACAAAACAAAACAGTGTAAAGTGTAAATTCCCTCTAAGGCGCATTCAAGATGGATAGAAATCCGATCGCTCAATAACCTCAGGAGGTGGTTTGAGACGCATACAAGATGCGGCAAATGTAAATGCATCTGGGTGTTGAGGGCACAAGCATAAACTTTACTTCTTCCAAAAAGACTAATGTCAGCATATTTGGAAGTGGGGAGCCTTGTATTCTATATGTGAGCGAGTAATCATGGATAAACAATTTTAGCCGCCTGCTGTTTTTAGTTTTAATGAGCCACATCAAGTGCAGCAAAATTCTCCTGCCTGCCATTAGCATCAACATTTGGATGAATATTTGAATATTGCACTGGAATAGCAGATCAGACTTATATCTGTTTTCCGGAGATACATTTGTGTGTCTACAATCGACAATCAAGTTCATAGAAAACACCACAGACAAAACTGAAAAGTTTGTTCAGGGTATCAGATAATGGATTTAATCATAACAGCTGAAAAACTTGCTTGAATGAATTATAGATTTGGAATGGAGTAAAGACACAAGGAGATAGAAAGTGAACAAAAAAGAGCAAAGGAAGGCATAAGCTTTCTACATTTTTGTCAGGATTTGTGTGTCTCTGCAAGACACATGCTCAAAGATACAGATTTGATGGAACATTGTTATTTCCTAGTCTCACCAAGTTCCATGTCAGACATTGTTGCTGTAAATCTAATACAGCAGGGTAGATGCTGCACTGCAGATACTGTTTGATGTGTAAGTATGGCAACTGCTTTTTCTTAGCCCTGTTCTTGTCCAACTAAATTTATGTGTGTGTGTGTGTGTGTGTGTGTGTGTGTGTGTGTGTGTGTGTGTGTGTGTGTGTGTGTGTGTGTGTGTGTGTGTGTGTGTGTGTGTGTGCGTGTGTGTGTGCGTGTGTGTGTGTATATATGATTATACATGATTAGATTATAAATTCTAAATATATATGATTATGTATTTATAATCATGTTTATGTATATTTTTGTTATGAGGTTATTTCAGGGCTAAATGTGCTCCACCATTAGAGAAGCAAATTGAAGTTAATATGGCTGCATTTTCCCCTTCATTGTACATTCACATTTGCGAAATACTCCCTCTGACATTATGCATAATTACTTTTTTGTTAGGGCTATATGAATATTCATGAGGACCCTCACTTTCAATCTTGTTCGTGTCAGTCAGATGTGAAGCACAATGAGTCACCGCTCAGAGTATGATAATATCACAGGAATGAATATTCATGAAGGAGGAGTGTGCGGTGAACACACATGTGTATTATAAGCAGAGGAACCGTGTCAGCTATAATTAGAGAGTCTGAGCTGCTTTTATGCAGGTAGCCCAAATCCTACACCATTAATATTAAACCAGGTCCTTTATGTTCCTGAAAATTGTCCAAAAAGAATTTGCAAGGCTTGTCTGCTGCTTGTCATCCTAAGTTCACTGTCCCTTCATCTACAAATGACATTAATTCACTTTCACAAGTGTAACAAAACACACACTGCTTTTTATTTATTTATTTCATAAAACTTCCTCCTCTGCAAGAGATTTTCTTGTTTAAAAGCAGCCAGCCAACAATGTTATGCACCAGTGGATCCTGTGAGACCCCAGCACATGGTCTGCCTGATTCACCTCAGTCATATATCCGAGATGGAAGCACAATGGAGGTGAAGCTCTGTGAATATAAGGAGCGTGTGGATGTTGCATCTTTAGAGCTGTCTTGCCACAGCAGATAGTGAGATTAGTGAGTCCTCTGAGAGAAGGACCAGGAGGTGCCGTTAACCCAATAACTAATGCTTTATGGCTTCTTCTCGTACACACACACACACACACACACACACACACACACACACACACACACACACACACACACATTTGTTTTTGTGAATTGTGGGAACATTCCATAGGCGTAATGGTTTTTATACTGTACAAACCATATTTTCTATCACCCTACACTATACCTACCCCTAAACCTACCCATCACAGGAAACAAAAAACTCATTGATTTATAAGCCTTTTGAAAAATGGGGACATGGGGTAATGTCCTCATAAGTCACCCTCTCCTTGTAATACCTATGTCATACCCATGTCATTATACAAATTTGTGTCCTGATATGTCACAAAAAAAAAAAAAAAATCTGTTGTGAAGGTTCTGATATGGCAATCTACAGTTGCCACCAGTATTTATCCCCTGAACACATAAGAATCATTTAAAAAAAAAAAAAAAAAAAAAAAGACTTGCTATCCTAATGCTTAAGAGATTAGCACCTTGAGGTAGTTTTGAGAAACGTAGCTTAACCTCCATATGAATTTCATGTCAGAAAAAAACATTTAATTGACCTTATGAACATCACTTTCCTGCCATGTAATGGATTTTTTGAGGACTTAATGCTGAGTGCAAACTAAGAGCAAGACAAAGATGAAATAAAAATATCAGAAGACTGCTGTCTCTGGGCTGTTTCAGTATCTCATATTCTGTAGCAAAAGAAAGAGGTGTGGTAGCGTAATACTTCAAAATGGAATTACTGGCATTAGAAATATCCTCCATCCTTCCTACAAGGAAGGACTTGTCCCAGTTTGATAGCAAACGTAAGTCCAGGCAATTGCCTGAAATCAAATCCAGAAAAAAAGTCAAACCTTATTAAATCGCTGCTGTTAAATGATTATAAGGGCTTAAACTGCTTATCTTTGTCTCTGAGTCACATATCATCCCTCTACACACATTTCCTCTCATGACTCCAACCTTATTTATTAATTCTCCTACTTACTCTGCACCTTTTGATCTGTTCTCTATAAATTGGAACAAATTGAATCCAATTCATTATCTGAAACAGAGAATATGTCACAAGTCCAAGGATGGCACCAGTCCTAAATCCACAAGCTATTTTCATGTGGCTGGTCTCACCTCTCTGAATGGGAAGGACACTAACAGCAGTACAGGCCTGTGAACCTGCAGCGTGCACAGCATGCATTTGGAGGACGGCACACTGCTTTCTGATTAATGAGAGTGATCTGTCAGCATCTCTGTATTAATATTTCTCTTGCTTTCTTTTTTTAAAACATTTTTTTTTTTTCTTTCAATAATGTCAGAGACTTGCTGAATGTGCAGTTGTGATTAAATTCCTCTCAAGCCTGCTCCGATAATGACAAACTGTCCTCATTTCCCCTCCTACAGAGAAAGCTACCCAACCATTGCAAACGTGAGACTCTGGTCGAGCTCACGGTGAAAGAGGAGCAAGGGTTCAAAATACAAAGATGGAACAGAGTCAATATTCATGTGCCAGTGTCAAAAACAATATGCTTGTCATTAGCCAAATGAGAGACTGTGTTTATTATCATTCAGGGTGTTTAGCAAGCTGAGATAGCAAATGCATATGGAGCAGTCATTTGTATTCATTTCACTTTCAATGCTAGATGCTCCTTTGTTTTCATTTGGATCACGACTTTTTAAATGTGCGTCTGAGAGTCATTATTTACAACAGATTGAAAATTATGTAAGGCTCATCAAGAAAAGGAAATAGATTTATGTGAATTATTATTTGCGTTTGCTCCTCTCCAGCTTTAAGTGCTACAAGAACCTAGCCCGAAGCAGATGACGGCCGGTAGGACATTTGCAAGCACCATGCCTGGAAATCTATGCACCAAGTTGCATCATGAATCAACAAAATACAACTACAGACTCAAACTTGTTCCTCCATATTTAATTCAGCTAAATGGCATTAAAATACCTTTTATATTGCTAACCGCAAACCACAACTGGGACATCAGTTGTGATAAGAAGCACTAAAGTAAAGGATGCAGCAGAGAAATGTATTTGCTCTGGCAATATCTGGGTAAGATTAAAAGAATGAGTCCCATGGTAAGCAAAAACAAAAAATAACTACACGTGAAGTGGACATAACAATAACAATAAGTACAAAAACTCCTTTATACTGTCAGCAAGCGCTATCTCAGGGGGCTTGAGGGGAAAAATGATCTGGGCTTGTAATTCATCTTGAGGAGACATGTTTATTTTCGTTTGTGCTCTCTTTTTAAACTTACGAAAGCACATGTAACGAATCGTCTCTTGGGCTGGAACCAAAGTCAAGGAAGTCATCCTTTCGGATATTTAAAGGGATAATCCACCCAAAAATGAAAATTCTCTCACCATTTATTCACCCTCATGGCATCCCAGATGTATAAGGCTTTATTTGTTCAGATGAACAAAAAGATTTTAAGAAAAATAATCCATCTCTGTGAGTATATATACTAATACAAGTGCATGGGATCCCCAAAGATGACGCTTCATAAACCACACACACGCACACACACACACACACACACACACACACACACACACAAACAACAGTAATCCATATGATCCCAGCTGATAAAACAATGTTCTGAAGTAAGAAAAATACTTTAAACTTTTTTAGCTGTAAACCATTGCTTCCAGCCAATGCTCATACTCAGGATCATGAAAGCATTGTGACGTGCTATGTCAGCATGTTGATATGTAAAACACAGAGAACCACCACTTCTCGTGCAAGTACACTCATTGACCCGGGTTTGACAGTTGTCCAGAAGCAAAGGTTTATAGTATAGGTTTATAGTATAATTATATATATATATATATATATATATATATATATATATAGTTCATTTTCTGATCATATTTTCCAATCCACATCAATCCTAATAACTACTATTAATATTGTTTTTAATCATTTATAAGTGATATATAATTGTTCATGAAGGCTGGAAATGAAAAATCAAAAATTATTAAATACTCATGAGAAGGACGCAATACTAATGCAATACTAGAAATTGCAAAAGAAGAATTTATCTTCCAGAATCTGGCAGTAAGGTGTGGGAGTTCACTTTTAGTCCATCTCTTATCCTGAAATGTCCGTCTTGCAATGGACTAAAAATGATCTTCCAAAACTTACTGCCAGATTCTGGAAGATAAATTCTTCAAACAGTGGTACAAGAGGATGTGGTGCTGGTCCTTCAGGAGTCACTCTCAAGCTGTCTGTCTATAAGGCCTATAAAAACCCAGTCTTCATGTATTTTATAACACTTCAGCTTGTGATTCTGATTAAGAGCGGGTCATTTTTTAGGATTCTTTAGCTAACCTAACCTGAGATCCTGACACCTTGCACTTCTGGAGACTCCAGGTAGGTTGCAGTTCTGGAAAATGGTGGTGCTGGAGACTAAAGGGTTCCTGATGGTTTCACACTTAATTCTTCACCTTAATTCTTAATTCTTTTGCTGTTAACATTTGTCTTTTCTTTTCCACCTGTTTTTGTATGACCCCGCTGACCCAATGGGCATTTTGCTGTCCCTTAGTCATGCTTTAACTTTGCAATTTCTAGTATTGCATTAGTATTGCGTCCTTCTCACGAGAATTTAATCATTTTTGACTTTTCAGTCTGAGTTAAATCTCTTTTTTGGCTCATTTTGCCTGTATACAACCTGTAGTCAAAATACAACTCTTAACAAGAATGTTTTCAGACAAACATTTTCTTTATTTGCCCAAAATGGCAGACAGAGCAGGAACATAACTTGCTTAACATCAAGTATATTTTGTTTATATAACTATATTTGCTGTTGTTTTTTATTTATTAAATTTGATTGCATAAATTCAAATTTTAAAGCAAAAACAGAATGTGCTGACTTTAGCTTTGTGGAATTATGCTACATAAAACACCTGCATAATACAAACCACAGATGGGCTGAATGCAAATTCACTCTCTGACAGTAGATGGCGCTTATGCAACAGATGAATAAAGAAAATGTGTGCACATCCAAAAAAATTTAGGCAGGTGCTTGATCAAATAAAGCACTTTAAAAATAGGCCTAAACAAAAAATCGGCACACTGCCACTGTTGCTCCCAAAGTTAAATTTATTAAAATGGACGTTTCGACCACAAGGTCTTCGTCAGGAAAAGCAACAAGCACAAAGAGATACAATTTATACAATTATGAACAATCACACCTGACCTAATTAGCAAACTAATTGATGATTACGTAATCATCATCATCATTATCATAAGAAATATATATATATATATATATATTAGGGATGCACCGATCCGATATTCAGATCGGTATCGGCGCCGATACTGCCATTTTTGCCGGATCGGGTATCGGCCGGACGGGACCGATCCAAAATCCGATATTGTGCGTGTACTATTCTGTTGTTGTTAAGCTCTACAAAAGGCACAAACACATTAAAAAGCACCATAAAGTTTCTGTGCACTATATTCCAAGTGTTCTGAAGCCATTCCATAGTTTAATTTGAGGTACAGATTAATATTTTAGTTGTTAAATTAAAGTTCATGTAAAGGCCTCCCTCCGCTGCGGCTGTCAGTCATTCTCCATTCAGCATTCAGACTGCGTGTCGCGTTCAGTTACGACAGTCAACACAATGAAACTCTCTCCAAGATGAATCAATGTTTCTATTATTATACTTAATCAAGATACCGGTAATACAATACGCATCAATATTTCTTCACTTTGTGCTTTGAACTTTTCACTGCGGAGCGCTGCCGCTGCGCGCTGATTCCATGGTGCTTCAAGCACATCATTCTGCACACGGTATACGCATAAAAGCGCTTTGTGCCGCTCTGTATGGGAGCCGTTCATATTATAATATTTTTGCGCAATGAAAGATTGTTTAATAGCATTTTTTTTTGTTCTGTCCTATCTATCATATGTTGCTGCATCATTTTAATTTTTATATTTTAATTATAAGACATTTAATAGCTTCTGATTTCGTCCACATTTTCATATGTATTCACAAACGTATAAGATAAACAAATAGGCATAGGCTATGCAATTATTTATATTATGAAAAGAAAGTATTATGAAAAGTTAAAGTCTGCGTCACTTTTCAGTTTTCATCTTACATCTCATCTCAACACTTTTTGAGGATCGTGAGTGAACGTGATCATCTCTTCTTCTTTACTACTTTACAGAAGGAAATAAACATGAATGAAAATCAAAAAATATGTTGAAAGTTGCAGTAGCTTACCGAAATCTGTATCACGTCAGTTCAATCAGTGTTGTAAACAATGTCACGTAGGAAAAGCCATTCATTGACCATAAACTTAGTCAGCAACAACAAAAATAAAAACTATTTAAAACAAAACGGATTAGAAACTTTATGTAAGCATAAGTATTATAATATAATATATAATAAAATGGACAAACTGGGTGTGTGTAATCAAAGGCATCGTTTTCATTTTATTCTGGAGACTGAACTCGCGCTCTGCTGCCACACTGGAGCACACTCACCACCTACTGGACAGGGGTGGGAATTACAGTTAAGTTACATCAGCCTCAGTAATCTGTCAAAATGACGGACAGGCTGCAGATTTTTTCCGTCACTGCTAAAAAAAATTCCATCAATGACGGAAAATTCTCGGTTAACCCGACCTTTGAGATTATATATTATATACACGCCACACTACCGCCGGTGACACTCCACGACCGCGGTGGCGCGGTTGTCATGCCGACCGTCACAGCCCTAAGTGAGGCATACAGTTTATTAGGTAATTTAGCGCTTTTCTTATTACTTGAAGATCGGATCGGATCGGTATCGGCCGATACTGAATCCCAGGTATCGGGATCGGTATCGGAAGTGAAAAAGGCGGATCGGTGCATCCCTAATATATATATATATATATATATACATACAATAAATTATACAATTACAATAACAATAAATAAAAATAAATAAAAATAAACAAACAAACCCACATGTCCCAGTGGCCAATACTGATAAATATAAGAAAGAAAACTACAAAATAAATGCCAATATATACAATTAAGCGAAAGAGAGAGAGAGAGAGAGAGAGAGAGAGAGAGAGAAAAAAAAACATTCACAGGAAAGGTTTCAAGTCAAACTCCATATTCAGACCTTTTAGAGAAAGAGTATTTGGAATATTTATATATAATGCTTCCCTCTGTAGTAAGAGTTTGTTAATATCACCCCTTCTGGGTACCCTTAATTGTTCAATACCTAAATATCAAAGAGCTGACAGATTGTGTTTCAAAGCATTAAAATGGAGAGCAATGGGATTCTTTTGGTCATTCAATCGTATGTTACTTCTATGTTCTGCAATATGCGTTTTCAAACTTTTTGTACTATATGTGCAAACTCTTTATTGAAAGCAGAATATTGGATAATACAAGACAGCCTATTATTGGTAGACTTCAAATGCGTTCTAACAAGACATTCTTTTTTATCAGTATTTTCAAATCGTGCTCTAGCCTCTCAAATCCAATTATCTGCATAACCTCTATCGTGAAACCTCTGACATAAATCTTAACATTGTTTTTCATACATTTCGTCATGTGTACAAATCCTATGAATCTTTTTAAATTGGCTGATCGGAAGACTTTTCTTTAAACAAGTAGGATGAAAACTCTGACCATGTAATATTTTACCTTAGGCTTTCTATATAGATCTGTCACTAATTTATCATTGTCTTTTATTATAAGAAAGTCAAGAAAACTAACTAAACAATCATCATACTCAACGGCTTACGCAACTGCAGGAATATAGTGTTTCCTTGGTTACCGCTGTACACAACACAGCACTGTGCTTATGAACACTACTTTAATAGGCATACAGAGGCAAGATGAAAAGAAAATACCATCTAAACCTTTGTGAAGACAGTCAGTTCCCCTCAGAGATACATTCATATAAACCCCCACCCCCAATTCAATATTTAGAATTTTCTTCCAATATTTCTGCTCTTCTCTTTGCGTCAGTCTTCGGCGTGTCCTGTCTCTGGCCTCTTCATAATATTTCCACACAAATGACATTTTGGTATATTATTGTAATGCAGTTTGTGTGCACATCCTTTAATTATATTGATCAAAATATTAATATTTTACTTACACCGATGTATCATTTGGAACAAACACAGAGGATGCCCATTTAATCTTTAATACGGTGTTTGAATCACCATCTTGCATTTGGGATCTAAGAGCTGTGAAATATAATGGCTCAGAGTGGTTTTTAAGCAAATATGTGGCAACGTGGTCAAAGGCTAATCACAGGCAGAGTATTTCAATGCCCCTGTGACACTTCCTCTATGGATTGTCTGATTTACAAGGCTGAATAGAAGGGCTCTCTGCAGGTGCTTTGCCCATGTAGCCATTCCTTCATGTCCTTTCAAATAATAGAAGGGTAATGACTTCCCAAGGCGTCTCTGTTTAGTCTGATTAAGATTCAGCAAATTGCAGGATGTAGATCCATCTATCCTCCTGTTCGCTGCAATGATCGAATAAGGGAGAAAAGTCTTGCGTCACAGATAAAAGGGACCGGCAATGTTGACAACAGCATTTTATCTGCTTAGCAAAAGGGGACCGATCTCTCTATCGCCCGACTCCTCACACATGATACCTATCCGTCTCGAAATAAGAACAAACCGAGCCATCACAAGACTTATGGTACTATATAGAATGTTAAAAATAAGGAGCTCAGGAGAATAGCTCCCAAAAGACTCCCAAATTGACGTCACCCTCCTATCACTCAATGAGCTTCCTGTCTTCACAACCTGCTGGTGCAGTTTGCCGCAGGCAATGACTATACTTGGCAAACACTGTCACTACTAGGAAAGTCACAATACCTTCATCTCTGCCGCTACGGAGTTCTCTCAGTAATCCAACGGTTCCGTAATGATTTGACTGTGGAATGCTGTCACAATCCCATAATTAGCAATAAAAGTTTGAATCAGTTCTCAAGTTTTCTTCATTGAAGTTTCTAAAACTGAAAACATCAGTATGCAGTTTTCAGATCAATACATTATTACCTTTAAAACCCTCTAAATTGCAGAATTAAGCCTGAATAGGCAGAAGAAACTAAGCTTAATGGGAGACAAATCACATAGGCGCTCACTAACTGGAAGGCTTAGAGTCTAAAGAGTGTGATTTATGCATGAGCGCTCGCTGTTGGCTTACACAACTAGGTAGTTCTTCTTCTCTAAGGGTTTTGGCTAAGGGATGCCTACTTTAGGGGCCTCCATGGACCTCTCCTTGGAAAGCAATGACCACTTCTAGCCTAGCATGGTAGAGAAACTACAGTGTGCATAATATTTCATTAATAGACTGTAGCACAAAACCTACACACACAAAAAATCCCCTAAGCACTTCTGCATTTTCATACAGAGGGAATCTTCTCATTAATAGTATCAAATTGAATTTCCGTCAAGGCACCTGCGTCCTTGTTAAGAAGCGAATGGCAAAACTAACAGAACATCATGAACAACAAATTGGAAGGCAGGCACAGACTGAGAGACTGCAAGAGTTATTTGTCTGATGTTATGTAACACTGGGTTTATTTCAATGCTGGTTTATTTTTGTGTCTGGAAAAAGTCTCTGCAAAATGAGAGTGGTGTATCTAAGCACCAGCAACTCGCTTGTGCTGCATAACAGAACACTGTGTGAGCGCAATTCCCTGCACTTATGCATGACGCAATTTGTTAAATAAAACTAAGGATAATAATATACTTTCACTGAATTTGTGAAATAAAGAGCTCTGCAGACCCCCCCCCACCCCCCATCAATTTCAGAGTTTAAAGATGTTATCTTCCTCAAACGAAATTGAAACATCTGAGACTCCTGAATGTTACTCATTGTCTCTTCTCTGATGGACTAACCTTTCCATGGCCTTTATTAATAACTTAAAAAAAAATCAAGAGACTAATATTCATGCTGAAATATGCTAAAGACAGCAATGGCAACACAATACCTGGGGACTCTTTCAATAAGTTAATATTAGAGCCAGAGCCATGGCCTCATTGTTATTCTACAAGTGTTCTGTGTTTCCCCTCAGTTCAAAACCTGTTCTGATAGGAATCTCCCAGCAATAGCCAGCAATTTCAAAGAAATACAAAGGGAGCGGAGAGAGGAGCAGTGGGCAGGCAAAAGGCAGGAGGATGAAAAAAAGAGACTGAGTTAGGAGAGAGAGAGAGAGAGAGAGAGAGAGAGAGAGAGGATGTTCATCATAAGACCTAGTTTATCTTTTTTTTTTTTTTTTTTATCTGGTTTACAGAAGCTGAAATGTTGAATAATATCAGACGTGTATAATATATGTATGTATAATGTGTATATTGGTTTTAGTTTGTTAAAGGATTAGTTCACTTTCAAATGAAAATTAGCCCAAGCTTTACTCACCCTCAAGCCATCCTAGGTGTATGACTTTCTTCTTTCTAATGAACACAATCGGAGATATTTTGATAAATATCCTGACGCATCTGAGCTTTATAATGGCAGTGAACAGGGTTCATGAGTATGAGCTGAAGAAAGTGCTTCCATCCGCATCCATCCATCATAAACATATTCCACACAGCTCCGGGGGGTTAATAAAGGCCTTCTGAAGCGAAGCGAAGTGTTTGTGTAAAAAAAAAAAATCCATATTTAACAAATTATAAAGTAAAATATCTAGCTTCCGCCAGACCACTTTTCATATTCAACGTACGAAGAAAGTGTAAAACTCTTGCAGTTCAAAAAGCTTACGCTACATCCTACGCCCTCCCTATTCAACTTACGTAAATTTTTTTACTGACGCTACGCCAGTTTACACTTTCTTTGTAACTTGAATACGGAAGGCAGTCTGGTGGAAGCTAGATGTTTTACTTCATAACTTGTTAAATATGGATTTTTTTTTTTTTTTTTTTTTTTTTTTTTTACACAAATACATCAGGATATTTATTAAAATATCTCAGATTGTGTTCATCAGAACAAAGAAAGTCATATACACCTAGGATGGCTTGAGGGTGAGTAAAGCTTGGACTAAATTTCATTTGAAAGTGAACTAATCCTTTAAGGCAGTGGTTCTCAACCGGTGGGGCGCGAGTGGCTACAGAATGGGAGGAAAAAAACCTGAAAAAAAAAAAAAATATTGCACATTTTTTTATCACTAAACTAGGCCTACTGTCATAAAAAGTTATAGTTCCCTTTCGATATTTCACTCGTACTGCGTATGGGGGAAAAGTCTCCCTTTTTCCCCGCTACTGAAGCCTTTTCAATAACGCAGTGTGACTGCACCGTCATTGGTTCACTCATAGACAAGTCGTTGAACCAATGGCGGCGCGGCTCAGCTGCGCGGCCTATGGGAAGAGAGCGCGCGAACACTCCCGCCAAAAGGGGCGGGGTAATGTGCTATATAAGCGGGCGAATCGCCATAGGCCATCAGTCCTTTCTCCTTCAGCGACGACTGAACTTCTCTTCGCTGATCCTCGCCGAAGCCTGCTCGCCGGGAAAGAAGCTCGCCGCCTGAGAAGACGCTCCGCCGCCGTTGAAAAGGCGATGCAGCGGACCCAGCCGACTCGCCGGATCCCCGCAGCGCCCGCGCCGACTGCCGCCTTCGCGCCGTCTACGAGCCGCCGCCTCCCGCTTCCTGCTACCGGCCGCTTCTCAGCGGGTCTCCTGCCGCCATCCGGCGCGCCCTCCTAGCGTCCTCCCGCGGTTACAGTAACCGCTCTCTGAGCATCTTTCAAGCGGTTTTCACCGCTTTGAGCACCGGCCCTCGCCGTTAGAGCCTCCCAATCGCCGTTTTCACGGCGCACGGCATTTCTAAATGCCACACCACTCCTGTGGTATGTGCAGAGCCCCTCTGTACGAAGGGCAAGTCCCACGCGGATGACGCGCTCGTCGGCGGCTCATGCCCGCACTGCGTGTGCATGAGTCTCGCATCTCTGCGCTCACGGGCCGCCTTCTTCAAGCAAGAAGGCCCCGCCGCTCACGCCCTCCCGTCCCCCTCTCCTGTGAGGAAGAGACCGCGGGGCAGAGCGGTTCAGCGCACGGAGATGGGCGAGCCCACGCCGGCTCAGCACCCGCGTGCCTCGCCCTCTCCCAACAGAGAGCAATCCCCTGTCTTGTTCTCCCGCCCTGACCAGCGTCCCTCAGCAGATGCGAGCAACCTCGTCTCTTTTGGTGGATCCGACGAAGAGCCCCTCTTCGACTCTGTGTCCATCGCAGCCTCTGAGCCAGAAGCCTGGGTTGGCGAGTCGGACGACCCCGCCCCCCTGCCTTCCCTGGAGCCCATTGACCACGGTACGGGCATGGACGCCGAGCTCTTCCGTGTCCAAGGCCGTTGAAGAGCTCGATCTCGACTGGGCCCCCCCAGAGGAGCCATCGCGGAGCCGCCTGGACAAGTGGTTCCTCCCAGGTCGTCGTCAGGCCCCTCGCCAGCGCTCCGCCCCCATCTTCCCAGAAGTTCACGAGGAACTCACGAAGTCGTGGCGCGCCCCCTACTCGGCCCGCCTGCATACTTCGCACCGCTCAGCCCTCACCTCTGTGGACGGCTCGGAAGAAAAGGGCTACGAGCATCTGCCGCCCCTGGACGAAGCAGTGGCCGCTCACCTCTGTCCTCCCGCGGCTGTGGGATGGAAGACGAAGAGAGCCCTCCCGTCCAAGCCCTGCAGGACGACCTCCGCCCTGGCAGGAAGGGCCTACGCCTCAGCGGGCCAAGCCGCTTCAGCACTACACTCCATGGCCATTTTTCAAGTATTTCAGGCCAAACTCCTCCGCTCATTGGACGAGTCCGGCATTGATGCGCCTGCCTTTCGGGACCTCCGCAGCGCCACGTATTTAGCCCTGCGGGCCACGAAAGCCACGGCCCAGGCCATTGGCAGATCAATGGCCAACCTCGTTGTGCTGGAGCGCCACCTGTGGCTTAACCTGACGGAAATAAAGGATCAGGACAAGACGGCCTTCTTGGATGCCCCCGTCTCACCGTCAGGACTCTTTGGGCCAGCAGTGGAGGGATTCTTGGAGCGTTTCACAGCTGCTCAGAAGTCGTCTCAGGCCATGAGACACTTCCTACCTAAACGCTCAAGCTCTGCGTCTGCTTCTAGCCGCCCCAGGCCTGCGGCGGCTCAGCAGACGAAGCCCGCTCCCTCTGCTTCTCAAGCAGCGCCGCCCAAGGAGCACCGCCAGCACTCGCGCCCTTCTAAGCGCTCATCCTTCCCGAGACGCCAGGGACCCCGGCCCAGGATTGCGCTGGACCCAGCAACTCCTAAGACATCCTGATCTGCAAAGGAAGAGGACTGGGGCATGTCCCTGGTGTGTCAAGCTGGATTCTAAAAGTTGTAATCCAGGGCTACTCGCTCCAGTTCGACAGAAGACCTCCGCGATTTGGGGGGGTCATCCAGACCTTGGTACAAGCGGACGACGTTCACGTCCTCCGAGCCGAGGTTTTAACCCTACTAAGGAAAGGGGCTATAGAAACAGTTCCCTTTCCAGAGAGCGAGTCAGGCTTCTACAGCCGCTACTTTCTGGTACCAAAGAAAGACGGCGGTCTCAGGCCCATTTTGGACCTCAGGTTATTGAACCTTTCCCTTATGAAGCGAAAGTTTAAAGTCCTGACGCTGAAACAGATCCTCGCGCAGATTTGCCACGAGGATTGGTTTTGCTCGCTGGATCTGAAAGACGCGTACTTTCGCATCCAGATAGCCCCCCATCACATACGATTCTTGAGATTCGCATTCGAGGGTGTGGCTTATCAGTACACGGTCCTCCCCTTCGGGCTCTCCCTGGCTCCTCGCACTTTCACGAAGTGCATGAATGCGGCTCTTTCCCCTCTGAGGCAGATGGGAATACGAGTTTTGAATTACCTTGACGACTGGCTCATCCTGGCCAGCTCGCGTTCGGAACTAGAACACCACAGATCCGTGCTCCTCAGCCACTTACAGTGCCTGGGTCTCAGGGTCAACCTAGCCAAGAGCTCACTGCTCCCCACTCAGCGTATCTCGTTCCTGGGTGCAGTGTTCGACTCGGTCAGCATGACGGCCGTAGTCTCACCAGAGCATGCTCTGGCCATTCAGCAGCTGGCTTACCTCCCTCTGAAGCTCTTCCAGAGGTTGCTAGGGCTCATGGCTTCCGCCTCCCCAGTTCTCCAGCTCGGCCTGCTTCGCATGCGGCCCCTGCAGTACTGGCTGAAAACCCGGGTCCCTCCTCACGCTTGGAGTCACGGGCGCCTTCGCCTCAAGGTCATTCAGGCCTGTTTAATGGCTCTGAAACCTTGGATGAACCCTATTTGGTTCACTCTAGGAGTACCCCTACAGGCGGTGACACGAAGGACGGTTCTCTCGACAGACGCTTCCAACTCAGGTTGGGGCGCCCTGTGCGAGGGCAGTCCGGCTTTCGGCTCGTGGACACACGAGGAAAGCCACCTTCACATCAACTACCTCGAATTACTGGCAGTGATACGAGCCTTCCAAGCCTTCCATTCTCGTCTGACGGGTCGCCACGTCTTAGTCCAATCGGACAGTATGACAGTGGTCTCGTATATAAATCGCCAGGGGGGGTCTTTCGTCCAGCCGCTTATGCGCTCTGGCGAAGCGCCTTCTGGAATGGGCTTCCCCCAAGGGTTCGTTCGCTCAAGGCGACTCATAAACCTGGGAAGAGCAATCTGGGAGCAGACATGCTGTCTCGGAACAACATCCCCTCGGACGGGTGGATGCTCCACCCCCAGACTGTTCAAACCATATGGGAGTTCTTCGGGAAAGCGGAGGTGGACCTCTTTGCCTCAGGAGACAACTCTCATTGCCCAATTTATTTTTCGAAGAAGGACGACGCATTGGCCCACATCTGGCCCAATACCCTTCTATATGTCTTTCGCGCTACTTGCCCCATCGGAGTTAGGGCCCATTCCACTAGAGGCATGGCTTCATCTTGGGCCTGGTCCAGTGGAGTCTATATTAAAGACATTTGTGAGGCGGCCGGCTGGTCCTCGCCGTCCACTTTTGTCAGATTCTACCAGTTGGACGTTCCGACCTTACATGCTCGGGTCCTTTCAGTGTAAATTTGCGGCCCTTAAGTATTCCGCTTTTTGCACATCTCAACTCAGGAGTTCTCTCCTCCGTAGTGTAACAGGGTACGGCGGCTTCGGCCTTCACTTGTCCTCGGGCCCTTCTGGTGCCCGTTCAAGTTCTGTCATTCCCCAGCTGTGGCACGGCGCGGTTGAATTCGTTCCCCCATACGCAGTACGAGTGAAATATCGAAAGGGAACGTACTCGGTTACTAACGTAACCTCGGTTCCCTGAGATATGGAACGAGTACTGCGTTACTTGCCGTGCCACAAGGCTGCGGCTTAGGTCGTCACTTCAGTCGATATGGCCTGATAGCCTATGGCGATTTGCCCGCTTATATAGCACATTACCCCGCCCCTTTTGGCGGGAATGTTCGCGCGCTCTCTTCCCATAGGCCGCGCAGCTGAGCCGCGCCGCCATTGGTTCAACGACTTGTCTATGAGTGAACCAATGACGGTGCAGTTACACTGCGTTATTGAAAAGGCTTCAGTAGCGGGGAAAAAGGGAGACTATTCCCCCATACGCAGTACTCGTTCCATATCTCAGGGAACCGAGGTTAGGTTAGTAACCGAGTACGTTTTGTATATACATAACACCTGAATAAAAATTAAAATGTGTTTGGACTGATTAAAAAAAAAAAAAAGTTTTGAACAAATTTGATTGGTTTGTCGATAGTGAGCGCAAATGCAGGTGATAAGCGGTTTATTAAGTGAGTCATTGAGTCGTTCATTCACGATTCGTTCAAACGGCCGATTCATCACGAATGAGACAGATGTTTGTGAATGGGTCATGGAATCTTTGACTCAAACGATTTGTTCCAAACACTGAATCATTCAAAACACGATTGAGTGTTGCTGTGAGATGCGCTATGTTGTGATCTTTGTTTGGATTCATCGGATCTATTTTCACTGCTAAAATAGACCAAAACAGTCATTATTTCGTCTAAAATGTAAGTGACTTAATATTATTAACTTGTTTGTTGAACTGTCATATCAGTGTCACATTTTCAATCGCGAGGTAATGGTCAATTAATAATTGACCAGTGATGGTCAATTGTCAGCTCTCTTGGTCGTCAGGTCGTGTGATGTATGTTGCTGAACTGTAAGCCTATTCAAATGTTATAAATATAAAAACACCACATTTTGAAATTTAACTGCAGTATGTCAATTTAGTTTATTTGTGTGTGCTGCGTTCATAGACATTAACGGCGTTCATTTGTTTGATTTCTCCTCGAGAAGCTGCGCAAGCCTCAAAGTTTAAGGTCCTTGCACCCTGACTGAGTCAGAAACTGTCTTATTCGTTTTTTCATATTAGTCATTTGGTGGATCAATTGTCAAAAACCCCTCAAAATATTTGCTACGGATGCGAAAAATGCAGAAAATCGAACCATCCGAATTAATTTTTATGACGGACGGAAGTTTCAGAGGATGCAAACGTATAAAACGTGAGGTCATATATATATATATATATATGACACACACAGGGTGCGATTTGTAGGAGGGGATGGGGGGAATTTCCCCCCTTCTGGTCTATGTATCCCTCCCTCTGCTGAAATATTTTTAATATTTAAAAATATTTAATATTTAAAAAAATATCCCCTCCGGGTGATGCTACTCCACAAACCACCAACAGAGCATATAAAATACCAAAAAATATAATATTTTTAAATATTAAAACATCGCCACGTAAAACGCTGCGTTTATATAGAACTGTCTCTTTACCACCACAACAAACGGGACACTTTTGAGACGCGCATTCCGACTTCGTCTCAGTGCCAGGCTCAAGTCAAACGAGAGCGGAAAAGGTGCAGGTGACGACGAGGGAGCTTCAGTTGAACAACAGTGAATTGCGGTCAGATGAGATTTTGTCAGGCTATGTCTGTAAAACTCAGAAAAATGAACACGACTGTCCAATCAGCCGTTATACTGTGCTCGTGGAGCGCACTCAAGAATTGCATGCGCAAATGCGCCGGCGCGCGTTGCATAATGACTTTATTATAGCTTAAATAAAGCGCAAAAGAAACTACGAGCAATGATGGTCGTTGTTCTGTTGTAATTGAAGTCATGAAATTGCCAAACATGCGATTAAAGCTGCCTCAAAACTGTGCATGCATGTATATATGTTGACATGGTTTTAAAGCTATTGTTATCCAATTTGTTGGCCTTAAAACGTCTTAAAATGCACATATGTACACCAGGGAAATTTAAATTTTCTCGGGGGAGCATGTCCCCGTACCCCCCTAGCAAACAACATTTTCTGACCTCGGGATATGAAAGCCTGCGTACGGTCCATCTTAAATTCTATATAATAAAATCTGAGGTAAACGTGTATGCACTGTGATAAAAAATAAATGGGGCCAAACGCGATTGAATGTAAAGGTTTGTGTCTCGTTATTCTATTAATAACTACCGATTGATTTTGCATTTCTATCAGAAATTAGGAATTATTAATGTCATTGTAGTGTTGCAAATATCTAAGCTATGTAATACTTCAAATCTCAAGGTTAAATCAGAAGATTTAAAAAAAAAAAAAATGTTGCTGTAACAGCTGCCAAAAATAGTATATAGCACTGTGGTTTTTAACAAATAATAAAAAATAAAAAAAATTCAAAACATCCTCCCCTCTGGTTTTTTCACAAATCGCACCCTGTATATATATAAACAAATAAACTAGTCAGAATATAGGCTACATTTAAAGCTTTCCTTTAGTTTTTGTGAAATGCTCACACGCACTGGGGCCCCAACTGTAATGATCCAGCTTTGGGGGGGGCCCAGGTTGCAAAAGGTTGAGAACCCCTGCTTTAAGGGAATAGTTCATCCAAAATATAAATTCAAACAATATGTGTCCAAACAACACAGGAACCTTCTTTCAAATATACCTTATTTTTTATTTTCATGATGATGATGAATGTTCACTATCCCTTTAAAACATTATTTTTGTGCCATTTCGCTGGATGGTACCAATTTGGATCATCTTGACATAAGGCAAAGCATCACATGTAGCATGGTTTCATGCAGTGACTCATCAGAAATTGGGAGATTAAATTTGGATTAGAGAGAAAAAAAAACCTTACAACCATTTGCAAAGCATGAAGTGATATTAAGATGACTCACACATCTGTTGTGCCTCAAAATATCATGTAAAATTGCTGTTTTCACAATAAACACTGCATCAGATGTGATCAAATGATGGAACCCTGATGTTTTGTTACTTCATTGTCCATCAGATCAAGTGAAATCTGAAGTCAGGAAAATATCAACACTTCAGTACATGTTCAAATACACATGGTCATCATATTGTTTAGGCAAGGCCATTAAAAAATGCTAAGGTTTTTAAATAAAGAATTTAAAGGGAATAAAGAAAAAGAAATAAAAATAGTAAAAGAGCTTGAATATACTGTATAAAGTAATGCATTTAAACTATTTGTAAATATTTTTTAAAAATAATCTTATGTCTAAATATGCCTAAATAACTGTTTTAAAAAAATGTATCACTTAGGCTACTTTTGATTACGAATTTTAGTACCAGAGGTGTAAAAATTACTCAAAAATGTTACTCAAGTGAAAGTACAAGTACTGAGTGAAAATTGTACTCAGTTAAAAGTAAAAGTATCTGGCCAGAATCATACTTGAGTAAAAGTAAAAAAGTACCACATTAAAATTGTACTTGAGTATTAAAAAAGTAAAAGTAACAGCAAGAATGAAAACTAGAGATTCTTGTTCAAGCTTTTAATCTCTAAAAACATGAAGTGAATGAACCACATACAAGGTTTTATCCTGCTTTAGAACTGTTTGTGTTTAATTGTATTTAATTATCAAACTATAAGACGACTACCTAATGCCAGTATGCAACATGCTACTCAAAGTTGCAAAACCTCGGATTTAACTTAAGCTGAAGCTGATTTTCAAAATTGTGAGTGTCAAGCCTAGCTTTTTTGGGGCTCCTGCAGTGCCTGAAACACTGGTGTCTGAAACACAGGCCAGATATCCATCCATCTCTTTGCTGGCTTCATGTGTTGTCGGTTTCAAAGAAGCGAAAAAATCTTCATCATCAGATGAACTGTTGGCCACGGGTACTCTTGATCCTGTGGCTGATTTTGGACTGTGTTCGCAGCTGAATCACGTTCTTCCTCCATTTTCATTCACTGATTGACTGTTATAATTTCTCTAATTTCCAGGTCAACAAAGAGTATAGAACCAAAGAGGTGACACTCTGATACTTTTTAGGCAACAGTCACTAGGTGGCACTCTGGTAGCACGGCCGACATTATGGGGTGAAAATGCTAACTGGACCATAGAATCCTTCACATCTTACGAACCCAAAATCGGGGAATTTTACTGCCAAATCAGAAGCGCAAAAGAACATTTTTTCAAATGAATTCATCAGTAAATTTTATGGCACCTACAGTAAATGCTGTATTGTTTTATATATGTTTTATTTTACCAGTTGTGAAATCCAACCATTCATCCATCTGAGGTAACGTAGTTAGCCTACTTTATTGAGTATTTCCATTTTATGCAACTTTGCACATTTATTAATAGTAAATTAATAATTAATTAATACATTTAAGATCATCATATTTGCAGCGAACAGTATATTTCAGACCTAGTGGAATAATAGTAAAAATAGTATCAAGGTCTGAATTAAAAAAATCTATATTAGAGGCTTTAATGGATGACGCAACAGACATAATGATCTTATAATACATGATACATTGCTGTGTCTGTTATCACATAATTCCCACTTTTGGACACTTTTGCTTTAACAGACATTAGAAAACACTGCAAAATCAAGCTGTTATATTCATATATTTATAGTCCAACATTCCCAATTTTTCTGATGCATGTCCTTATTTAATTTCATATGTTGGTATTAATTCAGTGTTTATACGTCTAATACTAATACTAGAACTTTTAAAGAATTTTAACCCAAACTGACTGGGTTTCTAGAGAGCAAAGGTTTTGTGAAAAAATTGGAAGACTTAAACACAAAGTGTGTAAAATAAACTGTAAAAAGGATTTGATGATCACTAGTGATAGTATTTTATTCTGTGTTTTCATCATTCAGGTTGGATTTCAGCTTTAATTTATTTTTTTTTTTTTTTACAAAGCAGCTGATATTGTCATAGAAACTAGTGGGCTGCCGACTCACTTTCACCCCAAAATGGCAGAAACGGAGGGCCGCTCAATGGAACGCTGTACTGAGTGTTGCTTCTTGTTAGTGTATATTCTTTGAGGTCAAGGTGCATTGTGGTAATTGATGCGACATGACGTCACTTCCAAAGGACCAATGAACATGTCTGACCAATTTCATGGAATGTGAATTCAATTGGTTTGGTAATAGCAAGGGAAAAAAGAATGATCTCCAAAAAATAAGTACTTTTGGACTGTAAATGAAATTGTAAGGAGTAAAAAGTAATTTTTTTCTTCAAAAATTTAATTAAGTAAAAGTATTGTTTTTTAATTGTACTCAAGTAAAAATCCCCCAAAATAATACTTAAGTACAGTAATCAAGGAAAATTACTCAAGTACTTTACACCTCTGCCTAAGATTAGTTGTTACCTAGTTATTACCTAAGATTGTTTATTACCAAGTTATTATCTAGTTATTACCTAAGATTAGTCATTACCTAGTTATTACCTAAGGTTGGTTATTACCAAGTTATTACCTAAGATTGTTTATTACCAAGTTATTACCTAAGATTGGTTATTACCAAGTTATTACCTAAGATTGGTTATTACCTAGTTATTACCTAAGATTAGTTATTACCTAGTTATTACCCAATATTGTTATTACCTAGTTATTACCTAAGATCGGTTATTACTAAGTTATTACCTAAGATCGGTTATTACCTAGTTATTACCTAAGATTAGATATTACCTAGTTATTACCTAAGATTTGTTATTACCTAGTTATTACCTAAGATTAGTTATTACCTAGTTATTAACTAAGATTGGTTATTACCTAGTTATTAACTAAGATTGGTTATTACCTAGTTATTATCTAGTTAATACTTATCTAGTTATTACCTAAGATTGGTTATTACCTAGTTATTACCTAGTTATTACCTAAGATTGTTATTACCTAGTTATTACCTAAGATTAGATATTACCTAGTTATTACCTAAAATTGGTTATTACCTCGTTATTACCTAAGATTAGAAATTACCTAGATATTACCTAAGATTGGTTATTACCTAGTTATTACCTAAGATTAGAAATTGCCTAGTTTTTACATAAGATTGGTTATTACCTAGTTATTACCTAAGATTAGTTATTACCTAGTTATTGTATAGTTATTACCTAAGATTGGTTATTACCTAGTTATTACCTAAGATTGGTTATTACCTAGTTATTACCTAAGATTGGTTATTACCTAGTTATTATCTGGTTATTACCTAAGATTAGTTATTACCTAGTTATTACCTAAGATTGGTTACTACTTAGTTATTACCTAAGATTGGTTATTACCAAGTTATTATCTAGTTATTACCTAAGATTGGTTATTACCAAGTTATTACCTAAGATTGGTTATTACCTAGTTATTACCTAAGATTGGTTATTACCTAGTTATTATCTAGTTAATACTTATCTAGTTATTACCTAAGATTAGTTATTACCTTGTTATTACCAAAGATTGGTTATTACCTGGTTATTACCTAGTTATTACCTAAGATTGGTTATTACCAAAGATTGGTTATTACCTGGTTATTACCTAGTTATTACCTAAGATTGGTTATTACCTCGTTATTACCTAACATTAGAAATTACCTAGATATTACCTAAGATTGGTTATTTCCTAGTTATTATCTAATTATTACATACCTAGTCATTACCTAAGATTGGTTATTACCTAGTTATTACATAAGATTGGTTATTACCTAGTTATTACCTAAGATTAGTTATTACCTAGTTATTATATAGTTATTACCTAAGATTGGTTATTACCTAGTTATTATATAGTTATTACCTAAGATTGGTTATGACCTAGTTATTTTCTAGTTATTACTTACCTAGTTATTACCTAAGATTGGTTATTACCTAGTTATTACCTATCTTAGGTAATAACTAGGTAATAACCAATCTTAGGTAATAACTATGTAATAACTAATCTTAGGTAATAACTAGATAATAACTAGGTAATAACCAAAGATTTGTTATTACCTAGTGGTTATTACGTAGTTATTATCTAGTTATTACCTAAGATTAGTTATTACCTATTTATTACCTAGTTATTACCTAAGATAGGTAATAACTAGGTAATAACCAAAGATTGGTTATTACCTAGTTATTATCTAGTTATTACTTAAGATTGGTTATGACCTAGTTATTATATAGTTATTACCTAAGATTGGTTATTACCAGAGGTGTAAAAAGTACTCAAAAATGTTACTCAAGTGAAAGTACAAGTACAAGGACTGTGTTCGCAGCTGAATCACGTTCTTCATTTTCATTCACTGATTGACTGTTATAATTTCTCTAATTTCCAGGTCAACAAGGAGTATAGAACCAAAGAGGTGACACTCTGATACTTTTTAGGCAACAGTCACTAGGTGGCACTCTGGTAGCACAGCTGCCATTATGGGGTGAAAATACTAACTGGACCATAGAATCCTTCACATCTTACGAACCCAAAATCGGGGAATTTTACTGCCAAATCAGAAGCGCAAAAGAACATTTTTTCAAATGAAATCATCAGTAAATTTTATGGCACCTACAGTAAATGCTGTATTATTTTATATATGTTTTATTTTACCAGTTGTGGAATCCAACCATTCATCCATCTGAGGTAACGTAGTTAGCCTACTTTATTGAGTATTTCCATTTTATGCAACTTTGCACATTTATTAATAGTAAATTAATAATTAATACATTTAAGATCATCATATTTGCAGCAAACAGTATATTTCAGACCTAGTGGAATAATAGTAAAAATAGTATCAAGGTCTGAATTGAAATAGGCTATATTAGAGGTTTTAATGGATGACGCTACAGACATAATGATCTTATAATACATGATACATTGCTGTGTCCGTTATCCCATAATTCCCACTTTTGGACACTTTTGCTTTAACAGACATTAGACAACACTGCAAAATCAAGCTGTTATATTCATATATTTATAGTCCAACATTCCCATTTTTTCTGATGCATGTCCTTAATTTCATATGTTGGTATTAATTCAGTGTTTATAATGCTAATACTTGAACTGCAAAGAATTTTAACCCAAACTGACTGGGTTTCTAGAGAGCAAAGGTTTTGTGAAAAAAGTGGAAGACTTAAACGCAAAGTGTGTAAAATAAACTGTAAAAAGGATTTGATGATCACTAGTGATAGTATTTTATTCTGTGTTTTCATCATTCAGGTTGGATTTCAGCTTTAATGTACGTTTTTTTTTTTTTTTTTTACAAAGCAGCTGATATTGCCATAGAAACTAGTGGGCTGCTGACTCGCTTTCACCCCAAAATGGCAGAAACGCAGGGCCGCTGCTGGGCGCCGGTGTTGCAATGGAACGTTCTATTGAGTGTCGCTTCTTGTTAGTGTATATTGTTAGTGTATATTCTTTGAAGTCAAGGTGCTGTGCATTGTGGTAATTGATGCGACATGACGTCACTTTCAAAGGACCAATGAACATGTCTGACCAATTTCATGGAATATGAAAATGAATCTCATTGAATAAATAACATTTAAATTAAACTGGGCATCAGCGCAATTCAATTGGTTTGGTAATAGCAAGGGAAAATAGAATGATCTCCAAAAAATAAGTACTTTTTGACTAAATAAAATTGTAAGGAGTAAAAAGTACTTTTTTTCTTCAAAAATGTAATTAAGTAAAAGTAAAAGTATTGATTTTTTAATTGTACTCAAGTAAAAATCCCCAAAAATAATACTTAAGTACAGTAATCAAGTAAAATTACTCAAGTACTTTACACCTCTGTTTATTACATGAATTACATAAAATGATAGGCTATAGGCTATTTCAATTCACAATGGCAAAATGTGAGAATCATCTGCATTACTGGACATTACTAATATATTGTCAAATAATAGAGCTTTTCACACTGTGCTTAACCCCGGGTTATCGTCGTTCTAAACACCGCTTTTAACCCCGGGAAAAGGAGTGTTTCACACAGTTTGTAATTTAGATGGGTATGCACCGCTCTTTACCCGGGGTTCCAGAGCAGGGTTAGCATCACTTTTGCATTGCCAAACTTGTACAGTGTGAAAAGATGCGGTGTTAGAAAGTTACAACTAGACGTTAACACAGCGCGATGTATAAACAGCCATTTCTGCATATGATAGGAAAAAATGTCAAATGGCGATGGAAAATGCGACAATTGGAGTGAAGAACAGACCGTCATTCTTACCTTTATAGTTCGAAATGTTCACAAGGACTTTAAGCCGGGGCTTAGGAATGTGCAGTTTGTGAATAAAGATATAGGATTCCGTTTAAAAGGGGTTTAGAATTACCCAGGGTTAACTATTTGATTGTGTGAAAAGCCCTATTAAATGCTTCGCTACTTACATATTTTAGCTACTTACAAACTTTTTGTCACTCTACCAACAAACAGAGCTGTATCAATAATATGAAATACAAGAGGGGACAATTTGGCCATATCCGATTATTAGGGGGACATGTCCGCCTCAATAGCTATATGTTCAGGTATTGTTTACAGTGTACTTTAGGATTATTGAACTGTAGTATTGTGATGCACATCTTTCATTGTTCACTCAGCTGCATATCTCTGTTGCTATGGCTGCCTGCCTCTAAAGTAATGTGAGCATTGTTACCTGCAATTTGACTGCTCTGAGAAACACCTGACTCTTGGAACTGAAATCTCACTGAAATAGCCTATAGATGACAGATTTTCCCTCAAGAACTTGCTGTGCCTTTTATATCACACACCTCTAACAGCTTATTTGCTAATACACTAAAATAAATAAAAACATGAATCACAAGAACACAAATAATTCACACATGCCTACTTGTCTCACAGCTTTAATCATCAGTTCTCTAGCTTGTTTTACTTCAATGATGGCGAGGGATAAAAGATGTCACTCTTGTAATTGTGGGGACATAGCTGGTTGATTCAAGGCTTTGAATCGATGGGGCCTGAATCAATCTGCAAATGAGCATGTGTGCAAAACAAGCAAAGGGACCCGAGATGATCGATGTCTCTAGAGACGCAGCTCAGTGAGAGCTGAATTCCCCCGATTTTCCACTGCTAGGCATAGACGAAGCGTGGCCGAAAAAGCATCGTGATTACCCCCTTAATTTATCCCAGCACCTTTGCCCATTCCACCAGATTCCTTTCTTTTAGCCAAGCAGGAAATGATTGCATCAGACCTTCATTACAAACAGAAAAAATATCACATATCCTGCTGTATATTGATTGCCCACCTTGTGACTTGTGTGACCCACTTCAGAACTTTTCAGTGTGGCCCAAAGGTAGTTTAACAGAAAGTGTTGATGTAAAAAAAAAAAAAAAAAAAGATATTTTATCCAGCACACAAGGCTTGTTGAGTCACTGAAATGTGAATTATCTTAAATCTACATAAAAACATGTTAGACCAATGATTTCCTCCAAATGTCTAAGCAAACTATTTCATATCGGAAAATATTGTTGAATTGTTCAGGGAGCTCCCAGCATGCATTGCAGCATGAATTAATTATTTGTTTACTGTTAACATTGTTTTGCTGCTTGCTAAATTAATTTATGCTGCTGTTGTCACTGTTTGTTATTTGTGATGTGTTGATGTTGAGCTCATCTTTTTACTTAATGATGTTTTTTAATTGTCACGGTGATTGATGTGTGTTAAAGGGATAGTTCACCCAAAAATGAAAATTTGATGTTTATCTGCTTACCCCCAGAGCATCCAAGATGTAGGTGTCTTTGTTTCTTCAGTAGAACACAAATGATGATTTTTAACTCCAACCGTTGCTGTCTGTCAGTCAAATAATGCTAGTGGATGGGAACTTCTACAATAAGAGTAAATAAAACTTGCTTAGACAAGTCCAAATTAAACCCTGCAGCTCGTGACGACACATTGATGTCCTAAGACAAGAAACGATTGGTTTGTGCGAGAAACCGAACAGTATTTATATCATTTTTTACCTCTAATACATCACTATGTCCAACGGCATTCATCACTCAATTCGTTTGGTCTGATCGCGCTCTGACAGCGGCAGTGATGTCTCGCTCTCATTGAAGTATATGCGCGAGACATCACTGCCGCTGTCAGAGCGCGATCAGACCAAACGAATCGAGTGATGAATGCAGTTGGACATAGTGGTGTATTAGAGGTAAAAAAAATTATATAAATACTGTTCGGTTTCTCACACAAACCGATCGTTTCGTGTCTTAAGACATCAAAGTGTCGTCACGAGCCGCAGGGTTTAATTTGGATTTGTCTGTCGTGTTTTATTTACTCTTATAGTCCAAGTTCCCGCTGACTTGCATCATACCACAGACGGCAGCGGTTGCAGTTAAAAATCATCATTTGTGTTCTACTGAAGAAACAAAGACACCTACATCTTGGATGCTCTGGGGGTAAGCAGATAAACATCAAATTATCATTTTTGGGCGAACTATCCCTTTAAGTGGCCTATTGAACTCTATGTGCACCTAAAAAAACACTATTGCAAATAATGTCTTTACAAGATTTTCTCTTCTTCAGAGTTAAAAAAGTTCACTTCATATTAAGAGTCATATAAAACTGTGCATAAAAAGGATATTTTGGCTGAACAAGACATTTTGCATTGAGCAAACAATCAAATTATTGGTTAAATAAAGTTGTATTACTAGGGACAGATATTACGACTATTATACTGTATGTTATATTATATTCTCATAATATTAGGACTAATACATTAAGACTTGACCCATTAATACTAACACTTTCTATTTTTTTCTATTCGTTTAAATAAATAATAATAATACAAATAATAAAAACAGTTGCTGTGTGTACTGTGCTAGACTAGGGACTAACTGGTCACAGCACTTTCATATTGGTGCCCTTTTGTTGGTTTAACTATTTCTATTGTTCTCCTCATTTGTAAGTTGCTTTAGATAAAAGCATCTGCTAAATGATTAAATGTAAAACTCAGATATCTCTATGTATAATGTTGGCTTTATTTTACAGTGTGATAACATTAATCCAGTTATAACCAAAATAATCAGTCATATTTTGATTCACATATTTGATTCTAGACTGATTCTAGAACTCTAGTTGCACTGAAAGTACGCAGTTATATTTAAATGTTTTAATTTAACATATATTTTTTTAATTATCCAAACATACAAATGAAAATAAAAGAATGCAACTGTTAATAAGTTCTATTTCAAACTACTCAGACTCATTTAATGATGTTCTGCTCTTCAATTATAATGTTTAAACATAAATTATAACACATTCACTACACAGGACACCAGCCCGTGTCTTTGGCATTGTTACCTCACTCTTCATATGTGCCCGCTCTAAATCTTCTAAAAACTGTTAGAGAAGGTTATGTGCTTGAAATCAATAAGAGCAACTTATGTTCAGAGTACCTGCATATACACATAATCAATTTAGGTGGCTTTGGTTCACTGCACTCCTCATCATCACTAACAGATTTCATTTCGACCCAGGGCAGACATTTTCAGCCTTTTGATAAACAGATTTGGTGGTCTCATAACCTCCTCACCAGGATATTCAGGTCATTAGCCACATTCTTCTCTCTTGGATTCATTCAAAACTGCAATTTTCTCTTAAAGAGAGAGCGAGAGTGAGAGAGAGAGCATTAGTCGTCCATCTTGATAGATGGTGCTCAGTGGGAGCTACGCACAAAGACAGCAAATTACGCTTGACCCCTGATTGCCTGCAATACGGACCCGCTGTTTTCAACAAGTGCTCAACATTTTCCTTAATCTCTACAGGCTAGAACCTATGCTTCCAGAATCAAACCATTTTTAGTTTGGATCCATATGTCTGGAATAGATGTTTGTCTCAAATAGCAGAACAAACTTAAACTATAGGGCTGGATACTGATACAGATTTCAAAATTTGATCCATAAGCGCTAGATTCAATTATATAGGATTTTTGAAAATTAACCATAGTTTTACTATAGTAACCATGGTTAATTTTCGTAGTTTTGATTTAATATTAATTTAGGTACATGTCAATTTATCTTAAGGAAAAAAAATCTCTCCCAAATAATGCTGTAAGATATAATATTCAATTCAATTCACATTTATTTGTATAACGCTTTTCACAATACATATCCTTTCAAAGTAGCTGTACAGAAAGTGCATGTCAGCATTACAATTTGGAGTGATCTGTTATCAGAGGTGCAAGTTATGTAATTTCCACAATGTACATATACAAATCACGCAGTTAGCTAACAGTTTATTACTTTTCAATAGAGTAAACCATCTTACTTGGTTTATTACTGTAATATTACAGGTTAAAATTAACAACAGAGCCCAAACAATTAAATTGAACAAAAAATTTAATTGCTATTTTTATTTACATATATTAATTAAAACTGAAATACAACCCCAATTCCAGAAAAGTTGGGACATTTTGTAAAATGCAATAAAATCAAGAATCTGTGATTTGTTAATTTTCTGAAAAAAGTACAAAGAAAAGATTTTCAAAGTTTTCACTGACCAAACTTAATTGCATTTTGTAAACACAAACAGATGTTGATGGCTGCAAACAATCCAAAAAAAGTTGGGACAGAGGCATGTTTACCACTGTGTCACATCACCTTTCCTTTTAATTACACTTTTTAAATGTTTGGGAATTGAGGATCCTTACTGTTGCAGATTTGCAAGTGGGTTTTTTGCCCAATCTCACCTGATACAAGACAGCTGCTACACAGTCTGAGGTCTTCATTGTCTGATTCTCCATTTCATGATGGGCCACTCATTTTCAAAAGGAGACAGATCTGGACAGCAGGCAAGCCAGTCAAGCAGATCCACTCAGGGCCACTGTCCTGCAGAGTTTAGCTCCAACCCTAATCAAACACACCTGAACAAGCTAATCAGGGTCTACAAAGTTACAGGTAGGTGAGTTTGATCAGGGTTTGAGCTAAACTCTGCAGGACAGTGGCCCTGCAGGACCGGATTTTAGGAACCCTGGTGTAGAGTGTCTAAGAAACCACTGTGTTGTAGCATGTGCAGAATAAGGCCTGGGATTGTCTTGCTTCCCAGGAAATCAGTCAACTTGATGGCAGTATGTCTCTGTACAATCCCAATATACATCTCTACATCATTGATTCCTTCACACATATTCTAGTCACCCATGCCGTTTACACTGATGCCCCCCATATCATGACAGATGTTTGCTTTTGCACCTTCAGACTAGCCACACCGCAGTCCGTGCTTTTGCTTTTGATTACAGCACTGTAAAACCCAACAAGTTCAGAATACTCAAAACATTTAAGTAAACTAACTCATTTTTTTAAAGGTGCCCTACAGGTGCCATTTCAAAAGATGTAATATAAGTCTAAGGTGTCCCCCGAACGTGTCTGTGAAGTTTCAGCTCAAAATACCCCATAGATTTTTTTTTATTAATTTTTTTAACTGCCTATTTTGAGCCATTATTACATATGCACCGATTAAGCATGCGGCCCCTTTAAATCTCCCGCTCCCCCGCCCCCGCGAGCTCTCGACTGCCTTAAACAGCATACACAAAGTTCACACAGCTAATATAACCCTCAAAATGGATCTTTACAAAGTGTTCATCATGCATACATCGATTCCTGTGAGTATAGTATTTATTTGGATGTTTACATTTGATTCTGAATGAGTTTGAGGCTATTTGCTCCATGGCTAACGGACTAATGCTACACTGTTGGAGAGATTTATAAAGAATGAAGATGTGTTTATGAATTATTCAGACTGCAAGTGTTTAAAAATGAAAATAGCGACGGCTCTCTTGTCTCTGTGAATACAGTAATAAACGATGGTAACTTTAACCACATTTAACAGTACATTAGCAACATGCTAACAAAACATTTAGAAAGACAATTTACAAATATCACTAAAAATATCATGTTATCAATGATCATGTCAGTTATTATTGCTCCATCTGCCATTTTTCGCTATTGTCCTTGCTTGCTTACCTAGTCTGATGATTCAGCTGTGCAGCTCCAGACTTTCTGCCCTTGTGTAATGCATTGAACATGGGCTGGCATATGCAAATATTGGGTGCCTGCATATTAATGATCCAGACTGTTACGTAACAGTCGGTGTTATGTTGAGATTCGTCTGTTCTTTGGAGGTAGTTTAAACAAATGAGATTTATATAAGAAGGGGGAAACAATGGAGTTTGAGACTCACTGTATGTCATTTCCATGTACTGAACTCTTGTTATTCAACTATGCCAAGGTAAATTCAATTTTTAATTCTAGGAACTTAAATTTTTTGTGACAAGTGGGGCGGGGCTGAGAGCCATGGAAGCAGATCAAGGCCAGTGTGGTGCACAGGTGTCTCTCACTAACAATCCCATCACCAGCATCCCTTTCCCAACTCATCATAATGTTAATTACATACAGTTAATTTACATAAACATCACATTCAGATCTTGGTTAAATGTTACATAGCAAATAACACATGCTATTATAACTATCAGAGAGACTGCCATTACATACTTGCATATATGTAATCAAACAACATATGTGGTCTTAAATGTTTTGCAGCTCATCCTCAACCTAACCACAGGCTCGACTCTTCACCACAGTGGTAACCCTACAAAACTAACATAACAGAACCCCCCTGAATCCCAACATAACACAACATTAAACATTAACTTATATCTCCATATGTTAATCTTGTGCAAAAACACACAAAATAACACTTAAATATGGTCTGACGCAAAGCATGCTGGGAATTAGAAATCTGCTGCAGCTCAACTCAATCATATTAAGTTCAGCTTACTACAATGAAATTTTGAGTTCATGCAACTTTTTCCTATTAAGTACAATGAACTTTCATTATTATTTGAGTGAAACAAACTCATTTAATTTAATTAATTTCACTGTTCGGTTTTACAGTGAGGTTAATCTCCAGTTGTCACTGTTGATTGTCATTTGGACCTTTCTGGGTTACAATCCGCCATCAAAATGATATGTTTAATTATTGCAGCTGCTGCGAGAAAAGGCTATAAATGATCCGCCGCCTGTAGCATCCTCCACATGCCATATAGCCTACTACTAGCTGGAAATCTTTCTCTATGCAAAAAGACGAACGTCTGTATGCTCAAATTTCCTGTGGAAACCTACCAGTATCATCCGAATTAGGAAACATTATTACATGCTTACCGTTGTGAATTGGACTAAGTTAAGGAGATAGTTTTGAACACTGGCTGGTTATGTTGCTCAAAAATTGATTTTGGATCATTTTTAACCAAAAAAAGTTACGGATTGCAGCATGGGACCAAAATTCTTTGTAATCATGCATTGAGAAATATGATTTTTAAATTGTTTAACAATTCTCTCATGAAATTTGGTACAAAGTGGTGAGCCAATACTCATCTTTGCTTGCAAAGACAGAGTCTTTGGTGAATGCTCCTTTTATACCTAATCACGAAACACTCACCTATGATCAATTCACCTGCTAATTGTGGACCATTTCAAAACAGTTTAACTTGGATATTCTACAATCTTTTCACTTTTATTTTGCTCTCTCCTAATGTTTTTGGAGTGTGTTGCAGACAAATATATGTGTTTATATTTACAAAATACAATTAATTTGGCCATTTGTTATTTTTTAAATAAATATTAAATAGAATTAAAAATGACAGATTCTTGATTTAATTGCAGTTTACAAAATGTCCCAACTTTTCTGGAATTGGCGCTGTAAAAACAGTAGGCTATATATTGTATAGCTACAACATTTAAATTGCAGATGGCTTTTATTTGAGGTAAATATAAATGTAGCATTATGTCTTTCCACGGTTGAAACATGATTGCATGCATGGGAGATTAATCATTTCAATAAGCTGTAATGTATCTTTCAACAGTGACAATTCCATCTGATCCCTCAGAGCTAGACTCCTCAGCTCCTCCCACTTGTTCAAGTTCCCCAGAATACTAACCATCTATACCTACTGTCACCAATCATGGACTGCTATTTAAACCACTCACACACCACTGTTTGGTCTCATTGCCCATACCTACTACAGTGACTCGCCCGACTACTTACCTGCTCTGCTTGCCTTCTTCATCCGGTCCATTGGTCTGGCAGCCTCGGGATAATCTCCTATCCTGGTACCTGCGTAACAGAAACAAAGACTGATTACCAAGCTAAGTTACCTGTGTGGATTCTTTACATTGCCTTACGTTCCTGAGTTGTTGTTTTCTGAAGTATCATCATTAAAGTCTCGTTGATTCCATCCTCGTGTCTGCCCTCTTCTATTGTGACGCATACCTTCTGATGTTCTTTCATGTTTTTTCCTGTGCCTATAGTAGCCTAGTGGAAGAGATGATCGTTCACTATCCAAGCTCCCATGATCATTCACATCACAATGAAGAGTTTCAAAAAGAACTTGTTTGGAATCATGATAAAATTGATAGAAATTAGAGACTTTGTGTCTTATCAAAAGTAACAAAGCTTTTTGTGAGTATAGAGGATAGGAACGTTCTACAATATGTTCACCCACCAACATAAAACCGGACTATTGATCTTGAGTTTTCAAACAATGATATTCTTTAAAAATGAATCAATAAAACTTGGAAAATCTTTTTCAAACTGTCTAGTGGCAAGAAGCGCTATTTACGCAACATGGTGCTTACCTGTTGTTTTCAATGAAATGAAAGAGAAAATTAAGTATTATGAAATGACGGCAGCAAGAATAATCTTTCTGTGTCTTTTCCAGCTGAATGCAAAAACAAACATTATCTGTCTAGTCTGATTCAATGACTTGTAGGTCAGTCAAGTGAATCAAAAACATGTGTGACCATGCGGTCTAATTCCCAAACCGGATTAGGCTGGGTTCAGACTGTCAGTCCAAATCCGATTTTTGTGGATATCCGACTAACATCCAATCAAATTTAGCAAGTGTGAACATCAAAAAAATAACATGAAATGTGATTTTTACAAATCCATTTCAAGCTACTTTCATATGTCATTTGAAATCATATTTAAATCATATTTATGGAAATCCGTTTCAGTCTGCTCTAATTTCACGTGGTTATGTGACTTTCGCATACCACGTTAAAGTCCCTGTAAAGTCATCTTAAAGTATGTGTTCTGAGTTTGTCATACCGCAGAAAAATGTGTTGTTAACCACCCAGCCAAATTTGAATGATTAAAAATATCTGCAAGTAAATCAAATAAGTTATCAAAATCTCGAAAAAATAGGCAGCGCTCTCTGCTCTCCACTGTCTTTAGGAAATTTAAATAAGGAGACCGAGCATATTGTATATTATAACAACCATGTAATATGCATTTGCGCGACGAAGGCATTACTAGCTAAATGTGCAAAATGGCTGTATGATTGTAATGACACTCAAGATTGAGCGAGTGAACCGCTGTAGAGTTATAGGCGGCGCCACGCTCGGTGCATCATCGACAGTTATATAGTGTTAGGGGAGGGGCTATGCTCGGGGGTCCAAGTGCGTCATCAGACCCCAGTTTTAGCTCCGCCCAAAAAATCCTGAGCAGAGACTTGGTGAAAAACTGTTTAACGCTCTAACTTCACAATTAAGCATTACACAATTCACAGTCTTTGTAATGTGTTTCAGCAATACATTTGTAACATTTATAAAGTGTTTAGAAAGAATTCCCAGAATTGACTTTACAGGGACTTTAAATGTAAATATCAGAAGTTGTTAACTTTAAATGTAAATATCAGAAGTTGTTATAGGAAACATGCTGAAAGTCACACAAGGTTGTGTTGATGCAAAGTGCCAGAGAAGCAGAAAATGACAATATATTGGAAACATGTTTTAAAACCGGCACAGACAACAGCACGGTACAGCTGCACATACCAGCCTCCATGCGTTTCTGACGTTAAGTTACCACAGAAGATGCTGCGTAGTCCATCGCAGCGGCTACACATTATTGTCATGTTGTAAATAAGACCATCTGTAGGCCTATTGTAAACCTCTCCATGTTGCAGTTGTTTTTGGCATATGCCAATCAACGCAACGTCATTGCCATAGAAACCAATGCAGATCTTCCGGAAAACGAAAGAGCGGCATTAACACGCAAATTCGGATCTGAACAGTTGCGATACACTAATGTGGATGTCAATAACTTTAGATAAGATTCCAATCGGATCCACGAATAATCGGATTTGGACTGAGAGTGTACATAGTCCAATCAAAAATATAGGCTGCAAAAAGATGCGTTATCCATTTGAATCGTTTAATTAATAAATCTAGCAATCTTAGTAACTGAGTACGTTCCCTTTCGATACTACACTCATTCTGCATCAAACGTCTTATTATACATAAGACAAGATGCATATGGGGACAATATTTCATCATGCCGTGGTACGCAGGGGGACGACCGAGCATCGGGGCAGAGCACTAGAAAAGGGCTTGCGACAGATACCCATAAAACAGGATAGCCCAAGTAACAGGTCTAAAAACACTGTAGTCATCTTCCCAAACCCCTAAGCCAAGGCATCAGTGGGGCCCAGGGTGCATATAGGGGGCACAAAATATATAGTTACACCTGGAAATGGTTGGAGTTTTAATGGAAAAACATAAGCTGGTTAAAGCAGCGAGGCTTATGCAGAAAGGACCTGCATTTGAAGTGCAGGAACGTCCAGATTATAAAACCTGATAAATGTGGACGGCGAGGCCCAGCCAGCCGCCGCACAGATGTTGACCATAGAAACTCCACAGGACCACGCCCACAAGGAGGCTATGCCTCTTGTAGAATGCACTCTCACACCTAAGGGGCATTGAAGGCCTAAAGCCTAAGGAGGAGTAAGCGAGTGCTATAGCGTCGACTATCCATCTGGAAAGCTTGTGACAGGAAGACCTTTCGTGCGGCCACCGAAGCAGACAAAAAGCTGTTCTACCTGACGAAAGGAGGCGGAACAGTCAACGTAAGTCCTCAGGGCCCTGACAGGACAGAGTAGGTTCAACTCCTGTTCATCCTGGGACAGAGGAAGAGCGGAGAGAACAATCATCTGCACCCTAAAGGGTGTGGATAGGACCTTTGGGACATATCCATACCTTGGTTTCAGGACGACCTTGGAGTCATTAGGCCCGAATTCAAGACAAGAGGGGCTCACCGAGTGCGCCTGCAGATCCACCACACGCTTGACCGATGCTAAAGCTAGCAGTAGGTCGGATTTTAGCGACAAGGGTCGAAGGTCGGCAGTCTGGATTGGTTCAAAGGGAGGGCCCTTAAGGCCTCTAAGAACCACAGACAGGTCCCAGGCAGCAAACGTGAGGGGATGAGGAGGATTCAACTTCCTGGATCCCTTCAGGAAGCGGACAACGAGGTTGTTTCTTCCTACCGACTGCCCTGCTATAGAAGCATGAGAGGCTGCTATAGCTGCGACATAGACTTTAAGGGTAGAGGGAGTATGGCCTCTGTCCATTAAGTCTTGAAGGAAGGACAATATCTGGGATATGCCACAAGTCAATAGGTCTTCGCCCCGGGCTGTGCACCAGGCGGCAAAGACGGACCATTTAAGAGCGTAGAGACGTCTCGTCGACATGGCTCTAGCTTGTGAGATAGTGTTTAAAACGTTCTCTGGGAGGCTAGCACGCTCCCATTGAGAAACCACACATGAAGATTCCACAGCTCGGGTCTGGGGGTCTCCCTCGCTTGAGAGAGGAGGTCTCGTCTCAGAGGAATCGGCCATGGCTCCATGGGCGATAACTGAGACAGGTCTGAGACCCATGGATGGGACCTCCACAGAGGAGCCACCAGGAGGACCTTGTAAGCACCCTCCCTGATTCGTCTGATAACCTGGGGAATCAGAGAGATCGGGGGAAAATCATAAAGGAGAAGGCTGGGCCAGTCATGGGCCAGCGCATCCTTGGTCTTTGAGAAATATATTGGGCAGTGATAGTTGTCTTCTGAGGCAACTTCATCCCAAATTTTCTGAACTGTGTGGGGGTGGAGTGACCATTCCTCCAAGGGAAGGTTGCTCCGGGACAACATGTGTTCCATACGCCCTGAATATGTGCTTCTCTCAGCGAGAGCAGGTTGCACTGGGCCCACTCCAGGATGGCCTCCGCCAGAGTGCAGAGGGGCTTCGAAGAGAGCCCGCCCTGGTGATTTATGAAGGACAACACTGTCAAGCTGTCTGATCTGACCAAGACATAGTGTCCCATCAAGAGAGGGAGGAAGGCTTGGAGAGCTTGATATACCACCATCATTTCCAGACGGTTGATATGAAGCTCGCTTTCTGAGCCGCTCCTGGTGCCAATTGCCACGCCTTGCTTGAACCAGCAGGGATTCGTCCAAGGGGCCAGGGTTGCAGCGCACGCCTGGTTCACCTTGAGTGAGCTATGACCATGTTGCCAGGCTTGGGACGGGACCCGTGGTTTCAGCCAGCGCTGCAGAGGGCACATGTGAAGCAAGCCCAACTGCAGAGCCAGAGATGTTGAACTTATAAGCCCTAGTATCCTCTGTAACACTTTGAGCGGCAGAGAAGAGCCGGGCATAAAGGTTTTTGCAAGCTGCTGAATGGCCAGAGCTCACTCTGGAGTGACCACGGCCCTCATGCGGGTCGAGTCTAAAATTATCCCCAGGAACGAGACACATTCTTGGGGATAGCGAGCTCTTTAGAAAATTGACCCTTAGCCCCAGGTACTCCAAGTGGTTGAGGATGATGGATCTGTGAGATATTAGCTCCGCCTATAACTGGGCCAGAACGAGCCAGTCACTGAGGTAGTTCAGTATGCGCACACCCATCTGTCTCAGAGGGGAAAGAGCTGCATCCGCTTTAACAGGACCCTGTTCAGACGTCCGAGATCGAGGATGGGTCAGAGACCGCCATCCTTTTTTGGGAACAAGGAAGTACCTGCTGAAGAAACCTGACTTGCTCAGTGCTGGAGGAACCACTTCTATGGCCTCCTTCACCAGCGTAACGTTTACCTCTGAACGCAGGACATGCGCGTCCTTGCTTTCCACAGAGGTTTGGACCACTCTGTTGAATAACGGGGCCCGTTGAGCAAACTGGAGTACATAACCACATTTTACTATGTTCAGCACCAAAGCTGACACTCTGGGGATGGCCTGCCAGGCCTCGGCCCGCATGGTGAGGGCCTGAATTGGTTCTGGCACTAAGTCGCTGTGAGTTGACTGGTGCGTGTATGGGGTGGAAAAGGAAATTTGCTCTCTTTTGAGTATATTTGTTTTTTTATTGTATTCGCTATAACAGCGGTGCACTGCCAGAGCGTTTGAACAGGCTCTGTGTAGGCAACAAAAACATTTTTTCAAGCACCCGGAACTGAACGAGGTGGCAGGAAAACTGAGCGAGGCAGTTTGGAGGGTGGTCCAGCCGCAACAGGATTTAACCTCCTCCTCTTCCTTTCTTTGACATCAGGCCGACTTTTGAGGTGCAGTGTCTAGCACTATCTATCACTACTATGCTTCGGAGGGTTGTGGCGCTTAGCAGAGCGCGAGCGCCGTCGATGCTCATGCCGTGACGTGGATTGAGTGGCTGGCGGATTGTCTTTGGGTGGCTGCTGAGCTGGCACTGGCTTTGGGCGGCTTGAAGCAGAGGAGCTGGAGTGTAGTCTGGGACAAACTTTGCGCAGCTGTGAAGCGCTCGGCAAACCCATTGACGGCAGGGCCGAAGAGACCAGTGGGGGTGACGGGCGAGTCAAGGAAGACGGCCGCGTCCTTGATTTCGGTCAGGTTGAGCCACAGGTGGCGCTCCAGCACCACCAGGCTGGCCATCAAACGCCCAATAGCCTGAGCCGTGGTCTTTGTTGCGCGCAGGGCCAAGCCGCTTAGACAAGTGGTTCCAGGCAGGAATTCGATTGCTTCGTCGATTGGCTCCAGAGATGGCAAGAGAGGGGGGGGGGGGTCATGAGGTGAGCCCAACCACTCCTCAGCATCCAAAACCGCCAAAGACATGCTGTCATACAGCAGCTCTTCATCAGATCCCCCGAATGAGACTAGGTTGCTCGTGATGGCAGAAGGGTGCTGGTCTGGGCGGGAGAAATAGACGGGGGAAACCTCTCTGTGTGGAGAGAATGAGACACGCAGGACCTGAGCCGACGTGAGCTCACTCATCCGAGCGCTGAGATCCTCTGCCCTGCTGTCTTTTCCTCACAGGCTCCTGGGAGGAAGAAAACGGGAGGGCGCGAGGGGCGGAGTCACTTTCTGAAAAGAAAGTGATCCGCGAGCGCAAAGAGGCCAGACTCTTTAAAAATAAGCTTTTTTAGATTCCAACTGGAAACAGAAGGAAACGCAGGGGTGTGGGAACTCTGCGAAGCGCTGACCAGGCTGCTTGAGAGCGGCGTGGAGAACAGAGCTGCTTGAGAGTGGCGAACTGATCCAGCTGCTGAGAAGTGGTGCATTGATCAGAGCTGCACGAGAGCGGCGATCTGAGCAGCGAGCTGTACGGAGCTGCAGGCTGCTTGTGTGTGGCGAGCTGCTTGAGAGCGGCGAGCAGGGAGAGTGAGCTGATCGAACTGCTGCAGAGCGGAGAGCTGATCAGCGGCAAATTCCAGCTGTTTGCAGGTGAAGACGGCTTCAAGTCTCGTAGCTCAAGCGAAGAGATGATATCTGCATCGCTAAAGGAGAATGAATCGATTTGACATGGTGAGATGGCCGCTTATATAGCCTGATACCCCGCCCCTTTTGGCAGGCATGCTCACCATTGGCTCGCGTAGCTCTACTGTGCCATCATTGGTTCATTTACTTTAACTCCATGAACTAATGGCAGTGCAGTTTTCACTGCGTGAATGAAAAAGGCTTCAGTAGTCGGAGAAAAGGAGTTTTCCCCATGTGCATCTTGTCTTATGTATAATAAGACGTTCGACGCAGTACGAGTATAGTATCAAAAGGGAACTAAATTCTGTATAGGAAACACTGGTAGGCTACTACCATAATATTAGAAAGATATCTCTCTATTTAGAATAGTGAAACATCTGAACATTATCCCTGGTCTTCACTCTGCTCAGAAATAACACTTATTCACAAAGAAGGGATGTACTCAGTCAAATACACATTCAGATTCTACTAATAGTTGGGGTATATTTGCTATTTTGCTTAAACTGTATTATCAGTTCATTTTATGATAGCTTTAACGCTCTAGTGTCAATTTTAAAGGACATTGCAATAAAATAAGATTAGTATTCTTTGAGAAAATATTAATGGATATTCTTTCACAGCATCAGTTGCATTTATACCTGTGCCAGTGATGGTCTGCACTTGATTTGAAAGAAGGGTGCATCAGATTGGATCGCACTGAATAAGTGCATACAGTACAGTAGGCTATATGACTGATGAAACCTGCTCTACAACAAGAGGCATTCCCTCAGAGATGTTAACTGCAGTAGCATATGGAGGAATGATGAAACCCGCCTCTGAGGGGGTTTGAATCACCCAAGCTCAGTTCAGATCAGTCCCATAGCTTCTAGCAGGCACGGGTGGCTTGCGAATTACAGGACCTTTAAGAAAAATGTTCATTCAAATGAATGGGCAGGCAGAAGCAGTACAAAATGGATGGCAGCAAAACATGGCTACATGGATTACCAACATAACATTTGATAGAGTCTTCCTCTGAGTCCCAACTCTGGTACAACATACTTGTTTTCATATTCTACTGTCACTAAGCTGTTGAACACAGACTTACTAAAAATGGCTAAATACAAAGTTGCAGAGGGCACTTCCACAAGAATTCTTGTAAAATACAAAAAGGCCACTGACACAACACTGCCATCTCCTGGTTATATGACTGTACATAATTCTATATATGGTTTAAACACAGTTCCAGGGTCATAAACAAATATATATAATTTACCCACACTACTGTTCAAACTTGTGTGGCAAGACTTGTGTGTCAGCAAGATATATATTTTTTTAATTAAATTTAATAAATACTTTAAGTCAGGATTCTTTAAATTGTGACAATAGGGCATTTATAATGTTAAAAAAAGATTTCTATTCAAATAAATGCTATTCTTTTCAACTTTCTAATATTAAGTGGCACAACTGTTTTCAACATTGATAAATGTCTCTTGAGCATCAAATCAGCATATTAGAATGATTTCTGAAGGATCATCTGATACTGAAGACTGGAGTAACCATGCTGAAAATTCAGCTTTGCCATCACAGCAATAAATTAAATTAAAATTTAAAATATATTAAAATAGAAAACAGTTCATTTAAACTGAGCTTCGCAATACTACTGTTTTACTGTATTTCTGATCAAATAAATGTAGCCTTGATGAAAGACTTCTTTCAGAAACATTTTCTTAATATCTTACTAAAAAAATCTTAAAATTACAAAAATCTTACACTACCCTTCAATTTTTTTGGTTAGTATATCATAAAAATCATAAAAAGACAAAAACAATATTTATAAGCATTTGAGTGGACCCAGTGTAAATTAATATTACTCTGAAATATTTTTTTTTTATAACTAGCATATCAGTTTATATAATACAAACAGCTGCCAAATTAGGCAATTCATGCTAATTATGTCATTATGCCATTATTGCTAAGCATCAAAATATTCAATATTTGCAGGTAATTGACATTTAACTTTGTAAAATAATTGAAAATAATAGTTCTCAAAGTCAATAAATGGCAAATGCTGAACTGTACATTTATTTAAAAAAAAAAACATCAATGAGGATTTATCATTAAAAAAAAATATGGTAACAGTAGTTAATTGTACAGACTCAGATATGTCAAACAATGCCTTTATCTTCAGTGGGAAGAGCAGCAGGGTCCAGGCCACATTGTTTCATCTGAACAGCTATGTCAAATAAGTAGTCATAACATTCACACCTGAAAAATAATACAGATTTAAAAGATAAATACATTTTGTATACATACTCAAAATATAGTGTGCATTTTATTTCGTAGCTCACATTGTCTTTGCTTTCTCCCAGGTCTCTCCCCAGACATAGACGCCGTGTCTGCGGACGAGAACGGCGCAGGAGTCGGGATACATGTCCATGGCTCTGGCCATGCGCTCTTTTAGGTCCTTCTCCTCTGGGGTGTTCTCAATAATTGGAACAACTAGAGTTTCATCATACCTGAGGCAAAAACACATACAAACAGTAAAGTAAAAGGAGGATTTTAGATGTTCACACCTATTAATATCTTAACATCACAACTGTTCTATTTTGAGATTAAGTATTATTTGACAAGAACACATCACATATTACTAATGTAAAAATGGCACGAGCTGGATCACTGACTAGTGAAGCATCTTAGCAGGATAGATGTACAACCTGTAGTTTGTGCCTGAGTTTCCTTTCCGAATCCCCTTAATCATCTCTTGATGTGTGATGCGGAATTCCTTGCCAGGAAACATGAGAGTTGCCATGACAGCAGACTTTGAGTGTGTATGGATAACTGCCTGAGCTCCTGTGAAAGAAAATGACAATGTATTGTAAATACAGTACAGAACTGTAACAAAAAACACTGTGTGTGGACACATACCTCTCATAGTGTAGGCGTTCATGAAGAGGGGTGTGCATTGACTTTTCTTCAGCTTCTTCTGTGGAGGTGGACAACTGATGTCTTTCTCATCAATGTCACAAACAAACAAGTCCTCTGGCTACAAACGGGAGTGGAATGATAGTTTATAAAAATTATTTCATTATACACATCAACATGCTAGTAATGTGTGGAGCATATGACACATGAACAGAAAAAAAGCCTTACTTGTATTCTCTCCTTCTGAACACCTGAGGGAGCTATATAAATGTGCTCACTGGGAGAAGAAATAATTATTATACACTGTAATGAATTCCATACATTTTTAATTTCATGGGTACATGCATGTTTATAATTTATGAATTAAAATGAGTTATGTTATTTTTGCCAGGTACTAAGTCAGAACATCACAGTGATACAACCAACCTGGTGTCATAATGAAGGCAGGGAAAAAACAAACAATTAAAAGTGATTCTTAAAAAGAAAAATTATTACATAGTTAGCCATAATATTTTATGATTATTTATTTCTTAGAAAAAAAAAAAACCCTGCTTATTCAAATTTGAAAAACTTGTGTCTGCCAAATCAAAGTCATGTGGTCCAACCAATATGCATAAATGATGTATATTTAACAAAATAAACATCATTATTTGAATAATAATAATAAAAATTAAAAAACACTTTGTAATTCACTTAACCAATGTGGGCTAAATGTACTTGATTTTGAAATCAAGACTATATTTAAAATTAAATTATATTTGTTCCAAAGACAAATTATGGTATTAAATCACTAATATTATTTTTGCAAAAGTGGATTGAATTTCTCATTAATTGTAATTTTAATATTAAGAAGCTTCCTATAAAACTTTGGTAGATGATTGCATACAAACATAATTTACTTAATTTACATTTACTTATTCAGAATTTTTAATAAAATTTTCACTTTATATACCTGTCGAAGAGTATATGACGGTAATCATCAATGTCATTCCTTTAGAACTTATACATTTGCTAGGAAATAACATAGATTGAAAAGCAAAACTTATGATTTTAGTCTTAAACTGGAAGGTATAAATTTAAAAGACAAAAAGATGTAATAATAATTATCTCAGAACAATGTGCCAAATTTTCACTGTTCCTTTAGCTATTCGATTTTGGAGATCACAATTTCAAGATGTCAGTTGGAAAGAGACCCTCCAGACGCTTTTGTATTGCCAATAAAAGGAATCATTTAAGATTGTTTATCATATTTATCCTGTAAAACAGGTAATTGCAAAATTTTGTAAAGATATTGAAACATGTTACAACTGTTTTTTTTTTTAATGATAATACTGGTGACTTCAAAATTTAGTATATTGTGAATTTACTCTTTATATATGGATTTTTTTTTTACTTTATCCACAAATATAAATGGGGAGGGAAAAAAACTAATTTTATTTATTTTAAAATAGAAATAGGTCACTACTTGTATACATTAAAAGAAACAAGAAATAACAAAGCAACTTTTGTATAGACATGAATTTCTTGCTGCTTTCTCTTCTTTTCTTTTTTTATATTTGTTTACCATAACATTTGATTAGATGTAATTAATGTTATTGCCCTTGTATGTTCATTGTTCAAAAAAAATTCAATAATAATAATAAAAAGGGGGGACAAAACAGGGAATTCTTTCATAAAGAGGAGACCCTGCAGACCCCCAAGACTGTGTCAAAGTCAATAAGATAATAAATGTTATAATTTTTCACCGCACAGCGCACACCATGTTTAGTCGTCATAAAATACAATATACAAGTTAAATAATAATAATAAAAACCTTCCCATTCTTCAACGTGAACACTTTTCTTACGTCACTGACCCAGAAAGTGAATATTGCACACAGTGGATTTTATTGGTGTAAGATGCCATGATGACTAACCCATGCCGCAGGCTTATTCCTCCCCCGGTTCCTGTCACCCAGCCCAACTCATAGAAGAGTCTGCAAAGCTCTGGGATGAGCACACGAGGATGTCCCTGATCCTTAAACAATGACATGTCGTCTCGTTAAAAAGAAAATTATAAGCTTCTGAGACACAAACAATATCGAGTATTTCACATACTGTACAAAACCAGGAACAAGGACATTATTTATAGTTTTACCCCTATCTCCTTCCCGTTGCTCTCTGCGTGTGCCGTGTTCACGACCGACGACATTGTTAAAACACTGAAAGAAGACTGTAAAAAATTATTCTGAACGAAGTTTAAGATATTATGATGACGACCATTTCTGTTTGTTTCACGCAGCCAAACCGACGGCGTGATCAAACTCTTGCGCAACAGCGGAAGGCGGAAGTGCAGATCTTTAAAAGATAAAAGACTCCCAAACAGGGACGTCGGCAAATGTCTAAAAACACAGTAAAAAAAAACAAAACACACACACACACACACACACACACACACACACACATATATATATATATATATATATATATATATATATATATATATATATATATATATATTGAGTTGGGCTATATATTTTTTTTTTCCCAAGTAACGTTACCACAGTGTGAAATTGAAGTTATGCTAGTGCTATGTGCTATGTGCATTGCAATATGATATTGCACTTTGCAGTAGGCCTACCTATCTAGAGTAGTAGGCTAATGTAATCTCGTAGCCTTGCACTTTGTTTGGTGTCAGCTGTGTTCAGAGTAGCATGAAAAATGTGTTTCGTAATGGTTAAAACAATAATGTGCATTTTTTATTTTTTTTATTTTATTTTTTTGCCTAGCTAAACGTGTGGCAAATAAATGTGAATCCCTTTCAAGAAGTTGTAGCCTATTTACATTACACATTATGAATTTTGTTGCTAAAATTGATGGTTGGCATTTCCTGGGTACTGTGGGATTACAAATTTAAGAATCTGTTTAAGATCTGATGACCCTACATCATGACATAACCTCACATGAAATACTAGTACATTGTATTTAGCATTTTAAGGTAAAGATGACCACATCAGATGAATGATTCTGTTTAGCAAAGTTTCTAGCAAGAGTTTTCTGCCAGTTCCTGTTTCTCTTTATTGTATGTCTAATGAGACAGGTTATCACCTTTAGTCGTTAATTGGAGCCCCTCTCCCATTCTTTGAATAGGTATGCTGATTGGATTAGGACTTGTGACACTCTAGCGTCTGGGGCGGGTTCCTATACCTGAATACTTCATTTGCATTCTTTGTTGTCTCCCTGGTGCTTTGTCTCTATCACTAAGCATTGCCCCATAAAATGTATATAAACTTCAATGTACACTGCCTTAGTCAGATTTTAGATGACTACAGCGACGCACAGCGTGTTTCTCAATAAAGAGTAACTTCTGCTTATCCCAAAGTCTCCTGGTCTATGCTTCTGAGATTTCCAACAGTACCAAGTGCTGTATTTTCTTTGTAACATGAGAAGTGGACCTTATGTGTGTACAACTATCTTTGTAAAGAAATTGTGAGTAAAGTGAGGACATTTTGGTCGGTTTTCACCTTCTGAGAACCCTTTAAAGGCCTGTTTGAGGGTCAACGTGGTTTTAGGGATAAGGTTATAATTAGGTTTAGGGTAAGTAGGGTTAGACACAGTTGTGATGGTTAAGGTTAGGGGCTAGAGAGTGCATTGTGTCAATGAATGTCCTCACAAACATAGATGTACAAGAATGTGTGTGTGTGTGTGTATGTGTGTGTGTGTCTGTGTGCGCGCTTTTGTGACATATCAGGACACGATTTGTATAATGACATGGGTATGACATAGGTATTGCAAGGAGAGAGTGACTTATGAGGACATTACCCCATGTCTCCATTTTTCAAAAGGCTTATGAATCATTCAGAATTAGTTTTTTTTTTTTTTTTTCTTTTGAGAAAGTACAAATGTGCACAGTTTCTTGTGATGGGTAGGTTTAAGTGTAGGGTTGATGTAGGGTGATAGAAAATACGGTTTGTACAGTATAAAAACCATTACGCCTATGGAATGTTCCCACAATTCACAAAAACAAACCTGTGTGTGTGGTTCAGCTACATTATTGAGACAAAATGTCCTCACAAAGATGGCAATATCCAAAGTCCTTGTCCTTGTTTGGACATTTTTTTGGTCCCAGTGAGGAAAACAGCCTATAAAACATACAAAGTGATGTTTTTTGAAAATGTAAAAATGCAGAAAGTTTTCTGTGATGGGTAGGTTTAGAGAATAGAATATGGTTACAGTTTATTTTACATTACATGTACTTACAGTGTACTTACTGGTAATATAAGGTAACTACATGGGTTAAGGTTAGGTTTAGTACCTAGTTATCACCCAGTTATTGTAATTGCTATAATAATTACATGTATACAGAACACTACCAAATATACAGTTACAGTATAATATGTCAATAGAAAGTTCCTATAAAACATGAAACCCAAACATGTGTGTGTCTGTCCATATTTATCTGATATATCTAAATAACTTTAGAATGATAATGAAGCCAGATTATCAGAAGGAATGCACTGTCTGTTTATATGTTAGTTCCACCTTTAAAGTCCATTTTGGGAACTTCATGTGTGTTTAGAATAATAGGAAATATGAGTGTTTCTGTACTGTACTGTACAAACACAACTGATTGATCCCCATCAGTTATTAGACACAGTAATTTTGATATTGGTCACTATGCAGCTCATTGTCTTTCATTAACTTCTCTAGTGATAACTCAACAAATACCTATTATTTCCTAGATAAGATATCCATCACTTTCATTAGAATTTTTATTGAAACTCATGCTTCTTATCAACGTCATAGATAAAATGTTAAGGAAATATTGTCAATTTATTCAGTAGTTTCTTAAATTCCATTTAAGATCCACAAGCTTCAACATGAAAACCAAAACCGCAGTTGTCTGGCCTGAGATAACCTCCTACGAGTCACCTACAGTCCCTTTTACTTTTTTCCCGCACTTGAAGTAGGAAGTGAACGTGTATCAGCACACATGGGGCGGGGTGATTTTTCACACACCTGAGTCAGCCACACCACTGCAATGTTTGCAGTGACTCATCATAATATGAGGCCACCCTCCTCATTGCAAACTAGCTTATTTTCTCCCACTGCTCACATTTTTAAGAACAAAATATGTTTATCCAGACATACATTTAGAGGGTTAGTTCACCCAAAAATTAAAATTCTGTCATTAATTACTCCCCCTCAGGTCGTTCAACACCCGTAAGACCTTTGTTCATCTTCAGAACACAAATTAAGATATTTTTGATAAAATCCAATGGCTCAGTGAGGCATCTATTGCCAGCCAGTCCAAAAAGGTACTAAAAACATATTTAAAACAGTTCATGTGACTACAGTGGTTCAACCTTAATATTATAAAGTGACGAAAATACTTTTCAACAAAATCTAGTAATGGCCGATTTCAAAACATTGCTTCGAAGCTTTACGAATCATTTGTTTTCGCATCAGTGGTTCGAATCACGTATCAAACTTCCAAAGTCACGTGAATTTTCATTTTTGGGTGAATTAACCCTTTAAGAATTTTAGTCCCAATTTATATAGGTGTCTTTATATGTAATTACATTTTAAATCATGTTGTTTATGTTGCAAAACACTTTTGCTGCTATTGAGGTGGAAAACAGGTAAGGTTAGGGACAGGTTTTGTGGTTTGGTTAGGTTTAACAGTGTTATTATTATTTTTTTTTTTTTTGTAGGGTGAACAGTGTAATTATGTAATTACAGAAATTGATTACAGTAATTACATGCAGGTACTTTTTTAATATACATGAATGAAGACACAGTTTGATCACATTAATACTTTTATTTAGATCAGAAACAGTGCAAAAAGTGCAGTACAAAATTGCCTACACATGTAATTGCATACATAAACCGATTGATCTCAATAATTCCATGATTTTCAAGGTGTCTGGCATGTTAATGCTGACTGCCCTGAGAGAGTGAGGAAATATGAGCGACAATGGTGAGGGTGTGTTCTTCATAGCACCACCCCATTATTGCTCACCAAGTACTTTACTCTGAGCATATAAAAGAGGCGAGGAACATCTCTAGAGGGTTCAGAAAATTACAAAGGAGAATCAAAGCGAAGCAAACTGGTTCAGGGCCAACAGACAGGTATACTTCCTCATCTAGTACATGACACAGCACTGACCATGTGGACTTTGTTACTTGTAGTACTTGCTACTGGATCACCAGCTCTACTTCAGGCAGCTCCGGTTCAGGGTGAGTGATGTTGAAATTGTTACTTATTGATCTCAGAGGTGCCTCTGATGGCTTTGTACAGTCTTGGTCAAGACGCATTTACTGTGGCAAGATAATGATTACGATATTGATTTGACTGTAGTAATGAGTTTGCAACCCTTTTTGCATTTGACAACAAAGGTTATGGTTTTAAACTCCAAAGCATCAGCTGAGCTGTTGAATGTTTTGAGGCTATCTCATCTCTGCTCATTCACTTTTAGTGCATTGACGATATTCTTTATAGATAAATGTCAGATTATGGCTTAGAATAAAGGCCTGGGGTCATATTACAGAAACGTCATATCTTAGGAATGAAATTAAGATCTGACAGGTTTTAACTGATACCGCTATGGTTATAGATAAGATAGGATTCCAGAGTAATGATGTTTCTGTAATACAGCCCCTGGCTTGTTAAGTTTATTGTACATATAATACAATATAATCATATAATCTCAGTTCTTTAGAAGTTTATTAATCTTCTCCTCTCTTAGACTGTAACTTCAATGCAAAAGTGATTTTCTTAGTATATTTGTCTTGTTTTCCTGTACAAATATCTAAACATTCTTAAATCAAGACACAAAATGACATAAAAAAAAAAAAAAAAAAAAGTTTTCAGATTTAAGAATTTTTTCTTCAAATCTCTTATGGTCTTGTATACAGCAAAGTCTAGTAGCCAGTCTAGTAGTATACCTTGTGTCTAGTCATATCAAACTCCCTTCTTCTGCACACTATGTATCAGTTGTTCCACTAATTAATGTCTTTCAAATCGCTTGCTAGTCTAAACGTGTTATTTTGAGACAAAAACGAAGTCATTTACAAAGTCATAGGCTTACAGATGGCCTAGATGTGTTACAGATGTGCTCACGTCTGCACATGCAATGATTCATTGAGAGATTCATTTAATGATACCTAATGCTAAATTGCTCATCTGTCACACACAGAGCCTACATTTGGCCCCCATTTACAATCTAATCATTAGTGTGATAATACATGGAAAACAATTGTTACATAAATAAAGATTTCTGACTTTGAATATTCACATTAGTTTCTCTTTTGACAGGTCACATTGGCAGATGCAGCTTTGCCGGTGTTCTCCATGTTGAGGGAACCAGCCTTTACTCTCTTACTTTCCAACAGGCTTTGGAACTGTGTCAGAGTTTAGATTACAAACTGGCAACACAGGAACAGATCATTGAAGCTTACAAAAAAGGCTTGAGAACATGCAGGTAAAGAAAACAGGCTGTGTACAATAGCCTTAGCCTAGAGCTAAATAACATGTTCAGACATAAATGCACTTCTTTTGATATTGCTTAATGACAGTACTTAATTTTTAAATGAACCCCACACCTTTGTTTAGATACGGCTGGATTGATGATCAAAACGTCATGTTCCTCCCACACGTTAATGGTCCAAACTGTGACTCCAGTTCTACGGAGGTCACCTTGCACCCTAAAGCAGCAGAGTATCTTTCTGATGTTTACTGTTTTAACCCTTCAGGTGAGTGTAAAGAAAATGGGATGTCTTAATGAGAAACGATATAAAAACAAACTAAGCAGGTTTTATGTCTCGTTGATTTTTCATTTTCCTTCCCTCAAAGATTCATCAGTAAACTGTGAAAATACTGTAAAAAGTAACTCTGAGGGCTTAACTAATGGAAACACAGCCATAGAAAGTAAGTTCCCTTTTTTATTCCCTGCAGTACCTAGAATTATATTTTGAAATACTGTACTTTATTGAAGACTTGCTTAGACTCTTGGTGTATTAGCTTTACCTTTTGAGTTGAGGGGTGTGTATTGTGAAGAAGCAAGACATGCAGCAGACATACACTTCATTGTTCAAATCCAACCACGCCTAATCCAGAACATTAGTCATATCTCTGTGACCTCACACTTTTTTTTTTTTTTTTTACGTGCCTGCAGTACCACAATGAAGGAGGAACAAAAACGTTGCTGAACTGATTTGAATACTTAGGATGTGACTTCTTGTTCATTATTGTTTCTTGTTTGACTGTGTACTAACATGCAAAGTATCTGCGTAGTTCAACATTTAAACGCAACCTTCTTATCTTTTATTTTGTTTTGGTGTAAGCACAGCAATGCAAAACACTGATATATCGCTTAAATATTTAAGCTTTTTGACGGTAATCTTTTATGTGATTTCTTACGAAGATGGAAAGTCACATGAAGACATTCTTAAGGAGGTCAAGACGGAGGGCTTTCTAGTAGATTTGGAAGAGATACTGGGAAGAGTAAAAAGAGAAACATCCCCTTTGAATGACATGGAGGTCCCCAAAACAGTTCTTCCTGATGTGGACATGAAACCCTCTACTGTGGCTACCTTGGACACTAAAGGCCCAACAAACAAGCCCAGTTTTGGGAAGAGCTCATCCTCTGTTTCCCCCAGTGTTTTCTTTTTCGATACAGAGGGGAGTGGATCAGCATCAGAATTCGAGCCTAATCAATTCACAACAAGGTCGATTACCATCTTGCCAGCTGAGGGTAGATCCATAGAGATACCTGTGAATCCAAAAAAAAACAATCGAATTTTGAACGCCAGTTTTGAAGGTGAATGTCCCCACAAAATCCACAACACATAGCCCTCTTATATATTGTCTGCCTCAGAGTAACAATCAATCAATCAATCAAAATTGTAACTTTATATTACACAATCCAACTTTATTTCTCATGATGTGACTATTACTCACAACTGCAATTTTATTTTTATCATAATTCTGACTTTATATCTCATAGTGTGATTTTGTATTTCACAACATGACTCTATTTATTATTTCAAACTTTCTCTCGGTGTTACTTTTTTTATAACCTGGAAACAAGCTCCCAAAGGATTTAGATCCATCTTTGCACATTTAGTTTGCCCATTGATGATAATTACATAAATAAGCTACATTTTAATTGATATTGTTTAATATCATCAAGTGGTACATCATTTAGATGCTTAAATATGTTGATCAATTTTGTAATGATGTTATACTATATAATATTTTGAGTCATTATGTTTCATTACAAATGCATCTTCAATGCAGGTCAACCTGAAATTGTTGATACCATTTTACCTCCAGAATCATCCAAAGGGAACGGACCATCTAGTAAGTTCACGTGACAGCACTGCAGATACCATCAGTTTCTTCACTTTTAATTCAACTGACAATGTAAATCTGACAATTTACCATCTTTCAATTCTCTGCAGCTTGGTTGATAATCTTTGCATTCTGTGTGGTTGTTGGAGCCATAGTATGCATACTTGCTGCTATTGCCACAAGAGACAAGTAAGTTTACTTCTTAGATTTTTTTTTTCATTCAGTAAATTCATCACATTCATCAGCCATTGAAGCCAGGCTTTAGTTTACTGAATGTAACTCCTTACTTAGGTGGTATGGACCGAAACAGAGCAGAAACATCATGACTGAGGAGCACAACAAAGACTACAGTAAAACAGAAACGCTGCCACTGTCAGAAAAAGAGCAGGAGATAGTGGCGCTGATGAGTGTTACAAACTTGAAGAACGGTACAACAGAGGACAATATAGCTACCTGTGTGGATGAGCGTGAGAGAGAATATTTAATGTAACACAGGTGAAGCTGATGGAGGGAAAATGGCTGACGTTGGCAGAGCCTGAGCTTTGAATAAAGCTCTTAAAATAGATCAAAATAATAATACACAGTATGCCAAATAAAAAGTGTCTTTGATTTTTTTTTTTTTATAATGGATACTGTGTAGGTTTGAAAACTCTGCTGTAGTTTTTATTTGCACTGATTTTTTTTCTTTTTTTTTTCCTGCTCGGAGTGCAATTTGCTTCCATTTCATTGCATCAAAAAATCATATTTCAAATTTCCTTTCCTTTTTAAAGTATTATTTCAATAATATAAAAAGCTTATTATCTCTTGTTGAGTGATGTTAAGAATGATATGGTGAGAAAACATTTTTATACTGGTTTTCATCTGTTCGTAAGTACTATGTACTGTGTGAGAAATGTTACATTTTTAGACATTGCCCTGTCTTTTATAAATAGAGAAACCATATTCAGTTTGTATTGCAATGAAGCAATTGTAAATCTTTTCATTTATTAAATTACCCATAAAAACATATTTTGTCAGCTGTCTGAGCACATTTCTTGTGGATAATAAATTCAATAAAATGTATGAGATGTCAAATCTTCAGATAGTAAAAATATATTTACATATTTTAATAAAATTATTTGACACCCACTGTCTAAAGACTTGGGAAAACTGAAAGAAAAATAAAACAGAAACACTCTGAGACAAGAAGCATTGCCTTTATTTACAATTTGTTATAGGTATTTCATAGAAAAATAGAGGAAAAAGACAAATTTAAAAAGTGAACAGTTTGGTAGACAAAGTTATACAATGTCTTTGAAACCAAACAAGGTTGCACAAATAAAAAGAGCAGGATGGTCACATTTATAACATATATCACAGTACCTCTAGATGTGTCAGGCCCTGCCTGAACAGATATTCCAATAGTGCACACATTTATATTACAGATACTGTATCTACTGTAGGTTGCCCTTTATTATCCCTACACTCCACAGGGCTGCTAAATCTGTAGCAAGCCTGGTTTATAATTATTAGTAATTTGACTTTTTCCCCTAGTGTTATTATCCCTACCAAAATGTTTAACAATACACAATATTTGAGACACAATATCATTATGAATTGTAACAGTGAAAAATATGCTTACATTCACATACATACATTTTTACTCATCAGTCAGTGTTTCACAGCCATCTGTTCCCAGTGACGTACATGGAATATAATAATGATAACTAAGACAACCTGTTAGACTCTAATCTACCTAAAATAATATGCTAAAGTGAATACATGAATTGCCGTTGTTTTATAAAACAACAGACAAAAAGTGATGAAATACCACACTTAAGTTTCCATGAAAAATATATCTAAAATATGACAGCATATATGTGTATTTATTTATTTATTTACAGAAAGTGCAAGGAGGCACTTTAATGAGAACATTTTAAGATTCTGGTGCAAAAGAGGAATGTTTATCGTGTTGCTATAATAGTAATTAGAGACTACTAAATAAACAGTGCAGATTTAAAGATAGATTTCAATTCTGTCATCTCTTTTCTGTTTGTATATCATGCTAACAACCTGAGCACCAACCAACATGAGGGCCTCTATTATCAGCGTGAATATAGAATCCATTCAACTGGACTTAATATCTGAGTATCCAAGAAGGCTCCTCAGAGAATTAAACACTATTAGTCGTCTACGATCCAAGAAAATGGGAATGCAGTTGATGTCTTCAAGGCAAGATTGTAACTTAGCAAAAAAATACACAAATAAATCGACAACTTAACAAAGCACACAGATACGTACAAAACCTACACACATGCAAGTCCCTTCCCTCAAACAAAAAACACGCATGTACACTCATAATGTCGGAACGAAAACTTCTTTCTTCTTGAGTGGTGAATGTAGGATATTAGTTCACCCCGTAATGAAAATAATGTAATTAATTACTCACCCGCATGTCGTTCCACACCCGTAAGACCTTCATTCATCTTCAGAACACAAATTAAGATATTGTTGATGAAATCTAATTGCTCAGTGAGGCCTCTATTGCCAGCAATGTCACTGAACCTCTCAAGATCCAGAAAGGTACTAAAGACGTATTTGAAACAGTTCATGTGAGTACAGTGGTTCTACCTTAATGTTATTAAGTGACAAAAAACAAAAAACAATTTTATCTTTAGTTTTGAATTTTGTTTCGGATTTCATCAAAAATATCTTAATTTGTGTTCCGAAGATGAACGAAGGTCTTACAGGTGTGGAACGACATGAGGGTAAGTAATAAATGACAGAATTTTCATTTTTGGATGAACTAACCCTTTAAAGCCAACGTTCCTTTCAGATAACGCCAGTCAACTCAATGTCATACTTTATGCCTAATCACTCTGTAATTGCTAACGTGGCATTTACGTTGGGTGGTGTCTAAAAATAAGTGGCAGCATTTGGAGGCAAACCACTATTTCAGAACCTCTAAGTACATCGGTAAGCTCTTATAAGAGGCTGATCTGGAGTGCCGCCACCAAGGGTTAATCCACCTAAGCCAAGCCAGTCAAAGGTATCTTCAGCAAACAAACTGCACTTCTCTCCTCCTGCCACTAGTAGTGCTCTAGGGTCAGTCTGGGGTTCCAGGCTGGACAAGCCATTGTGATCCTTCTACGCAGTAGCCTTAAGGCAGCAGGTTTCAGATCTATCGTCAAACCCAAGGCCTAGAATTACAACTATCGTAATCCTTGGATGTGAATTATAATGTATGAGGCTGAACCAGCTGAACCACTACGAGCACCAGCTACTTTCAAGCTACATTCTCTTCCCTTTGTTTGTCAAATGAACTGAGATTGTCATACAAAAGGTCAGTGGTTGTGCATGTGAAAAGTTTTGTGGTAACTTCTGACTGTTTATATGTATAAAATTAGCATTTGGTTTTCACCAGAAAGGATAAGCTTGTGGGACTCAGGATAAGGCGGAGCTGGATCTGTGTGCTGTGTTACTCGCGTATCCATGGTTCCTCCTCAACAAGTGAGAACTCTGCAGGGGAGCCATTTGAGGCCAAGGTTACCTGAAAGCAATTATCAGGGACAACTAACTGTTGGACCAAGGCACAGTCAAAATGCATTAACTGGTGCTAACTAAACTGTTTATGGTTTGGAGCAGAGAATCCAGGTAGTCTGATATGTTAACAGTACAATTTATATCCAAATTCACAGAAATGTACCCACCACAAGCCAGATAATAATTAGCTGCAGCGGGATTCCTTACAGAATGCTGAAAGACTGAATACAGATAGACAAAATCATTTGAATGGTTATATTTTGTATGTATTTACATTTTTCCTAATTGCAGTGAATCTCTGCCCAAAGCTAATCTTCTAAAAGGGGTTGTGAAAAGTGTCACACGTGCTACCACACAGTCCTATGCATTTTTGAAACACAGGGTTAAAATGTCTACTCAATTGCAGTGAAAATGAGGCATAAAAGAAAGAAAAACACTGCAGTTTCTTACTGACGGAAAACAATCACTTCTGTCAAGCTTAAAAACACTGAGCCTGAAATGATGAAATAGCAGCCTTTGTCGTCTCGAAATGTAGATGGTAAAAATGAGGTGCGCACTAGTACGCTGCTTTGTATCACTTTCATTTTTAGCTGAGAATAGCCAAAGGCAGCTTGGCATTAGTACAATACAAAATGTGAAAGCTTTACTGTACACATGTATATAATTGCCCAAACTGATCCAAATACTGGTGTGGATATACAAAGCCAGCACAAAAACTGCTATTTCACCTAGCACCAGAACAAATAAATAAAACATATTTATTTATTCCTTCATTTTGTTTCATTTCTTATGCATTCACATTAGGAATGATCAAAAAATACAAAAGTGTAAATAATAAAAAAAAAAAATCACAATGATACATACAATGTCGGGGAAAGAAATAAAAGCATCTACATACAGGTTTCTATGTCTGTGAGAGTGAAATGTACCTTGCATTCATCTATTTGGACCGGCTGATAGGAGTTGTGAGATGCATATACACCATGGTTAGTGTTATTCTCAAAAAAGGATTGTGTCTTGGCCATCTCAAAGTCATCTGGCCTTTGCTGCGCATCAAATAGGTCAAGCTCATCTTTGGAGAGGTGGTACACGATTCCCGCCCCATACGAGTCACCAACGACATTGACTGATGTTCGGAAACGGTCCCTGTTTGATCAAGCAGAAGAAAACATAGAAAGGTACCACATCTCTCAAGGCTAAACAACTCCAAATGCTATTAGGGATTGTATCAACATGCAAAGCAAATGGTTAAACATGCCACAAGATTTGCTTTGACACTAAATCTTAAACTGGAGATCATTTTTGATTGATAGCTAATCTTTGAGTTAAATTTCAAAATCAGCAGAGAGAGATTGATTTAACTTACAGTAACCAGTCGACTGCTACCAGTAAACTGATGTCTTGAGTCGGTAGTCCCACAGCTGTCAAGATCAGAAGCATCGTCACCAGACCAGCACTGGGAATACTGGCTGCTCCTACGCTAGCGAGAGTCGCTGTAAGGCTACAAACAAAACATAAATATTGCATTTGATTAGTTGCAAACTTTAAGAATAAAAGATCACTTTGCTCTAATTTTCATTTTGAAAAATGTGATTTTACCAACATTTGTTTCAAACAAGTAGCAGTACTGACCATTAAAGGAAAAAATTCTCCTAAAAATGAAAATTCTGTCATTATTCATTCTCGTTCTCGTTCAAACTCGTTCTCTGGGTTTTTTTTTTTTTTTCCTGTGGAACTCAGTAGAACTTTCAAAGAATCTTCAAACAGCTATTGTTCATTTAGCAAAAGGTCATAGCGACCACATCTGTGAAGCTACAAATTATACTATATTCAAATGCCTTCTGAAACAATATGACAAACACATTGAACTTTAAATCTTCATTTACTGCTAATCATCCCCACTAATGGGTTGTTAAGGGCTGCTACCAGATCCACTGAGTCAAAGAGTTCTCAAGAACTGGATCAGTCCAATTAATAAAATGTCTCACTACTTTGAGCTTATTCTTTTCAATGAACCAGTTACCTGGATTCACAAATCAGATTGTTCAATTCATTCCTGAATCAATGATCTGAATGTACCAGAGAATACTATAAGGAACATACAATACTTTTATGATGCTTTTTGGATGTTATTTTAAGAACTTGAAGACATGATAACTAAAAAATAAAAAAATAAAAAAATCTGTTTTTGTACCACAGTAAAATTGCAGTAAACAGGTTTGTAACAACAAGATAACTGCAAAAAAATGCTTTTCTTAGAGTTTTTGTCTTGTTTCTAGTCCAAATATCTAAAAATAATTCTTATATTTTAATTTTACTTGTTTAGAAAATGCTTCTTGATTTAAGAATTTTTAGATATTTGGACTGGAAACAAGACAAAAAAATCTAAGTATAAAAAAAAAAAAAAAAAAAAAAAAATATATATATATATATATATATATATATATATATATATTTTTTTTTTTTTTTTTTTTTTTTTTTTTTTTTTTTTTTTTTTGCAGTGGAGGATGAGAAAACAATGATTTAATTTTATTTTTGGGATGAATCCATTTAATTTTATGTAGCCACCAGGAAACTGCCTGCAGTGAATCAGTAGGTGCTATCAGAATAATATTTGTGTAAAGCACTAATTTACACGCTGTGTGTAGACAGTAGGTCTTACCTGACTGTCACAATCTGACCAGGATCAAGTTCTATTCCATTCATCTGGGCAATAAAGATGGCCGCTACAGCCTCGTAAAGCGCTGTACCGTCCATGTTGATTGTTGCTCCAACAGGTAATACAAATCGAGTGACTCTCTTGTCAATGCCCAGATTTTCCTCTAGACAGCGGAAAGTGACAGGTAATGTCCCAGCACTACAAAAGAGGCATATCAAGATTTCAGATTTATTCTTGCCATTATTCATTATTCAACTTCTGAACATGCGAAATGAAACAATGGCCTTCCCTCTCTTTAACTTGATGTGTTTAAGAATTCTCAAAGGCGAAATACATGGCACAATTAAAGGAAAAGTTAAATAATTTACCTAGAAGCTGTTCCTAAAGCGGTGACCCAAGCTTGGAAAACTCCCATGAAGAATGTGTATGGGTTTTTCCGAACAATAACAAAATATATTAAGGGAAGGAAAATGGCTCCGTGAATGATAAGTCCAACGATGACAGTGACCATGTACATTCCAAGTTGCCTGGCCACCATCTCCAGATCATTGATTGAAATAATCTTTCCACAGATCAGACACGCAATACCAACGGGGGAATACCTGTTACCGGACAGAGACATGCAGCAAAGTCAAGAGCCAAACTAACAGATGAATCAGTAATTTAATGACAGGAAATAAACTAAGACAAAAAGTCAGTTCAAGACAGTTAAAGGCAGTTAAACAGTTAAAATCACCATCATTAACACTACTGTTCAAAGGTTTACGGTCAGTAAGATTTCTTAAAAATAATCTAATACTTTTATTCCGCAAGGATGCATTCAATTGAACAGCACTATTGATCAAAAGTGACGGTAAAGACATTTAAATGTTACAAAAGTTTTCTGTTTTAAATCAGTACTGTTCTTTTGAACTTTCTATTCATCAAAAAATCCTGAAAAGGATGTTTTCACAAAAATATTAAGCAGCACAACTGTTTTTGACAGTGATAATAAGAAATGTTTCTTGAGCAACAAATCAGAATATTAGAATGATTTCTGAAGGATCATGTGACACTGAAGACTGGAGTGATGATGCTGAAAATACAGCTGTAAATTACCGTTTTACTGTATTTTTGATCAAATAAATGCAGCCTTGGCTAGCATAAGATACTTCTTTCAAAATTAACCCCAAACCTTCGAAAGGTAGTGTATATATGTCATAGTTAATAAATCAGTCAACAAATAGACTACTAAAGGTAGAAAATGAATATCATGCACCGCAAAAAAAAAAAAAAAAAAAAAAAAAAAAATGTTTTTCTTACTTAGTATTTTTCATTTAAATAAGATTATTTGTATCACCCCACTGGCAAATAATTATGCTTGTTTTAAGCAAAAACTCACTTTTATTTCTTCAGAAAACAAGATATAATATCTTATGTCATTTTTACGGAAGAGGATTAGGGCCAAGCAATAATAAAAAAATAAAACCATCTCGAGATTAAAGTTGTTACATTTCGAGAAAAAAGTTGAGATAAAATGTTGAGAATAAACTCGTTAAATTACGAGAAAAAGTCGTTAAATTTCGAGAACAAAGTCGAGATAAAATGTTGAGAATAAACTCGTTAAATTACGAGAAAAAAGTCGTTAAATTACGAGAACAAATTCGTTAAATTATGAGAAAAATGTCATTAAATTTCGAGAAAAAAGTCGAGATAAAATGTTGAGAATAAAGTCATTAAATTATGAGAAAAAAGTCGTTAAATTACGAGAACAAATTCGTTAAATTACGAATTTGTTCTCATAATTTAACGACTTTTTTCTCGTAATTTAATGACTTTATTCTCATAATTTAATGAGTTTATTCTCAACATTTTATCTCGACTTTTTTCTTGAAATTTAACGAGTTTTTTCTCGTAATTTAATGAGTTTATTCTCAACATTTTATTTCGACTTTTTTCTCGAAAATTTAACAAGTTTTTTCTCGAAATTTAACAACTTTAATCTCGAGATGGTTTTATTTTTTTATTATTGCTTGACCCTAATCCTCTTCTGTACATTTTATTTATGCTTCTTGATTTAAGAATTTTTAGATATTTGGACTGGAAACAAGGCAAAAATACTAAGAAAAGCTTTTTTTTTTTTTTTTTTTTTTTTTTTTTTTTTTTTGCAGTGTGTAAACTTTACTCATAAACAATCATAAAAGCTGACCACATGATCATGCCGACAAGCTTCATAACAATCTCGTTGAGAACGTTGAAGAACTCAAGCATCAGCTTGGCCCTTTCTCCCATCTTTCCCATACATATGCCGAATGCCACAAAGAACCCAATGATTCCTACAGAAACACACAATGCCACCATGTTAATGTGAAGTACATACAGTATGTATAGAAATTACATTTTCATATATCATGGAATCAAAGCCATCTAATACCTAACACATTCATGCCACTCTTGAACTGAAGAGACTTCTTGATCACATATTTTGCTGCACCCTTGGTAGAATTTCGTCCAAATCGAGTTGGATTTGGAGGAGGAGCTACTTCTACTTTGTTAGTAACAGTCTGGATCTACATAAAGAGATAGTTAAATATTAATAATTCAGTCATTGTATATTAATGAAAGGCTAATGAGAAATAACAAATGAGAGATTCACAGAAATATAGATGATATTAAATGAATAAAATTATATGAAATCAAAAGCACTTTGGATGCACACACCTGCTGGAAACAAGCCTGAACAAGATTTTCTGGAAACAGATTTCTGATGAGATCGAACAAGGCATCTAAACTGGACACTTCATCATTCTTTTTCCCTTCGCCCAGGTTTGCCTTCAGTTTGGGGTTACCGGGGTGGATGAGGAGCACCAAGATCACCCCCAGCACAGCTGCGATGATGGTGGTAGACATGTAGTACACCATGGCCCTTGTGCCTAAACGACCACTGGACTTGGCATCCAACCCTGCTAATCCTAAAAAAAAAAAAAAAAAAAAAAGGACAAAAAATTGCTACTGATACTAGTAGCATTTTCACAAGGCAGCATTAATAAAAATAAAGTATCTCTGGTTAAGTTTCATAATTATTGCTGTGATTAATGAATGAATAATACATTAGGAATGTTTTGAATTTTCTAATTACAGATTTATTTATTTATTTATTTTTTGCTAACATGTTTAAACATTTTCTGCTCTTGAACCACTGAAACTGATCCACCCTAAATTTAACAAGCATGTTTTTTTTTTTTTTTTATCTTGTACTGAATTACAAAGAAATAGTTGAAAGGACAAAAAAATGGCAAAGCCATTACAAAATCACTATTTCTGTACCTATTCCATATTTCAAATTATAAAAGCTATAAAATTGTGGTTATAACTTTGACTCCAAAGTCATTACGTGCAGGTTATTTCTGTGGCTAAATTTATTGCTGATGGTCTTTGAGACACATATATCAATGGTCAGTATATCAATATCGCATTGCTAATGCAGCTATATTTATGCTGGTTTACCAGAATACAAATAGCAAAAAAAAAAAAAATAGCATTGATGGAGGTGTTTAGCAAAGTGTATAACAGTACCTGTGATCAAACTTGATATGATCAGAGGCAAAATCACCATTTTTAACATCCTCATGAGAATGTCACCCGGGAAGGCAATCACCATAATGACATCAGGGGGGAGTGGTGATGCATACCTCAGTAGAATACCAGCTACTGAACCTATGATCACACCTGAAACAGACACAGAGAATCACAGTGAACATCAGGGTACAGAAATAAGACATTTCAATAGAAATAATATTGAACCGTTTATGAAGTATAACAATATCAGAATGCAATTGTTTCTTGAACCCTGATAAAAGTACCAGTGAACGCCACACACCATATGTGCCCCTGTTAAAACCCCTGTGTTTTTAAAGAGGGATTAAACGGCATGGATTTCCTCCTCTAGGCATATATTAACCAATGCAAACAACAACAAATAAACACAAACATGACATAGACTTACTTGGGTCAGAAAGTCAGAGTAAAAAAAATGAATTATGTATTATACTAGCTCATAGCTTGAACAGCTGCTTAGAGTTACAATTGGAGTTCAGAGCAGCGAGCCGATCTCAATCACACAACAACATTTCTACACGTGCACTGAGAAGAAACCGCTTGAATTCACAGCAGAATTAATTTCATCGCTGTGAAATCTTGTGAGAAGCGTTCACATTCATCGCAGAATTCTCTGTTAAACCACAGATATCAGATCAAACGGTGTCGCTGTGGATGATATCTGATATTTGATCTGATATCTGTGGTTTAACAGAGAATTTAACCTAAATGCCTCTCACAAGATTTCACAGCGATGTTATTCATTCTGCAGTGAATTCAAGCGGTTTCTTCCCCATCCACGTGTAATCTGGAAACCATGAGAAACATTCATTCAACATCATGTGACTACAGTGGTTAAACCTTAATGTTATGAAGTGACGAGAATACTTTTCGTGTGCCAAAAAACCAAATAACGACTTTATTCGTCAATATGTAGTGGTGGTCGATTTCAAAACATGCTTCATGAAGCTTCGCAGCTTTCCGAATCTTTTGTTTCGAATCAGTGGTTCGGAGCGTGTATCAAACTGCTAAAGTCACGTGATTTCAGTAAACGAGGCTTCGTTACGTCATAAGTGTTTCGAAGCGTTTTGAAATTTCAATGTTTCACCACTGGGGGCGATGAGCTCTGTGAAACCATGAAAACATACTGTAAACATTGCCGCAAATTTTGAGAAAAGCCGCCACAAATTCAGTTATTTTAGGCCGCAAAAATCAGAAAAAAAAGTCCTGCGAAATCCTGGAAGGACTGCTTAATTAACACACTTTGGTCTATTTCTTCTGGTGCACATGCCACACCAAGCCTTAAAACAACATAGTGAGTGACAAACTATGTCTGGATACAAGTGGGGAAAAAAGGCCTCTAATCAATAGGCCTGCATTACCCAAAAAAAAAAAAAAAAAAACTATTTTAATCTGTGTTAATAGTGTTTTAACATAGTGCTTTAATTAAAAAAAAAACTCTGGATGTTCATTCATTCAATTCATTCATTTTGCAAATGTGACAAAGAAACTTGACAAAGGCATAACTGGGGAAAAAACTGCTGTTGAAAGATAGCTTCATTGTGTTGCATTGCCATATCAACATATCCATGCATATTTGACCACAAACAGTAACAAGTTTTCTTTCATTAACAAACTGCTAAAGTAACAAAAATGTTAAAATAACTTGCCAAGGATTGTGAGCATAAGTAGCAGGTTCTTCATCATTTTTTCACAGAAGCCTCCACACATGGACTCTTCAGGTGGTGTAGGAGGGTCCAAATGACTCTCATGCATTCTGATCTCCACTTGCTTCTGCATTTTGTTAGCACTGGTAGACGAAAGAAGTGGAGCAGACAGTAAAGTATGTCAATATAAATGATCTAATCAAGGAGCTCTAGCATACAATACAAGCTATGCTTGCAAAATCGGGTCCTTCAATTTATCACTTGAAGCAATTTGTATGACAATGAACAAAAATTTGTATTCATTGTCATACATATTGTTGTTGGTGTCGATTGTGGGACCAAGATGTTTGTGTATGATGTGCACGATGACACAGAATGGCAATACTGTGTAATATATGTTGCGTTCATATCTTACATCTGCACGTATTGCACAGATGCAATCAATGACCATGAACCGCAGAGTGGAATGCAAATATAATGTTATCCGTCCAGGTAACATTTGATATAACATTGTAACCACAATAATAAAAAGCACCATTACATATTTTGGACAATTACTTTTGTGCATTGTACTGTACTATAATATTGTGTTAGTTTCATTGTAAAAGCCTTTTTCACTGATTTTGGAAGTCTGAGGAATGTGATCATGCCTGTCATTGTTTCATCACCTTTACTTTTGTCTGGCAGCTGTCTACCAACAACTACAGGCAATGTCATGTCATGTCACATGCCACGAGAGTTGTTTAGCTTTACTCTGGTCTGGATTAAAAGGTTCTTAGAAGTCAGCCCCCCTTCTCCAACAGAGATAACCTTGTTTGGTTACATAACCTCTAGGCTTGCAGTAATTAAGCACATGCATGCAACAACAACAGTATATTCCAAAAGTATGTTTTATGATGTCCAAGTTGTATGTTCTTTGTTGCAATGGTGCAACAGGATGATTATAGATATATGTATCTCAAAGGCCATATTTGGACCAGTATTATCCAATTATCATAACATGCATGGAAAGATGTAAGGAAAAGCAAAGAAAAATTATCAATACGCATGCAACAAAAACAACTACCAAATCAGAAAAGAAACACAAAAGCTACTTTAATGACATAAAGTGTCCTCTACTGTTTGTGTACATTGTGAACTCTCAAAGTAGCTGCTCATCTGAACAAGATTAAAAAGCTGAATGATGCCAAGGAAATCAAAGACTGTCTGATACACGCAGCTCCAGTCCTATAATGAGATAAAAGCCTGGCAATTGGTTAATTTTAGCCATTTGAGCACAGCAGTAATTGCGTTGCACAACAGTTGAGAGTATGTATCAAAAGTCAAGGTGTGAATGAATGTTTTGGGTTCACACTGTAAATGATAGCATTTGACTCCTTTAAATTATTCAAAACAATTCCAAAAGATTTGATTGGTAACTATTAGTTCTGAGAATAGCATTCTGATAATATAATGCTAAGACTTTAAATTTGTCCTGTTACGTAAAATAAATAAATAAATAAACACAAATATTGTTTAAACGTCAAAGTAAAATGTAAAAGCCATTGCCTGCTGATACTTTACTGGTATCAAAAATTCTATGCAATCTCATTAGGGACTACACAAGACTGAAAAAAGAGTTTGTCATTTGGATCTTAAAAATCAGTTCATTTGAGGCAACCAATTAGGTGAAGCAACAATATTAAAGGAATATATTGCACATGCATTTCCTACAGACTTTGTTGATTTGAACATGTAATTTTAATTTGCTGGAAACACCTACAGATTCCTATACAAGTTAAGCAAAATACAAGCTTTGAAGACCAAATGTAACAATAAAGCTCAAAAAGTTAACACTATTCTAAAGTAGCAAAATAAAAATAACAACATTGCAAGGACAAGCAAGGCGACCCTGAGGAGCTTTCATCATCCATCTTACCTGTCGTAGTGCAGTTACTAAAAGGGAAGAGTTTCACAGCAGTTTGTTAGATAGCCATGGGCTATACAAATGACTTTGAATGAAACACTGTCAATCTACAGTTTATCCATCAGGGAATCCGGTCCAGGTCATTAGAAATGTCAATCAAAAACTCCAAATACCAAGTGGGAGGCAGTACAATAAGTAATTGCTCTGATGCAATAAGCAACTATTCCTTGCAAGATCAATCAAATCGATGGATAGGAGATTCCATGCACAATCCTCTGTCTTTAAATTGATCTTATCCCACCATTAGTATACTAGAGAAATGGGCAAACAGGTGCTGCTCAGGACTCCGTGGGGCAATACAGAGGAGGAGTCTAGCACCCAGATTATGTGTAAGTAGCAGCTAATATGCTTGAGACTCCTCGTCCTCTCTCTCATTGTTTCAACCCCTCCATCTCACTCCCCAGGTCTGATCTTCTCTAATGAGCTCTAAAATGAATGAACGGAATCAAAGAGTGATGCATTGGAGAAATACGGATTCAGGCAAGCTGTCAGGCAATAATGTTTATGAAAAATAGATTTGTGCAAAATGTGTGAACGTGATCCTAAATAAATTAATTGGTTTTATGTGTGATTATTTGCATATACACCATGATATACATTTATACAAACTGTTTGGTTCTTTCTATGGAGACATAATGAACTTGAACTTTGCATTATTTTAGAGAAACACAATCCTGACCTGTGATGACCTTTCAGTTGTGTGCAGACTCTGGCCTAACATGACAGAAATAGGCAGAGGCTTCTCATGATCTAAGCACAGATGCTATCAGATCCATCTAATCAAATCAAACAATTAGTAGAGCATGTTGACAGAGGCCTTCTCAGTGATATTTGAGGTTTAAAATCACTGTGAAATCAAGAGAGATTATAATGGCACAAATTTAATGACAAAAACTCAACCTTCTGCTTTTATAAATATTCTTATAAATACTCAAAACTGGCCTGCCTTTTCCAGAGCGACAAAATACTGACTAAATATAGAAGACATTAAAAAATGTGTCCTTGAAAAATACGTGTCCTAAAAATACGGACACTGCTTTATCTGTCTGTAGTGAATCTGCAGGTTAGCTACTGTCCCACCAGATGAAACACTCATTTCATGCAAGTGGAGAGGCTGGAGTGTGGCCACATGCAAGGAATGTGCACAGGCACATGGTCTCACATCTGCTGTCTGCCCCCCACCTGTGCTACACCATGTCGAATGCTGTCCAGCACACTCTTCAAGCTCATCCACCTGACTCCAGTCTCCATGCTTAGCAGACAGGTGTCTATAATTAACTAATCTGTTCCAAACCTCTCTAATCCCTCATACACAGCCATGGTTCACACACACATGCAAATACATTCTCAGGTGAAAGTGCATGTACACAAACTGTTTCTTTAAAGCCTGTCATGCATTATGTTACACTGTCCGGCCAAAAAAAAGTCGCTCTTTGGATTTAATGGGCAAATGCTTAAGTGTCTATGATTGGATCATTATTGCAGTGAATATTATGTTTCTAGCATGTTATGTGTTTTCCAGTAGTTCTTTTAAATCTAATTGATGAAGTGTGTAGCTTTTAATTTCTTAAACAACCATGTAGGAAAACACATTATGGCCATATTTCAGAATGACAATGTCAAGTTTCATCAGGTTCAAATTGTGAAAGAATGGTTGGGAGGGAGCATGAAGAATAATTTTCACACAGGAATTGGCACTTGATCTTGCACCTCTTGAAATAACATCACAACATTTATTTCCATCAAGAGATGCATCAATTTTTGGTCAAGATCTTGTATTGACAATGCAAGAGGTGAGCACTCTGTAAAGTCTAATCCCACAAATCGCAAAGACTTTCAATGAATGTAAGGTCTGGACTCAGAGGTGCCAATTCATGTGGGAAAATGATTCTTCATGCTTCCTCCCAAATATTCTTTCACAATTTGAGCCTGATGAATCTTGACATTGTCATCCTGGAATATGGCCATGATGTGTTTTCCCACATGGTTGTTTAAGAAAAGAAAAGCTACACACTACATCAGTTAGGGTTAGAAGAACTGTTGCCAAACATATAACATGCTAGCGTCACAGTCATCTGTGGCCTGTTGCACAAAGCCGGTTTCAGTTTCTACCCAGGTAAGTTCAAGATTAGTTTAAGCAAACTCTGGTTTTTCAGGCTCATGAAGGTGCATGGATTGGTTTTTAGCGGGTTAACCTGCTCCAGATCAGGTTTTATTCTGGGTTAGAGATCGCAAACCAAAACTCAGCTGTGAGTAAAGTGACATGTATCTGATGCAATAAAGCCACTCCCTCTGTATCTCTCACTCCAAATTAAATCAGTTTATAGTGAAAACATTTTAGAGACAAACTTGCTCAACTTTTGCTGCTAATTATTTATTAAATTTATATTATATGAATTATAATTATGTATAATTAATTTAATATATTCATATAATTATTATATTAATTGACAATATTAAACTTTGCTTTTAAATTAAAATATATAAAATATAAAATATAATACATGCATTAATATATACAGTGTTGGTCAGAATTATTGGCACCCTTGGTAAATATGATCAAAGATGACTGTAAAAAATAAATCTGCATTGTTTATCCTTTTGATCTTTAATTCATAAAATTAGCAAAAATCTAACATTTCATTGAAGGAAAAGAATTGAAAGTGGGGGGAAAATCACATTATGAAATGAATGTTTTTCTCCAATACATGTTGGCCACAATTATTGGCACCCCTAGAATTTTTTATGAGTAGAATATCTCTGAAGTATATTCCCATTCATATTTACATTGTTTTAGCACACCAGGGTGATCATAAACATGAAATTGTCCAGCCATGACTTCCTGTTCACAGGAATATAAACATGAGGAAACACAAATGCCAAATTCCCCTAATCATTCATCACGATGAGTAAAACCAAAGAATATAGTTCTGAAGTGCAGCAAAAGATTGTTGAGCTTCACAAAATAGAAAGTGGCTGTAAGAAAATAGCTAAAGCATTGAAAATTCCCATTTCCACTATCAGGGCAATAATTAAGAAGTTCCAATCAACTAAACATGTTACAAATCTGCCTGGAAGAGGAAGTGTGTCTAAATCGTCCTAATGTGAAGTGAGGAGGAGCGTTTGAGTGGACAAAGACTCTCCAAGGATCACAGCTGGAGAATTGCAGGGATTAGTTGAGTCTTGAATCTCAGAAAGCCTAAAAAGAATTATCAAACAGCACCTACATCCCCACAAGATGTTCGGGAGGGTTTCAAGAAAAATCCTCTGCTCTCATCCAGAAACAGTCTCCAGTATATTCAGTTGTCAGACAAGACTGGAACTTCAAACGGGACTGGCTTCTATGGTCAGATGAAACTAAAAAAAGGGCTTTTTGGCAGCAAACCCACCAGATGGGTTTGGTGCACACATGGATAAAAAGTACCCCATTCCCACGGTTAAATATAATGCTGGATCTTTAATGTTGTGGGCCTATTTTTCTGCTGGAAGTCCTGGACATCTTGTTCAGATACATGGTATCATGGATTCTACCAAATATCAACAGATAAAAAATCAAAACCTGACCGCTTCTGCTAGAAATCCAATAATGGGCTGTGGCTGGATCTTCCATCAGGACAATGATCCAAAACAAACATCAAAACCAACACAAAACTGTGTCTCTGAGCAAAAAATCAAGCTTCTGCCATGGCCGTCCCAGTCCCCTGACCTGAACCCTAAAGAAAATGAGTGGAATGAACTGAAGAGAAGAAGCACCAGCATGGAGTTGGAATCTGAAGGATCTGGAGAGATTCTGCATGAAGGAATGGTCTCTGATCTCTTGTCAGGTGTTCTCCAAACTCAGCAAGCATTATAGAAGAAGAGTCAGAGCTGTTATCTTGGCAAAAGGAGGTTGCAAAAACTATTGAATAAAAGGGTGCCAATAATTGTGGCCAACATGTTTTGGATATAAACATTTATTTCATAATGTGACTTTCCCCCCACTTTCATTTCTTTTTCTTCAATGAAAGGTTAGATTTTTGCTAATTTTATGAATTAAAGATTAAAAGGATAAACAATGCAGATTTATTTTTAGTCATCTTTGATCATATTTACCAAGGGTGCTAATAATTCTGACCACTACTGTACATTTAAAACAGGTTAAGCTTGCATGTATTCTTTTGAGATCTTTGTGAAACTATATAAATTATAACACCTATTTGTTTGTTTCACATGCATTGATATAGTCAGATATTTTCTTTCAGTTGCCTTCTCAAACTTTCACTGCAGCAACAGTGTTTATTTCTGCTTTGTAAATGCATTTAATTTCATGAAATTTTTCATAATGATCTCTTAATCTTCAGAAGAGACATAAATTTTGCCGACTCTCTCGCGAGAAGTGAATCAAACAGACGCTCTCCATGCTCCGTGTGATTGGCTGTTTGCTGCACGTGTCACGCTTTCAGGTGCACGCACTTCAATGTTAATCTGGATCAAACCTGAGTTGACAGAGAACGTTTATACCGAGCATTGTGAGCCCGTTGAACCTGATCTAAACCAGGTTTATATAGATTTGTCAACTCCAAACCTACTCTGAAACTCAGAGTTTGTTCAACTAGCTTCATGCAACAGGCCTTTGGACTCATTCATCTTTAGTTTCACTTTCATGAACTTTCAGTTTGTTTTTATCAATCATGTGTCTCTTTGTCTTTGTTGCCCACCACTCATCAGTTCCCTTGGACACTAATCCACCACAATTGTATTTAGTTCCTCTGTTCTCAGTTTTTGTTTGTCGTTTGATGTATGGTGTACGTGTTAGTGTTTATGTTATGTTTATGCTCACGTTCACTCTGTTACTCCTCCTGTTTTCCCTTGTAAATAAAACCCTGTTTAATATTTTATACTTTGTCTTCAGTCTGTCTTCCCTCGTCTTCAGCCTTGTGACAGCTAGAAACATAACAATCACTGCAATAAAGATCAAAATCATTAACTCTTAAGCATTTGCATACAGGGGCATAGCAACCGGGGGGGACGGGGGGGACACGTCCCCCGCACTTTTAGAAACAGGTGATTCTGACCCCTGCTATTTTTTATTTTTTTTGGATCCAGCGTGAATATTTCCGGCAGTGTTCTCTGATATGTTACTTAGATTTGAGTGAAATAACATTCAGCCAATCACAGAGCGAATCATCTCTTGGGCGCGTCTGCTATGAGCTTCAAATCTCTTGTTGCTGTTGTGAGTTTTCGTTCGTTCATTCACTTTGCTATTAGGCCGTCAGTACGGTGGCCCCGTAGTGCACAACACAACGAAATTAAAAAAGCAAACATAAGTTCACAACACAACGGAAACAAGCCACAACACAACGAAATAAAGCCACAACACAACGGAATAAGCCACAACACAACGGAATCAAGCCACAACACAACGGAATCAAGCCACAACACAACGGAATTAAACCACAACACAACGGAATCAAGCCACAACACAACGGAATGAAACCACAACACAACGGAATAAGCCACAACACAACGGAATCAAGCCACAACACAACGGAATCAAGCCACAACACAACGGAATAAGCCACAACACAACGGAATCAAGCCACAACACAACGGAATCAAGCCACAACACAACGTAATCAAGCCACAACACAACGGAATTAAACCACAACACAACAGAATAAGCCACAACACAACGGAATCAAGCCACAACACAACAGAATCAAGCCACAACACAACGAAATAAAGCCACAACACAACGGAATCAAGCCACAACACAACGAAATAAAGCCACAACACAACGGAATTAAACCACAACACAACGGAATTAAACCACAACACAACGGAATCAAGCCACAACACAACGGAAATGCTCCCGACCACTTGGGGGCTCTCAGAGCTAGGTAATATTACTATTCCTTGTCACTGTTCTATAAAGTCGACAGTTTTACAAAGATATCAATACCATGATTAGTTTTAGGTATGTAAGCATTGTATATCGACATGGTATATTAATTAAAAATCAACTACGTTCACAAAAGCTTCATATTTATACTTGTGAATGATTTGACGCGATACCACGGCGCATGATAAAGGGAACATCCACCAATTCCACCAAGTGGTTAAAACGTATAATTTGTATTCATTAAAATTACTTTTAACATTTAAAAACAGACATGTTCAAATTCCAAAGGTTGTTAGTTCCTGTTGGTAAGACTGACAAGCTTTGGAATTTGAATATGTCTGTTTTTAAATGTTAAAAGTAATTTTAATGAATACAAATTATACGTTTTAACCACTTAGTGGGATTGGCAGACGTTCCCTTCATCATGCGCCGTGGTAGCGCGTCAAATCATTCACAAGTATAGGCCTAAATATGAAGCTATTTTGCACGTAGGTGATATTGAATTAATATTTCATGTCGATATGCAGTGGTTACATACTGTTTAAACTAATCGTGGTATTGATATTACTGCCGACTCTATAGAACAGTGGCAAGGAAAACTAACTTTACCGAGCTCTGAGAGCCCCCTAGTGGTCGGGAGCATTTCCGTTGTGTTGTGGCTTGATTCCGTTGTGTTGTGGCTCGATTTCGTTGTGTTGTGGCTTTATTCCGTTGTGTTGTGTCTCGATTTCGTTGTGTTGTGAACTTATGTTTGCTTTTTTAATTTCGTTGTGTTGTGCACTACTAGGCCACCGTACGTCTGGGATAAAATGCACCCCAGAAAAAAGCAAAGGACGATTACATCCTTTTTTCAAACACACACTGTAAGTATGTTACAGTATGTCGCGATGACACGAATCACGCGATAAAGTTTTCATGTTATGATTTAAACTACTGTAACGTCAAAAGACAACAGAGCCCGTATGGACCTCGTCACGTCGCGCCGGATTCAGTGTGTTAAATGCTCTCCTACTTGTCGCTTTGTATAAAAGCGTCTGCTAAATGAGACGTAACAAATTATTGGTTTCTGCTGTCTTTTGTTGAAAAAAATTGCTCAACAATTTGTGGCCTGCAAGGAAAGCCGAATAATTTAGTTTGGAAGTTTTGATTAAAAATCTCACTTCGATCTTGAAAATATTAAAAACTTGTAAATACATTGATTTAGGTTTTATTGATATATTTTCATAAAATGTATGTTGTATAAAATTACTGTAGATGTAATCTGTACTCATTTAACACTTGTTTTTGTCCAACTATTAAGAAGTAAGAAAAGTTATTGTTCAAATGTAGTGTAACTGAAATATTTTAAATATCATAAAATATCTTTATCTAAATAAAGTATAGATGGTCTCACATTGGTCTCAAAGTCCTGCAGTATTTTTACATTTTGAGGATGATTTCACAAAAATAGGTTCCTGTAAGCTATCACGGCATGTTCCCAAAATTGCCACTAAGGTGCTGTAAAATGCCAATTGGTATTCTATTTAGAATGTATTATTATGAACATCAGCTTTGGGTAACATCACCATACAGCTGTCCCCCCCCCCCACTTTTAAAATGGCTGCTACGCCCCTGTTTGCATATATTTTAATCCAAACAGTGATCTTGTGCTGGTGTGCAATGGCATGCATCTCTAGGAACCTTAAATTGAAATTGAATATGATAAACAAATGATCTATTGCCAAAATCAGATTTTCCCTGAATTTGTTCTTTGAAGTGATCAGATGGCACTGGCCATCAGTAAAGGTTAACTACAATTACTATGGTTCCCACGGATTATGTAGCTTGATTAAGTAACACAAGCATGTGGTGCATCACATGTGTGATGTCTACACCCAATGTGGATATTTGACCTAAAGTATAAAATAAACATACACAACCCACCTTAAAATGAAAGTTCAAGATAGCTTATATAAAGCTTTCATTTATTTAAAAGATTAAAAACACTTGAAATTTTGGGAAAAAAAATTTGGGGAAAGAAAAGAATGAAGTAATGATGTCCTCAATTATGTACGTAGGTAAACTCAAGTCCAGATTGATGCACCTCCTTTTCACACTCACAGACAGGTGAGCTAATAGCGGATCACATAAGAAAAACAGACAGGCCCGTACCAGCCTCGACAGCGTCATTGAGGTCAGTGTACTGTGTTGCTCAAGCATCATGCATCAGTGAGAATAAATCATAAAATAAATTTCAAGATAAATTCACACAATTGAACAAGTACCAAACATGTTATAAAGACTACAAAGCTGAACAAGTGTGACTGGAGTACATGGGTATTCAGGGTATGGGTGCGTCTGAAAACTTGGGCAGCTGACTTGCCTTGCTATCCTATCAGGAAATGACTTTGTAGTGAATGAAGGTATCGTACGATACTGATTTTGGACAGACTTCTTTGGGGGTGGCTTGTCTTTGGTGCAGAGAGCCATTTTTCTCTTTTGGGAGCATTAGGTATAGAGGAACGGGGCCTTTAGAATTGTCCTAACACCCACCTGCCCATTACGGCACCCCTGGATATGCTATGCTTTTCAGAATACTATTTTAATTAAAAATAATTACAATTTTTTGTGATACCACAGGACTATTTAAAGTCGCAATGAAAAAAAAGCCTTGACAGATAATTTCTTCCGTATTGTCGTATGTATGTGAGTGTAACTGATTATTGGAGAAGAAAAAATGTAGGGTGGAGACTTGCATTCTATATGCATCGGTTGTTGAATGGCTTTTGAGATGTGGGCGTTGCATGCAAAAATGGAGGCAAATGAATACAAGCCTACAGGGGCAGGGTTTAACCAGACTAAATGATTGGAGAATCCCTGCATGTCCCCAGAGAGAAGTCTGTCAAAAGAAATAAAAAATGAAACACATGGACTAATAATTTACAATAATATTTATAACATCAACTACCCATTGGAGAGGTTTTGAGCATTGCCTATAGTGCCTTATTGTAATTGACCTTATTGTTATTCATTTAAAATATTATTTTGTAATAATCTCACTTTGAGACCATACTTGTATTTATTTATTTCTGTCTTTCAGCTTAAACACTAATTTTAGGATTTAATTGAAACCACTCCCACAGCCTCCCACAATGCAATAGTTTCACATGTGATGCTTAGTCAGTGTAAATAAAATCTGCAATGTTTGTCATTAAAGGCTTTAACACTTTAGTACAGTTTTCACAATTCTTAGCTAATGCATTCAAAGACTATTTGCTAAGTATGCGTCAGCTAAGTACATAAATGTATGAAGCATGCATTTTCAAAGGGGAAAGACTTTCAAGTTGAATCTTTGGATGAAGCAGAATATCACTCTTTCTGTACCTCAGATTATCTTAAAAAAAGATGTAAAATAAACAGACAAACCTAGAAACCATAGACATAAACATACAGATCTGCCTAGACTTGCCCAACTTTATAACCCCTTTCACTATTAACATCCAACAGACTCTGTGCATACATAACACACACACACACACACACACACACAGCAGCCACATGCACAGGCATAAGGTCAGGATCCTACCTGCAGGTTATAGGTAGTAACAGATTAGCAAGCTTCTACACCCTCTATTTTCAGACGCACATCCATCACATCCAACACACAAACATCACAGAAGAGTGAGGAAAACAACTCCAAGGGATGCCCAGTATCATGATGCTACACTTCTGCATTGTACACAAAACTATTGAATTGCTCAAGGATTATTCTGTCTGTGTATCTGAGACCCAAGTGAACAATATATATATCAGGAGGTCAGGAGCGCCGTCTTCAAGGAGAGGGCATTCAGCTCAACTGACTCCAGGGGTTCAAAAGGAGCTCTCTGTAGGCCCAGCAAGACTACAGTGAGGTTCCATGAGGGAATAAGGCATGGCCTAGTAGGATTTAACCTCCTGGTGCCTCTGAGGAACCCAATGATCATGTTGTGCTTCCCTAAAGACTTACTGTCCACTGCATCGTGATGTGCTGCTATGGCGGCCACATACACCTTAAAGGTGGAGGAAGACAGCTGTCCCTCCAACCTCTCCTGCAGGAAGGAAAGCACTGTCGCGACTGCACATCTCTGTGGGTCATCACCTTGAGAAGGACACCAATTAGTGAAAAGACTTCACTTCAAAGCATAGGCCAGTCTCGTAAAGGGGGCTCCAGCCCGAGTGATACTGTCTATCACTGGTATGTCCCTTCCAGGGCCAGACATGGAGATTCCAGAGGTCTGGGCATGGGTGCCAGATTAAGGTGTTAAGGTGTTAAGACATCTACCTTCCTCCGAAGGCCTGCAATAGTCAGCGCTTTCGACAGTGGACAGGGGTCATCATAGGCACTCTGACTGGTCTGTGTTGTGACACATTCCTCCCATAACCAACATAACAATTTTGTGTTACTTGTGTTGTGCCACAATAGACCTTCTGTTGGCTTGTACCAACTGGGATAGCATTCGTTGCCCTTGGTTTGTGGTTTGTCCCTCCTCGGACCACTGTTGGTAAATTCTCACCACTGCGGGAGCAACCCACAAGCCTTGCCATTTCAAAGATACTCTGATCCAGTCGCCTTGCTATAACAATTTGGCCCTTGTCAAAGTCGCTCATATCTTTATTCCTGCCCATTTCTCCTGCATCCAACACGTTGATTACGATGATTATTTCCCGTTCCACCACATCCCAAAGGTGCTCTATTGGACTGAGGATTGATTGAGGATCTATTGGATGATTTGAGCTTTGTGACATGACACATTATCGTGCTGGAAGTAGCCATCAGAAGATGGGTACACTGTGGTCATAAAAGGATGGACATGATCAGCAACAATACTCAGGTAAGCTTTGATGTTTAAATGATGCTCAATTGGTACTAAGAGGCCCAAAGTGTGCCGAGAAAATATCCCCCACACTATTACACCACCACCACCAACTTGAATTGTTGATACACGGCAGGATGGATCCATGCTTTAATGTTGTTTACGCCAAATTCTTATCCTACGATCTGCATGTCGCACAGAAACTGAGACGTTTTTCCAATCTTCTATAGTCCAATTTTAATGATGCTGTGCAAATTGTAGCCTCAGTTTCCTGTTTATAGCTGACAGGAGTGGCACCTGGTGTGGTCTTCTGCTGTTCAAGAGCATCTTTTTCAAGTTTGGACATGTTGTGCATTCAGAGATGCCCTTCAGCATATCTCAGTTGTAACTAGTGGTTATTTGAGTTACTGTTGCCTATCTGCCCAAACCAGTCTGGCTATTCTTCTCAGATCTCTAGCATCAAGGCATTTTCGCTGACAGAACTGCCATTTACTGGAAATTTTCTCTTTTGCGGACAGTTTGCCGTAAACCCTAGAGATGGTTGCGCGTGAAAATCCCATAGATCTGCAGTTTCTGAAATACTCAGACTAGACCATGATGCGTTCAAAGTCACTTAAATCACCTTTCTTCCTCATTCTGATGCTCAGTTTGAACTTAAAGCAGATTGTCTTGACCATGTCTAGATGCCTAAATGCATTGAGTGTGATACTAAATGCTGCCCTGTGATTGGCTGATTAGATATTTGTATTAACAAGCAGTTGAACAGGAGTACCTAATAAAATGATCAATGAGTTTATATGTGCACACACACACACGCACACGCACACGCACGCACACACACACACACACGTACACATGCACACATGCACACATGCATATACACACACATACATACATACATACATACAATAGATCAAATTTGGGGTCAATATGACAAATTTATTTATCTTTTTTATGAAATAATATGTTTATTCAGCAAAGATATACCCATGTAGAAGGCGACATTCTCAGGATCTTGCGCAACATTCCCTAAAAGTTCTCTAAAGGTGACGAAAATTCCGAACCTTTACAGAACATTCGGGATGTTCATAAAATGTCCTCTTTTGGTTAGGAAAGTGCTGCAGTTCAAGGCTCCTTATATGACTTTAGGGGGATGTTCCATTTTGGTTATTTTATGGTCAGAAAAGAACATTACAAAGAGGATATTTGGGACATTAACAGAACGTTCCCACATAGTCCCCTATTGGTCATTAAATAACGTTCCTGAAATGAGTTTAGGGGGATGTTCTATTTTTATTTTATGGTCACATAAGAACGTTACAAAGAGGACATTTGGGAAGTTAACAGAATGTCCTATAGCACTAGTCCCCTGAACATTCCCAGAACGTCCGGAATGTTCCCTGAAGGTCCAACAAATAATGTCCCCCAACCCTTAAAAAAAACTCCACATTGTGACCGTCTCTGAACGTTCTGGGAACGTTACTAGGTGACAGGTTACCCCGCTAGAAATTTTACGTTTCCAGAACATTCTCAGAACGTCACCACTGGTGTTAATGACGTTGTCTAGTAACGTTCCCAGTACGTTCAGAGACGGTCACGATGTGGAGTTCTTTTAACGGTTGGGGGACGTTATTTGGTGGACCTTCAGGGAACATTCAGGACGTTCTGGGAATGTTTAGGGGACTAGTGCTATAGGACATTCTGTTAACTTCCCAAATGTCCTCTTTGTAACGTTCTTATGTGACTAAAATGAACCAAATTCGAACGTCCACCTAAAGTCATATAAGGAAACTTGAACTGCAGCACTTTCATTACCAAAAGAGAATGTTTTATAGGAACATCCCTAATGTTCTGTAAAGGTTCAGAATTTTCGTCACTTTTAGAGAACTTTTAGGCAACGCTGTGCAAGGTCACAAGAATGTCGCCTTCTACGCGGGTGTTTTATAGAAAATAATAAAGTTTGAATTCATCGTTATAGAGGTGAGCGTTTGCATTAGATGGGCTCTTGATTCTTGTCATTTTAACATTAGATTTCCTCTGGCTGCTTTAACTGCGTTTCCAAAACATGCTTGTTACAGCAAAAAGATTTTTTCTTTTTTATGAGATTTTTTTTTTTTTTAAATTCATTATACAGAAAGTTTTAAACAGTGTCTTTTAGACTCACACGGACATCATGAATCAGCATATGAACCTCAACAATGGTGACAATAAACAAAAATCTTTTTTGTGACTTAACCTGTTTTGTGATGCTCAGAGTTAATCTGTTTATCTGAAAATTTTGTTATCATTGTTGAGGTTCATAAGCAGAATCTTCATGTCTGTGCGAGTCTACATGATCCTGTCTGAATTTCTGCACAACGATAAGAACTTTCAAAATATCAAAGCAGGACAAGATTTCATGCATTATCACAGGATTACAATAACATAAAAGAAATACAATAATCAGAGATCAGTGAAATTCATTTCATCACATTTTTTTTTTTCTCACAGTTTTATTTTTTTGTAACAAATATGCTTTAGAAACACACAATTACAACAACTGGAGAAAAAGTAAAGTTAAAACGTCAAGGGTCAGGAGCCCAATTAAAGCAAGCGCTTACCTCCGTAATGGTGACATTTATAAATTTTGATAAAACATCAACACCTCATCGGGGTGGTTTCCCAGACAGGGTTTAAATTAAGCCAGGATATGCTTTAATCCAGAATAGTTAATCATGGTTTAAAAAATGGCTTTCTGAAACACAGATTAAGCTCAGATTACTAAAACCTGGACTATAGAGTCTTGAATTAAAAGAAGATTAATTTAAATCCAACTGTGCTAATCTGAATTAGCACTATTATAGTGGTTGCTTCATTATAGAAAATAAAAAAAGTCAAATCTTGTTAGCAGGTCCTCAACCCAAGCACAAGCTCAACACTTCACCACAATGGTATTCTCAAAAAAAAACCTAACATAACAAAAACTTTTACATGATAGAACATTAAACAGTAAGACGTCTCTCCATATTATCATCTTTCTAAAAAATGCATAAAATAACACTTTAATAACATTTACTCTCCCAATTCAGCCCGGTGCAAAGCATGATGGGAAGTGAAAGTATATATGTGTTTATATAGTATATTTGTGTTTTTTGAAACACAACGTTAATCTGAAGTTAACATGGTTTAAAATAGTCCTAGACTTAGTCTAGTCCAGAGTTTAATAAACTGATTTCCAGGAGGAAGACTAGAGCTACTCCAGGACTAAATTGGGGCTTAAATTAAACCTACCAGGAGGCAGGTTTAACTTCAGATTAACGTTGTGTACTATGTACTTGGATACATATTGATATTGGTATACACTGTGTGTGTGTGTGTGTGTTTTATATATATATATATATAGTTATTTAAACCATTTATTTTGATTTAACACCATTGTTTCTGGTTCAAATGTGATTGCTTCATGTTAAATTGACTTGAAATGGTCATTTTGAAATAACGTTTCAGTCAAGTAACCCAATCAACCAGGACTTTCACTTCCCATCATGCTTTGCTGAAGTGGGAGAGTAAATGTTGAAAATGATGATTTTATGCATTTTTTAGAAAGATGAGAATATGGAGAGACTTCTTACTGTTTAATGTTCTATTATGTAAAAGTTTTTGTTATGTTAGTGTTTTTTTAAGAATACCATTGTAGTGAAGTGTTGAGCTTGTGCTTGGGTTGAGGACCTGCTAACAAGGATTTCCTTTTTTTATATAATGAAGCAACCACTATAATAGTGCTTTGGATCAAACCAGTATAATTTCTAGACTGCCAACACTGATTATTGCATGTAAATAGTTATGTTTAGTTTGTTGCTAAATGACAAAACAAAAGCATTAATAATCATAGAATTATTATAATTCATCTATTTAAAAATAATTAATTACCAACAGATTTCCAGGCATGATACCTCAGCTGATGTATTTTGCTTGCTTTAAAATAAATGTCTCTTTTTCAGTTAAGTTTTTATTTTGGAGTATTTTTTGTTGCCATTGTTTTCCTTGGATTTGCTTATGAGTTCCATGCAATTTTAAGCTTTTTTTGGTTCATTCCATGTTTTACAGGCAACCTCTCTCATGTTAATTCAGATTAGCACAGTTGGTTTTAAATTAATCTAATTTATTTTAATTCAGGACTCCATAGTCCAGGTTTTAGTAATCTGTACTTAATCTGTGTTTTAAAAAGCCACTTTTTAAGACACGATTAACTATTCTAGATTAAGGCCTATCCTGGCTTAATTTAAACCCTGTCCGGGAAACCGCCCCTTAGTGTTTAATGTTTCTGTTATCTGAGTTTTGTGATGTTACCATTGTGCTGGAGAGTAGAGCCTGTGCTTCAGTCAATGATGAGCCAAAAATACTGACATGTTGTTTTATTTAAAGGCTGTAGTAACTGTGTAGTTGCTAATGGAATGATACAGCAGTTACATTAACTCATGCATGTACAGTTGACAGTTAACGATTTACTGTGAGAGATTTGCATTCTAAAGAAAAGCTTTCATAACAATCCAAGAAAAACCTGTAGAGAGTTTTTTTTTTTTTTTTTAAGACATTTAAGAAAAAGTAGTTTTTGTTTGAACAGTTGCTTTTGTTAGTCAATTTAGCTCTAATTTTCAATTTGTTTTTTTGATAAAGGCAGCAGAGACGTTCTGAAAACATTTCTAAATAAAGAGAACGTCTTGACTGTTCTGTGAAGGTCCACCAAATAACGTCCCCTAAACCTTAAAAGAACTCCACATCGTGACCGTCTCTGAATGTACTGGAAACGTTACTAGGCAATGTCCTTAACACCAGTAGGGATGTTCTGAGAATGTTCTGGGAACGTAACATTTCTAGCGGGGTATTGCCTACCGGGCGAATTGGAGCATTATGGATGCCTCTCTCACTCTTCTGAATAAATTTAAACATCATCTCATCATCATCAAATACTTGTTAGAATTCTCTTCATGGATTTCTCATCTGCTTTCAACACAGTCCAAACACATCTTTTTTTTTATCATCTTTTTTATCATTTTATCATCTTCTTTTAAAGTGCCTTTATGATTTAGGTATTAGTAGCTGAATGATTTCATGGATTATGGTATTTTTTTTTAAAAACGACCTCAGCGTGTCTGCATCAATAATATTATGTCTGACTACTTGGTTTTAAATACTGATATACCACAGGGATGTGTACTGTCTCCAATACTGTTCTCTGTATATATTAATGAATTACAGTGATGATAATCTTTCCCTCATAAACTATGCTGATGATATGGCATTGGTTTCCTGTCAGAAGGAAATTAATTGCTCCTCATACTTTGAGTACATCGATAGTCTTGTTCATTGGTTTGATAGTAGTTTTTTACATCTTAATACTGAAAACACAAAAGAGCTATGCCTGAGGAACTAAATGAGAATACGAGGTACAGACCTTGCACACAAACCAGTCATCATTAAGGGACAAACTGTACAGCAGGTCTTGAATTTTAAATACCAAGGAACAATTATTGAAGATAAACTTAACTTTTTTTTTTTGTTTGTTTTTACTAAAGTAATGATTGATGATTGAGAGTATCCTTACATATAATATTGTTTCATGGTATGGCAATCTAACAGTTAAACAGAAGAACAAACTTTCGCAAATAAAAACACTGGGCATAAATAGCACTCACATAGGACTTATTTGATCGTTTTATAGAGAGAGAAAAATTTTTTAAAGACCATACTCACCCCCTTCACTCTGCTTTTGAAATGCTCCCATCTGGGACTCAAAAGACTCAAAATCCCTTTGGCCAGAAGGAATACATATAAAAAATAGTTTATCCCAATGGCAGTGATTATTTTAAATCGCACTATTTTCTGAAGTAATGCAAGAGAATGGTTGGCATTATAGCACTTTTTAATTGATTGTTTAGATTTTTTTTTTTTCTCTTATTATTGTGGGATGTTTGAAAATATGTTAGGAATGATATGGATAGTGTAATTCTGTTTAATCTTCTAGTGTAAATCTATATATATATATATATATATATATATATATATATATATATATATATATATATATATATATACAGTGGCAAGAAAAAGTATGTGAACCACTTGCAGAATCTGTGAAAATTTGAATAATTTTAATAAAATAAGAGAGATCATACAAAATGCATGTTATTTTTTATTTAGTACTGTCCTGAGTAAGATATTTTGCATAAAAGATGTTTGCATTTAGTTCACAAGACAAAAAAAAATAGATGAATTTATTAAAATGGCCCCATTCAAAATTGTGAACCATTGGTTCTCAATACTGTGTTTGGTTACCTGGATGATCCACGATTGTTTTTTTTTTTTTTTGTGATGGTTGTTCATGAGCCCCTTGTTTGTTCTGAGCAGTTAAAATGAGCTCTGTTCTTCAGAAAAATCCTCAATTTCTTGCAGAAATTTCAGTTTTCAAGCATTTGTTGCATATTTTAACCCTTTCCAGCAGTGACTGTATGATTTTGAGATTCATCTTTTCACACTGAGGACAGTTGAGGGACTCAAACTCAACTATTAAAAAAGGTTCAAACATTCACTTGATGCAACACGAGGAAACACAATGCATTAAAACTTTTGAATTCAAATATCAAAGTAAATTGTACTTATTTTTTTTTTTCCAGGAAACATGCAAGTATCTTCTGTTGCTTCCGAAGGGCAGTACAAAAATGAAAAACAATGATATTTAAACAAAATAAGAAAAATTGTGACATCATCATCCTGTTCAAAAGTTTTCACCCCCGACTCTTAATGCATTTTCTTTCCTTCTGGAGCATCAGTGAATGTTTGAACCTTTTTTAATAGTTGTGTTTGAGTCCCTCAGTTGTCCTCAGTATGAAAACACAGATCTCAAAATCCTGCAGTCACTGCTGGAAAGGGTTCAAATATGCAAAAATGCTTGAAAACTGAAGAATCTGCAGGAGCTGGAGGATTTTTCTGAAGAACAGAGCTCAGTTTAACTGCGCAGGACAAACAAGAGACTCGTGAACAACCATCACAAAACATAAAAACAGTCGTGGATCATCAGGTAACCACACACAGTATTGAGAACCAATGCTTCACATACTTATAAATTCAGCTATTGTTTTGTCTTGTGAACTAAATGTAAACATCTTTTATGTAAAATATCTTACTCAGGACAGTACTAAATAAAAAATAAAATGCATTTTGTATGATCCCTCTTATTTTATTAAAATTATTCACATTTTCACAGATTCTGCAAGTGGTTCATATATATATATATATATATATATATATATATATATATATAAACTAAGGATTTTGATAGATTTGAGAAATCCCTATGTTTCATCATAATAGTATCATATATCATTAGTGTGGTATAGTGGTCAACATTAGAAAGGTTGCTGGTTTGTAAGGAATGAGCCATGAGCTATAACCAGTGTGTCCTGGTGGAGGGCACTTGCCCCAGGGGCTCTGAATAAAACTATCTGCTAAAATGACTAAAAACAGTAAATTCCACATTGTGTTCCTCAAATTTCATTTAATTAAAAACATTTTTGATAATAAACACTGTCCCAGTTTTAGTAGACAAGGGCTGCACAAAAAACAAGTGTAAATACATGTATATTGATTGTGTAAAAAGTATGAGCAAAATTTGGTTGTGAAACATCTTGAAGAGAGACCAAAGACAAGCTAAGGCCTGCAAACCCAGTGACTGAATTCACATGGAACGCTTCCTCTTTATTTTACCATGCAAAAACATATCCTCACCCACACGCAAGGTCATAAAACTAGCTGCAACACTTTCTCTCAATGAACATTTGATTTCACTGGCAAAAAAAAAGGAATTGATCAAAGGAATTGAATCAAAAGAGAAAACCCAAAGGGCAAATGTATCATCTTCCATTGTCTATGATCTGGAACATGGAAAATATGGAACAGATAGTCCTTATTTGAGCTAGAGTTCTATGCAATGTTCTTTTCAATCCAGTTCTTAAAGTTAGCTACCCGTAAGTAGACGGTGTACAGATCTGGATTACAGTCCTGTAGATCATATCCAAAGCTCACTAACCCCAACAGTTCCCAAGAATGATGAGAATCAGTGTCCTCTGCTCTACTGGGGTGAAAAGGCTCCAGCCCTGAAGTGAGTTGGGAATCAGCAGAGGGTGAAAGGATGATCCCTCCAGTTTCAGAAGGGCAAACCATAGACGGGCTAAGTGGATGCTGCCGTCCACATAGCATGTTGTCAGTCATACTCATCGGGACCCCGTGTTTGCCGTATTGCCTTTCACACTTCACCACATCAGCTACTTCTATCAGTCCGGTGCGTGTCGCCTCGGAGTCTGTATGTGCCCTGTGTTGGCCTGTCACGGGCCAACCAGTGAGGAAGGCCTGCTTTGCAATGACCTCGCCACCCTGCAGACGCGGCAGGCAAACAGGGGACACGTACTCACTGATTCGAGCTTTGTCCACCAGCTTCAGAATGGCCAGGTCGGAGTCTAAAACGTGTGGATCGTAGTTTGGATGGATCAAGATCTGAGCAATCTGTGTGGGAATAGACATGATAAAAGACTTGTACTGAAAGAGGCTGGTCGGTTTGAGAAGTAAATAATCCTGCAGACTACCAGGCAAAGCCTAATCATAGATTATCGATAAGAATGTGCCTTGAGTTTTAATGCATATATTTAGTCTGAAGTATCCTCTGTATGGCTTTGGACTTTCCAAGAACTTTCCAAAATATGGAAATGCTGTTTGATTTATGGAAAGGTCTCATGTCAGGAGTTATTTTTTGTTGTAAACTGAAATATTACATGTAACTCACAAATAAATAAGTGATTCTTGAGATAAGGGACAAAACATGTCATACACACATAAAGCCTTCTTTAAGTTAAAAAGTAAAGTAATTAATCTAAATAAAAATACTTTAAAAGTTACATCTAAAGGAAATCTGGATACTCACTTCATGTCAACTCCGTCTAGATTGTGTATATTTATGAATAAATCAGGCAATATCATGGTCATCTTTAACTCTGAGGAACACTTACTATTTCCTGCTCACTGTGGATCTCACAGTAGGACACAGTCCTGGAAATTTTACAGTTTTTTTATATTTTATCCAAACAATGTTGAAGTCTCTGCGGTCACAGCTTTAACATGTCAACTCCATCATCCCAGTGTAAGTTTCTGTAAATAGTTGTGGGATAAATCTTGTCATTTTTTATGTTTATTAAGGCATCTACAACTGAGAAAGAAAACAAAATTGCTCCACTGTACAACATATGGTTAAGGTGGAAAAAAATGTTTTGACCCTTATCTCAAGAATCAGTGAAATAAACTAAATGGGGTATGTTTAATTGCACTGGTAATACAGAGTAGCCTATATGAGGTGGAGCTTCTGCAAGACATACAAGCCTGATTGTTATAAGAGTAGTCTGAAAGCTCTTACTTGTATGTGCTGTAGTCTCTTGTTCTCTCTGAGGTCACTGAGGTAACGTTTTCCCATCACTACATTTAGATCATCTGCACTGAGTGCTTCAGTTCGTCCAGACTCTGCAACACAATGAGCAGCCACCACGACCCAGTGCTGGTTCACCAGAGCCCCGCTGCAGACAAGCTGCCATCTCTGGTCCTTCTTAACCCATTCTTCCTCCTCCTCCTCCACCTCCTCTTCCTCATCTATGGCAAATGTGTCCCCCCGTCTTTTGGTCCTTGCCATAAGACGACTGGCATTGTACAGACGGGTATATATGGCAGCATGCCATGGCCAGTGAATCTCTGTTAAATTTAGTGGACTGGCAGGTGGCAATTTACCACATACTGGAAAAGAAGGAGTGGCCAGAGTTAGCTCTGGCACTAATTTCTAATCATATCAGATTATTTAGTGAGTGCCAGCTTTGTTATAAAATAAATAAAAAAAAATTAAATAAACATTTTATTATTATTATCATATTATCATACAAGTTTATTATTGCACAATTATATATATACACATATATGGCCCACCAGGCTACATCTGTCAGGGTTATTAGTACATAGAAAATATTTGTAAATAGGAAATTCTGTTCCAAAACATGCTGTAAATGTGTTAGTGCTTCCCCCACCTGGTGAACAGGAGAAATGACGACCACTCCACTTGCCAGTCTTTAGGCATGTGCGTCGTGCACTACCAGAAGGCTTGTAAAGCCCTGAAACACACTCATATTCTATGCTGGTATACACACGATGGAAAGTTGGTGGCAAATCTCCGAAAACTTTCCCCAGCAAGTCTGCGTCAGTCCCTCCCTGACTAGATGCAGAGTACAGCTTGTGGACTGGACTTTTCCTATAATTAAAAGAGATAAACTGAGGATCTAGAATTCTTTAAAAGGGACCTATTATGCCCCTTTTCACAAGATGTAATATAAGTCTCTGGTGTCCCCAGAATATGTCTGTGAAGTTTCAGCTTCAAAATACCTCACAGATAATTTATTATAGCTTGTCAAATTTGCCCTTATTTGGGTGTGAGCAAAAACATGCTTTTGTGTGTTCCTTTAAATGCAAACGAGCTGCTGCTCCTGGTCGTGTTCCAAAATAGGGCAGAGCTTTAACAGCTCATGCTTCGGCTGCTCAACCAAAAACAAAGCTGAAGAATCTCCCACGCAGCCAAAATGACAATTGTCAGTAACGGTGTTCAACCTTACATTGTTCAAACCGGAGTCGGACACTGATGGAGAGACTCAGAAAGAAGTTACAACTTTTAGAATGCAACTGGACATTTCTGAACGGTTAGTGGATAAATGTATGTAGTTGCCATGCAGTTGATTCAGCTCATCGACTAGCATGTGCCATCATGTCAATCTTTTGCGCAAAACCCGTACGGACACCAAGTCGCCCACTATACATAGCGTACCCATTTGCCAAACAGATCCACACACACCAGGCTATCAAATGCTGTGAATGGACTAATATTTTTTTATAATATCCAAGCGACGTTTTGGATTGAGCTCGCCAGGGTCAACTTGCAGGCTATCCGAGCTCACGAGACTCTAAATAGTGTTCTGTGCTCGTCTGTACAGCATGTTTTGTTTGAACTTGTGCCATGGCCTTAGAACTGGTACATCATTTTCGCTTGCGAAAACAAAATAATGGCACCGTGGGTGGAAATGTGCAGATTAAGGGGCGGAAATAAATCCTACGTCACTAGGGGAGCAAAATCTGAGCGGCATCGTGTTTTCACATGCTTGCAGAGAAAGGCGTGCCAAAACAAAGCTACTGGGTTGTCCTTTTCATGTTTTCTGGGTTTCTGGGTTCTTTTCATGTTTTCTGACCCGATTATAGCACTTAAACATGGAAAAAGTCAGATATTCATGATATGTCCCCTTTAAAACAACTTTATGAGTTTAGTATCACATTGTCACAAAGGAATGAAAAAAGGCTACCTGGAAGGAGGTTGGTATTTTAAAACCTTCTGTCGCACAAGTTTTGAAACTTTAGGTTCTCTGCAGGCTGTAAAACAATTTAGGTGTTCAAGTTCACAATGTGAACAAAAGGTATCTTCGAATTGATTAGAAACTTGAGGTAGAGACGGTACCTTTGACACAGTGGGGCTGACTGCCGCTCCAGGTCCCATTCTTCTGGCATGCTCTTTTCGAGTCTCCACTGAGAATGTAGGTATTGTTGCAGAAATATTCCACATATTTTATTCTGCCATCAGAGCCTGAAACCTCTGCTGAGTATCCATTGTGGACTTGCAGTGGAGTGGGACATTCTTTTATAATCGCTTCTGTAAATCAAATGGCAGTAGAACAGGTCACTGAATTTTGCAATAATCCAGCAGCCTTTTTCCTACTAACAAAACATATTTTTAGAGCATTGTATGTATTTAAAATACTTTTTTTTCATACATTTTAAAATACTGAAAGACCTCAATAAGACATTCTGACATTCTATGATCTCAAGATCAAATAGCCATGACTCCCAGGCATACAAGCACACCTGACTCTGATTGTAAGCAGCTTTGTCAGTCTCAAAGGGTGTAATACCAAAAGCAGTTGTCATAAGAGTCAGCATACCCTTTATGCATACAGGAGCACTTCCACTCCAAGTGCCGTTGGGAAGACATGCCCGCTGAGATGCTCCCTTGAGCTTGTACGGTTTATAGCAAAGATACTGAACTGAGCTGAGGATGTCACCTTCCTTGTACCGCAGGAAGAGATCTCCGTTTGCAGGCTTCTGGGGGGTTGCACAGAGAGGTGGTGCTTTCCCTTGTGAAAAGAAGTAAAATGTTATGATGCAATATGTAACCATTAAAAATTAAACCATGGCATTTTTGCTGAGATGACTTTTAAAGTAATCTCTCTTTAAGGGTGGTTTCCTGTATGGTTCCGGTTCTGATAACCAAATTATTATAAATGAATGAACTACAAATAAATATACTCAATATAAACAAACAAACAAATAAAGCATACAGCTAGCTATTTATTTTATACCTGAGACTTCCTCGAATGTAGCAAAAAATCCATCATAATTATTGTAGCCATCCGACACAAAAAGAATATGCAGAGAGTTTCCTGAGCTTCTGATTGGCGAAGGACTTTCATCCCCACAGTATCTGCCAATCACAGGCGACTTCAGGCTGTCCCCATCCCGCACCTCTACATAGTCATATCGACAACTATGGTCATCTTCCAGGCTAATCGTTGAGAACCTGGACACATGTGAACATTGAGAACCTGTTTTAAGAAAAAAACATACTATGTACAGTATATTTACAATATGATAGCTCCTTCAAACTGATTCAATTGGGAAATGTTTAAACTACAATTTATTATTAATCAGCTTTGTAGCATTTATAGTAGTTACCGGAGTTCCATCGTTGCTCCTCTGCCAACTTGAAGTGTCCATTCACATTTGGCATTGATTGGATAACTCTCTAAAGTCACATGACCATGTGGTCTCTGTATAACTTCTCCACATGCTAAAGTTGGCAAATAGAGTGTGTATTTGAATGTATTGATATATTTGTGACAAAAAAAAGGCAATCAATGGATTCTGGAAAGAACCGAAAGACTCACTGAGACAGTCTCCACCAGACCACCCTTGACGACATGATGTGCAGTACCTGCCTCTGATGTAGAAATTATCCTTGGCCTGCCAGGTGCCATTGTTGCAAGTCTTGCAGTTGTCAAAAATACTGCAACCTTAGATAGATAGATAGATAGATAGATAGATAGATAGATAGATAGATAGATAGATAGATAGATAGATAATGAAGGCAGAAAATGGAAAACATAAATACATTTTTTTTAAAAACTGAACTATACTGAAGCTCATACATTTTTTTACAAAAATATAATACAAAAAATGTATAAATCCAATAATATGAACTGCTAAAAAAATACACTTGCAGGTTATCTAAACTTCGAGTTTCGTCTTACCCTGGTGTAGGATGCAGGGGTCACACTCATCCAGAACATTTCGACAGCAGGGTACAGCGTAGCCCACTTTTGTTCCCTGAGATGGGCACTTACATGCAATCTGTTCGTACTCACAGCAGGTACGACACATGGCGTTCCACTGTGGGTCGGGACACTTATCCTCCTGCGACCTAAAAACTAAATCAAGCAGACTAGAAGTCAGAAACAGAACGTCTTGCATGCTTTTCCAGAATTCATGTGATTGACTTTATGTGAAAGGTGCCTTTTTAAAGGGTTAGTTCACCCAAAAATGAAAATTCTGTCATTAATTACTCATCCTCACGCCGTTCCACACCAGTAAGACCTTTGTTCATCTTCAGAACACAAATTGAGATATTTTTGATAAAACCTGATGGCTCAGTGAGGCCTCCATTGATTTCAAAACATTGCTTCATGAAACTTCAAAGCTTTAGAATCTTTTGTTTCGAATCAGTGGTTCGGAGCGTGTCTCAAACTGCCAAAGTCATGTGATTTCAGTAAATAAGCCTTCATTACATCATAAGTGTTTTGAAACATTTTGAAATTTCAGTGGTTCACGTGACTTTGGCAGTTTGATACACACTCTGAACAACTGATTCAAAACAAAAGATTCGTAAAGCTTCGAAGCTTCATTAAACAGTGTTTTGAAATTGCCCATCACTAGATATTGTTGAATAAAGTCATTTTTTTTTTTTTTTTTTTTTCCAAAAAGTATTCTCGTCGCTTCATAACATTAAGGTTGAACCACTGTAGTCACATGAACTGTTTTAAATATGTATTTAGTAGCTTTCTGGACATTTGAAAGTGTTGATTATCTTGCTGGCAATGCAGGCCTCACTGAGCCATCGGATTTTATCAAAAATATCTTAATTTGTGTTCCGAAGATGAACGAAGGTCTTACGGGTGTAGAACGACATGAGGGTGAGTAATTAATGACAGAATTTTCATTTTTTGGGTGAACTAACCCTTTAAAATGAAGTGTTCACTGTGATAAGTTTTATTTGGCATGTTAGAGGAAAAATAAGTCACCAAATTCAGTCAGGGAAAAGTCATTATTCTTAACAATCAGTCAGCAAAAGCTGATGTGATGGTTTGTGAGGGAATATTGTCCACGAAAAAAACAATGCTGAAGTTTATAAAGCTGTGTAGACAACCAAACTATCTTTAAGTTCTCAACCATGTCTTGACATGTTCAAGTCATGCTTCTGTCATAGATCTGACTACCAGTCTTGTAATTATAGTCTATGATCTTCCATCACCTATCATTTTGCTGTGACCATAATTAAGATGAGTGATAATTGTGCAACAGTGGCAAAATTATAACCTACTCCAGTGATTCAGTTTTTGTGGGAGCAAGATTCCTGTCTGTGTCTTGTTATCTTTGAGTTTACAGACAGGTTCCTATAGTCATTTCCTGGTGCATTTATCTCATGTCTGTTTTTCTCATTTGTGAGACAATGTCCAAATAGATTTATGCACGTTAAGCACATGCATTCAAGTTTACTAAACACTAAATTTAACTGAAAATGAATTAAACCTCTCTATATTTTAAACAATTCAAAGCTAAAGATTATCTAAAATTTGCAAGCAACACAAGAACAACTTGTCATGAATATTTAAACAGATTCATCAAGTCTCATATGAAAAAGTCAACTGGGACTTAAGGAACGTTTCTCTAAAGCTGATCTTTAAAGCACACTTCACCTGAAAATAACCTGCAGAATAACATTAAGTGGTGTTAAAAGGACTAAACGTGCTGTCATATACACATACTTTCCAGTGACTGTGGTATTTTAATTACACAGAGCATTGCACATAACAGTGTTTGTGTCAGAGAAACACAGTCATTACTCTTGAAAGTAAATGTTACAGCAAAACTCTTACCATTTGGCCAAGATGCCCCAGTGCTTAAAAGCTGAAGAAGATAAAGAAGGACAGGGAGTGAAGCAGAGTGGTATCCACACTTAGGGGACATCCATATCCCTGCGCTCACAGCCAGCTGGCCTGCGGAAAAGAGCATTCTTCTGCCAAGACTTCTGTTGTGTCAAATGAGCTCCTACAACATGAGGCCAGTGATTAGAACCCCCTCAGTCTCTCTGGCTTTCCTCTCCCACTCGCTCTCTCTCACACTGTTTCTATTGCTTCTTTCTGTTATACTATTCTCTCAGTCTCTCCTGCAATTTACAGTCTGTTGCAGTTTCACTGCTCAAACTGTTGCTGTGACGTAAGAAGTTTGATACAGAGCAAGGGGAAACCTTTAACCCATTCTCCTACAAATGTCATGTTTGTCTGTTTGTTAGACACAGTTACTAAGTTACTTCTAAATATTCTTCTCAATACTGATCTGTAAACAAACCAAACTATTGAAGCAGCTTTGAAAAAACATTGGAATTTCAACTGTAAATGTAGTTTCTAGAGCAGTCTAGAGGAGTCTTCAATTATAATAAGTTAGGTAATAATTTATGTGCTGACTAAGCCCTGTTGAAAAAAAAGGAAATGACACCTCTCTTATATATACATATATATATATACTGTATCTGTACATCTATATGTGTGCAAGGCGCACATCCTTATAAAGGTGTTATTTCACTGGTTAAGCATGTAATAGGATGTGGAGAGGTAGTATACAAATGACTGACTCTGAGACTCGTTCATTTGCTCTCTCTAGAGATCTCTCACCAACCCCCTCCCCCATCTGTTTTTCCATTTGCCTGATCCATTTGGATTATTTTCTTAGACTTTCAGCCTTCTGCTGCAGCTTTCGCTTTTGATATGAGAAAAAGTTTAGTGTTTTTCTAAGGTTGATTTGAAAAATACAGATGTAAGTGTTTGTGTTTAGTAGAACGGTTGAGCAGGACAGACTAAAGAAGAAAACATTTCACCGTTTGTTTTGAGTTCCCATGGAAACCGAGTTTCCATGTTCCAACTGTTCCCATACACTCATTCTGTCTGAATGAAGAAAACCCCCTGCGCCTACGACTGTGACGATTAACGTCACAAGACACATGACACAAAAAAACGGTTTTAATTATCCTACTATAAACAGTTAATCTCACTTAACAATATATTTATAATTAGAAGAGTATATTAAAATGATCTCAGATCTCACTATCCCTGTTTTCTAGTTTATTTTTTATCACTGCCTGTTACCACGCATACAGTACCGATTTTCCATATAAAACTCTCCTAAAACTCTTTTCATTCTCTCGAAACAGTAAAATCCATACACAAATCCAGCTTTGCATGTTTTATGACTGTGTGCATATTGAAAACAAATTCTAAGATGTTATGCCTTCAGAATGTTTATCAGTTGTACAACTCTGTCATATTGAGGTCAGATCTAGTAACTGTGTTCAACAGCAAGTATCATATGTGCACAACACATTTCAAACTCACTAAATGTATCTATAAGGTATTGTTTTGTTATGTTTTGAGGGGTTGTCATAGATGTTTTACATGCACCCCTGACATTTAATTTGTTTCAGCTGTGGCAACTACAGTACATACAAACAAAATTCCATAGAAATGACTGAGTCTGAAACATATAAATAAATATTTCCGTCAAAACTAAAGTATTTTCATGAATCATGTTGGCAGTTTTAAAGTGATATTTGAATGATTGTTTCGATTATCACAAACTTCTTGTGTTCAGGGGCAAGCAATCCATCAACATCTAAGCAATATTGGATTATATCTTTTGCGCAGCTGTACAACTTATGATATCTGGAGACTGTAATCACTTATTGAAAACCTAAACTTGCCTCTGGATGTTTTGAGTCAGAGACAACTACCAAATAAGAAACTTTCAAGAACGTTTTCTGATGATGGTGTGTCCTACTTAGCATCTCTTGCTCCAGGGCAGTCTGAAGGGGAAAAGGGCTTCTCTCTAAAATATTCATGGACATTCTGGACAAAAGTTCTCTAAAATGTGCATTTCCAATGAGAAGGAACATTGAGGGAACAGACACTTTGGTACTTTGCCACTTTGGCACACACTCTGTGCAGCTCTGCAAAATTTAGTCACTATATTTTACTGTTGCTCCTTTTTTATACCACCTGCATCACTGTTCTTAGTTGCATTCACAAAGTAAAAGATTAATGAACCATAAAACTTACACATTCTACATAATGTAACAGTTTTAATGTATGACAAATTGTTTTCGATGTCCCTCATTTGTAAGCAATTTTGGATAAAAGCATCTACTAAATAAATAAATGTACATGTAAAGTGTAGCTTTTCAGATTAATTGCCATCACATAAATCACATAAAGCTTCCTCTTATTTGCTTTGTTAAATCACAATTATAATACCTGTCTAAGTGATTAATATGGTCCTGCTGGTTATGTTTGAGCAGGCCCATTGTCTGTGATCAAGCAGCCTGGAGCAGACAAACAGTCTAACAAATATTTTTTTAAGGTTTATTTCTGAGTATTGTTGAGTTCTTGTCAGTCAGGGCTTTCTTCTTCCCAGTGCTTTCTTCTGTAGTCTAGCTTCAAAAGTGGACATTCCAGAGAGAGGCTTCACTGACCTCAATGGAATCCTGCAGTGTGCCAATGCTGCCTCCAAATCAACCATCCTCATTCTGCTGGACCTGTCCGATGCCTTTCAAGCTAATGACACACAACTTGAACCGATTCTCAAAGACCAGCTCACTGTCTCTGAACCAATCTCCTTTCAGACAAATTGGCCAGGATGAAAGAACAACACCTGTAACCCAACCTAGCAAAGACAGACCTCACTGTCAACGCAGCCAGCCATAATACAACACAACATCTCCATACAGACAGGCTTGATTGGTTTCCATTGACAGTGCAGACTTGTTATCTTGAGTTATCTTGAGGGCAAAAACCAAAGCTATAGGGTTTTACAGTTTTTGTATTCATTTAATAATGATGTTCTAAACATTACATGTATTTCAGTCTTTTATGTAATGCAGAACTTTACACAAGTAACAGTTCTGTGATTTTGATTTGGTCTAGTTATGTTCCATGATAACAACACACCGACACACTAATATCACAACATATCCTATCTTCCCAGGAGGTGCAAAGCTCCAAAGTCAGTGTGTGCGCATTCATCTGAAGAGTGACAGAATGGTGGCAGGGGGAGGATTTAGGCACAACACCTGCAGCTTTTTCATGCTCCATGCCAGACATTTTGAGAACATGATCTGACCAGCTGTATGTCTGGCAGTGCATTCAAGTAAGAAGTCAAACAGAATGTTTTGATATTACCACCCTAAACCAGTTTTAATGACACCCGCGTTGGTCTTTAAATGTTAGAAATGTCTTTGATCAATAAATTGTGTTATTTAAAGGTGCATTCTGTAAGTTTTTATGTTCAGCTAGCTCTTGTGCCAATACTACCAGTGTTTTTGGATTTTATACTGACACCTACTGGAATGGATGCATGAAGTTTGTTTACTTACTGCTGCCTCCTCACAACCTTCACAAGTGTTTTATCTTGTTACTTTTCGACTATTTTTCATTATCATCCATTATCATTCTTGGAGTCAATCTCAGCCATTTTGCACATGTTGTTGATAGAGCTCGTACATGACTGACTGTTGCAATTCACTGGTCTATGTGAGTTCTCTCTCTGCAGTGGCTGAGTTGGATGCATTTTGCAGTGTGGCAGCTGTGACCATCATGTGTTTATGCTTGGCACTAGATGTCCCAACATTTATTCCCAATCTGTGGTGTGAGAGCTGCAGATTGTTGAAGTTTGTCTCATGATTCTAGCAAGGAATGTTTGTTTGACATTTTATGTTTCCTTTTAAACTCACTGTGCTTGGACTGTCCGGTGGATCACACACATATACTGATCCATAACATGACTCTGGACTATCCTGTTGACTCAGGGTCAGTTGTAATGTTGTGTCATTTTTATGTATACTACATTGTATATGTTTGTTGTTATATTATCTGATTTGTTTCACTGTAAAAAAAATTACAGAAAAGGTGCTGGTAATTTTCTGCCAGGACATTATCCATGAAGTTTTATACTTTTATAGTGTTGTTTTATTTAGATGCATTTTTATATTTATGCCTTGAACACTAGCTAAGAGCACTATATAAATTAATCATTATTATAATCATTAGTAATGCTGCCTTCAAGTGCACCTGGGAAACTCATTCCTTGAGTCGGGCGTTCATTATTACGACATGTTTCGTATTCAAATTGGAAACAACAGGGAAGCAGCCTAAACAAAACATATGAATCAAATTGTGAACAATAAACCCAAATAACTACATCTAAATTCAAAATGATGAAAAATATAAATCGTTATACCTTATTTGTACATGCTATAACAAATAAATGTTTTTGTTACATAAAGCAAACTGTGAAAGTTGAGTGATTCACTTTACACCATTCACTGCAGGCTTGCTTTCCACTTACTGATCTTTATATATCCATTTTGCAATGTGGATGCAAAATGAATACATATATATATATATATATATATATATATATATATATATATATATATATTGCAATGTGGACATGAGCTATTTTTTTATTCATTGGCTGCTAGGTAACTAGAAGAATAACAAATATGCCCTACAAACCAGTGTGTTTATGACAATAATGAATTAAAATAATATGATGACAAATACCAGTTTGCAATATCAAGCAGCACAACGGACTGTTGTTTTTTTTTTACACCTAAAAAAAGACCACACCGTAAGCCTTGCACAACATTCAAGTTACAAATGGCTGCACGTGCTTTTACATTAAAGGTTGATACATTATATCTATATATTATAGTTCAGTGTTTCCATGTTTCAAATACGCCCTTTAGGTTGTTACAACTTGTGTATCATCTAAAATTCAGAGTTTCCCACTTGTAAATACGACTTTGCTTGGTCATTCATGTGCTTGCAACTCTTTATTACCATATTTCCAACTCCACTTGAAGGGTACATAACATTTTAAACTGCATGGCACTGGTCATGTTAAGTCAATATGGTGGTAGACTACATTTGAGGGCAGCAACCCACTTCATGTCAAATAAAACAGCCTTTTTTGACGGGCTATGACAGGAATCTTCAAAAACTTTTTAATAAGCAAAAAGTGCACTTTTAAGTAACAACTCACCAACTAACACGCCATGTAGGCTAACCAATATGTCGCTAAACCTCAGTCTGAGGCGTTTACTCCCTATGTAAATAAATAGCTAGCCTACTGTTGATAGACAAATCTGTAAATATGTAAAATCCGAATAGTGACCTGTGCATTTACCAGAAAAGTTTAAACATTCTCGTCAAACATTCTTCTTCTTTTTTTTTTTTTTCATTCTCATTCCCCCTAGAGAAATATGAAACGACATTTTGTCAAGTCTCATGATCTGGTCACATGGTTCACGTCCATGCGATTGTAGCTGTACTGAACACAGAAAGAGTTTGGGAGGAGAGACAGGGAACATCGCACAGGAGAGGAGAATTCATAATGATTATATTTCTCATGTAAGAAGATGCAAATGTAAAGCGAAATGGACAAAAATGCGTTTTGAAATCATGAAAGCCGGCAAGGTGAAATTATGCGCGTCAATTTGTATGTGGCTTGGAATAGTTACCTGGATAGGAAATGTTAAGTTGCATCTTTGGTCCGTATTTGTCCAACAAGCCACTGAACGAGGCTCTGGCGTTGTGTTCTCTTTGGCAAACGAGCAGGTAAACGTTTCTAAAAGACACGCGCTAGGAAACGCAGGATTTCGCGATGGAAAAAGTTTTCATATTCGCTCCCCGTTCATTCTGGATAACGTGGTCGAGCACCGGGTCTTCTGGAGCGCGTGGCTGGAAGGTCTCTCCACTCGTGTATTTGGCGTGGAGCACGAGAGGAAGTGGAGAGATCAAGTTCGGGACGCTCGGGTGGTCGTGCTTGAAGCGGGCTGCGGCAGACCCACAAACCGTCTCGCGACCTTCGCCGACGGCACGAAAGCATGCGTGCGATACGGCATCAACGCGGATCAAGTGCTGGGCGAAACGCTCTCGTATTATCTGGCGGAACTGCTTGGGATTTCCAACCTTCCGCCCTTGGCGCTTTCCAAACTGAACCTGTCCAGTGAGCAGTGGGCAAGTGTGCGGGAAAATATCGAGGCATTGGAATGGTCGCCAAATGCCATTGTGTCTCTCACTGAGTTCATCCCAAATGTCACTGAAGTGTTTATTCCATTACATTTACGAAAACAGCAAGGGGGAGGACTGCAACTCTCTGCTGAGACTATATCGAACATGACTGTAACATATCTGGTTGAATTAATGCAGTGGAGTGATCTAATCTTATTTGATTATTTAACAGCCAACTTTGATCGAATTGTCAGTCACATTTTCAGTCTTCAATGGGACGCGCGCGTAATGGAAAGGACCACTAATAACCTTCTCAAAACAATCAATGGACATTTGCTTTTTATTGACAACGAGGCAGGGCTTGTTCACGGATACAGAGTGCTTGACCTGTGGGAACGATATCACATAGTACTGCTAAGTTCGTCGTGTATATTTCGGAGAAGTACAGTCCGGCGGATATCTGAGATGAAGCGCTCCGGAAACAGCGCAAAGCTGCTGTGTGAACTGTACCGCGCGAGGGAACCGTTAGCGCGCGAGCTGGGCTCTCTGTCTGAAGAGCACGCGCTTACATTGCAGAACAGGATTGATGTCGTTTACAAACATATTAAGCAGTGCACAGAAGTCATGTAGACATTTGGCAGCTCGGCACAAGTGTTTCCATTATATACGTTGATGTAAATATTCGTTGCTGTCTGTACTGTTACTTTATCATAGCTATCAGTCATTCCAATATACTGCTTTATAGATTTAATGAATAACGAATAGAGGTATTAGCTGTTTAGTATGTATCAGCTGTTTAGTCTATGGGCTGATACATTCTCCCTCTCCTGCTGAAGAAGAAAAAAAGAAAAGAAAAAAAAAAACATCTGGTTTCCTAGGCTGCTCTTTTGGTTGGTTTTTAGAAGGATTTGGAACATTTCTCGGCTGATCAGACATGCTGCTGAGCAGCACTTTGGCCAGGCAGCAACCTGTTTTAAGATGTTTTTTGTTAAAGGGATAGTTCACCCACAAATGATGTCACCATTTACTCACCCTCAAGTTGTTACAAACATGTATGAGTTTCTTTATTCTGTTGAACACAAAAGGAAATATTTTGAAGAATGTTGGTAATCAGACATTTGACAGTAGCCATTGACTTCCACTGTATTGTTTTTTCTTACTATGGAAGTAAATGGCTACCGTCAACTATCTGGTTACCAACATTCTTCAAAATAACTTCTTGGTGAGCTATCCCTTTAATGTTTTTTGTTTTTTTTTCCTCCCATGAGGGTCAAAATAATAATAAAAATGTAATCAAATAATTATTTTCTCTTCGTTTTCCTTTAAAGGGTTAGTTCATCCAAAAATGAAAATTCTGTAATTTATTACTCACCCTCATGTCATTCCAAACCCGAAAGACCTTTGTTCATCTTCGGAACACAAATTAAGATATTTTCGATGAAATCTGTGAGTGTTCTGGCCTCCGTTAGACTGCAACACAATTACCACTTTCAAGGCCCAGAAAGGTAGCAAAGACATTGTTAAAATAGTCCATGTGACTACAGTGGTTCAACTTTAATGTTACAAAGTGACAGAAATACTTTCTGTGCCGCAAAAAAAACAAAAATTTGTTTGCAGACTCAGTATTGGCCGACACTGTACACGTGAGCAGCCGGCCAATAATGAGTCACCGTTCTGACGTAGAACACGGAAGCGCTGCACTGTGTTTACAATGTCAACTGCATAGGAGAATGACATGGAAGAGAAGAAATTGTTGAATAAAGTTGTTATTTTTGTTTGTTTTTTGAGCACAAAAAATCTCACCACTTCATAACATTAAGGTTGAATCACTGTATTCACGTTGACTATTTCAAAAGACTATTTTGTTGAATGTTCCAAAGATGAACATAGGTTGTACGGGTTTGGAACGACATGACGGTGAGTTATTAATGACAGAACTTTCATTTTTGGGTGAACTAACCCTTTAAGCTTGTGTGATATGTTAGCTGTGTGGTGTTGATGGGGTTTTGATGATTAGGGGAAACTGGCAAGTGTTGTAGCAACATTTATTTTAATGAACAAATTGAGTTTTTCATAAATGTCGGTCTTTGCTTCATCCCATTGTGTGCAATATTTGTAGGTCCAGTAGAAGTAAATTCCTCCACCATGGTCAACCATGACATTTTAGTATCAGTTTTTGAGATCATTTTTGTAACATGTAGATCATCTTAGCATCGGTTTGAATGTGAATAGGCTTTACAGAATGATGTATGACTGTCCACTGCTGCTTATTATGAATGCTGGGACAGTAATGCTTTCTTATGATATAGAACTATTTAGCTATAATATTGATCTGCATGATTGGTATACTTTATGAACCCCTCCCTGCATAACAATTACATGAGTTATTGTTCTAGTTTAGAATTATACTTTAGTTTATTTGCCCACATTTTTTTTTTTTTTTTTTTTTTTTTTTTTGCAGAATATTATCAGCAAAGAAAAAAACATTCTTTCTTGCCTTCAGGAAATGCAAGTCTTATACTTGTATTCATATTATCAAATCTGTCAATTGTGTTCAGTTCCAGATTCAAACTATAAATCAGATGTGATAGAGGCAGAGTGAACTGTCACTAAGTATTAAAGTCAATTTTTAAAGCACACTTTCATGAGAGCATGACTCTTCCAAAGGTGCAAAAATGCTAATTTAAAATGCAGTAAACAGCTTTAGTCATATAGAAGCAATACCATTTTTTTGGGAATTGAGAGAAGGGGTTTGGATGAAACAAATATGATATCTGACAGAACAGGGGGCTCATTCCTGTATTTCCCCATAGACTCCCAGTCCTTTCATGGCTTGTGTTGAGGGGGATTTGGTTTCAAAGGCATTTGCAGCTTTCATCAACATCAGTCATAGCCTCTTTAGGCTATTTTATCTTGACTACTTTGGGATCCGGAACACCACCAACAAAGTGAGCCTTTTAAATACTTTTCTGTGCCACATATATTTCATGTTGGTATGACTTTCATATACGGTATAGCTTATATACAGTAGAAGGAGCACAGAGGTGATTAGGTGGAGGTCAGAGGTTAACTAGAGAGGAATGTTTATACCAGATCAGCCACCTGCCCAATAAGTCAGTTTCCATGTCAAACACACCCCATGCACTGCCTCGGCTAAATATGTTTACTCTTACAGTTTACAGATCATAAGCTATCTCAGTAAGTCTACTCTACTGAAACTCTTACTGTATGGATGCTGGTGTTGTGTTGTACTTATTTGAAGACATTAGGATATATAGTAATTTTATAAATCATTCAAAGGTTTGTGGTTAGTAAGATTTTTTTTTTAATAAATACTTTTTTTGTCCAGCGTGGGATGCTTTAAATTGACATTTATACTGTTACCAAATATGTCAATTTCAAATGAATGCTGTTATTCTGAACTTTCTATTCAAATTACCCTGAAAAAAAAAAACGAAGTTTCCACAGAAATATTTAGCAGAACAACTGTATTCAACATTGATAATAATAAGAAATGTTTCTTGACCACCAAATCATCATTTCTGAAGAGTCATGTCATGTGACACTGAAGTCTGGAGTATGGAGTAAAAAGCAGCTTTGCCATCACAGGAAAAAAATACATTTTAAAATATATTATAATAGAAAAATGTTATTTTATATTGGAATAATATATTTTGCAATATCACCCTTTTTACTGTAATTTTAATCATAAATGCAGTCTTGGTGTAGAATAAAAGACCTCTAAAAATCATTAAAAATCTTACCAAAACCAACTTTTTCAACTCTAAAGTTGAAGCTGAAAAAGTAGTGGCAAAAGTAAGTTCTTTTGTATTTGAAGCAAGGCTGTGAGCATTCCATAATGGCCTCAGAAACAAGGCCTTATTCTCTTTTTGAAAGGTCTGTGGTTTTGTTTACTGCTGTATTTTGCAGTGATATATGGAGCAGTTTGCAGACTGTTTTTTTTTTTTTTTTTTTTTTTTAGCTTAGCTTCAAGCCTAGCTTTGTTTGAAGCCTAGCTTCAACAAAAATGAGAGTAATTCCCTGTTGTGAGGGTGTCAATTATGATGAAAATATTAACCCATTTCCCCTCTCTATGGAACACAAATTATTTACTCAGCCTCCACTTAAAAAGCTTTCCTCTCTCTGTGCTCCACCAGCACTGATGGAACCAAATAGACCCCATCTATAATAATGACAAGTACATGGAGCCGAGTAGAAAGTGTGAGAAGTTTGAGTTGGTTCACCATCTATCAGAGCAGACATGGGAGTTGCAGAATGGAAAGGTGGCTGTAAATTTTCACAACCTTGGCATATCATGCTTTAGTAGAAATCTATACATTTATTTTATTTATTTATGCATTTTTATTTTGCCACTAAAACGTATATATTTTTGTGTTTCTCATCTGTTAGTAAGGATTTCGAGAGAAATATTTTTCTCATGAATGAACTGTTTGTTGTAGTAAATTTGCAGTTGGAGAGACTCATGCACACAAACACATGTACACACATGCAATTCATGAGTTGCTATGGAAGAACAGAGGCAAGGCCAAAGCACTCCATAGCAGACTGGCAGTAATTGGCATTTCTCCCTCTCTCTCTCTCTCTCTCCCCAGGCTCTATTTTGCTACCACACTGAGGAAAACGGAAGAGCCATAAAAGTAAATAGGAGAATAGCTCACAGCACATTCCCTCCCCAGTGTTTCTCTCCGCTGATCTCAAAGCACATTCAGCACAGAGGAGAAATGGCTCTTTCATGAATCCTAATGGTACAGAAAAGATGAAGTCATCCCTTTTGTCAAAAGTAAAATAATGGCCTCATCCACATAGTCTCACTCACAAAGCTCGACACATAAGCCCTGTATTCTTTCATAATATGTTCTTACTGTAAAGAGAGATTTTTATACACTACCATTCTAAAGTTTGGGGTCAGTATGATTTTTTCACTTTATCTTAAAGAAGTCCATTATGCTCAACAAAGCTGCATTTATTTTAATAAAAAATACAGTCTTCTCCAGTCTTCAGTGTCACATGATCCTTCAGATATCATTCTAATATGCTGTTTTGCTGCTCAAGAAAATATTGTCAATGATCAACAGTTGTGCTGCTTAGTAGAAAACTTGTGGAATTTTGTCGAAAAACTTGATGCATTTGTTTGATGAATAAAAAGTTTAAAAAAAAAACAGACTTTACCTGAAATAGAAATCTTCTGTGACATTATAATTGTCTTTACTGTCAGTTTATTAATGTATTCTTGGTGAATAAAAGTATTAATTTGTTTTATTTAAAAGGTCTTTTAAAATAAGAAAAAAAAAGCTGAGCATAATTAGCCACCAGGGGGCAGTCTGTTATAACAAAGCGGAGTCCTGTTGAATCCTGCAGACCAGTCTGGGGAGGCACATGATGACCATTATTTAAACATTAAAAAAAAGTCAGTAGCCTATACTGGACTGTTTTAGTGCCTATAAAACAACTGAAAACAATTCACTGTACTTAATTGTAAATAAGGTCATGGTGGAATACATCAAGTAATTCTGAGTGAATTTGATCATTTTCCCTCAATCCTAGACTGTAACTGAAAAACGAAACACTGAACATTTAACATTCAGTTAGTTGCCAAAATAAATAAATTGCAACAATTCTATCATACTTACCCAGATAGCAACTTTGTGCTGGCCCAGATCTGGGCCACATGTGGTGTGGAATGATGGCACTTTTAACTCTAGATATTTTTAACTCCGGTGTAACAAGTTGACATTACAATACTCCAACCAGGTAGGAGAGTTGACAATAATTGTCAGGAAATTATTTTTGACAACTTGCAGAACTATATTGATAACATTGCATTCACATCGTAGAATTCTGTTCATTTGATAAAGTGCAAAATGCAAACAGTTGTTTTAACGAACTAGTTCTTTATTAACAAACAAGCCACTTTACATCATGGAACATTAACTTAAAATAAATGATGAAAGCACAATATGGGCATTTCTGTCATCAGAATTATGAAAGCTGCTTTTCAGATGGTCTGTAATACTTCAAGTCCTGTACATGTCAGTGAATGTAAGTCCTGTGTCAGTGAAGTTTATTTAGTACCTTCGACTGTGCAAGAGTTCAGCAGTGCTTGAGTCAACACAACATTCAGCAGATGAAAATCAGTTGCAGGATATGCGTGGATCAGTGGTGTCCAGTTGCTAATAGTAAAGTTCAGCGCATAATTCTTTCACAGAGCAGGAAAGGCTGTGCAGATCAAACTTTCTCCAAAAATCCTGGAATGCTGGTTCCCTGCTAGACAACACAAAACCAGACCAATTACAATTAATACTATTTGTGTTTTATAAATACAGCAAGTTTTTGGTGGAAAAAAGTTCAATTATCTTGGAATTTTGTGACTCAAACAAGAAACTATTTTGGTTAGATTAACCAAACTTGAACTGACTGATTTCCAAGTAATTGAAAGGCTTAATTCATCCTAAAATTAATAAAAAAATGTAAATTATGTCATGAATTAATCACTCTCATGTTGTTCCAAACCAGCGAGACTTTTGTTCATCTCGAGAACACTTAATGAAGATATTTTTAATTAAATATAAGAGATTTCTGTCCCTCCATTGACAGCCTATGCAACTACCACTTCCAAAGCCCGGAAAAGCACCAAAGGGAATCATAAAAGTGATCCATGTGACTCCAGTGGTTTAACCTAAATTTTATGAAGCAAGAAAAAAAACAAAAAACAATTCTCGACTCTATATACAATATATTAATCTTCAATGTACATTCACGCAACAACATCTGCTCTCGCATCAATAACATGCATGCTGGAAATTAATATTTTATAAATAAAGTGGTAAATGTTTTTTTGCGAACACAGCATTTGCGTAGTTTATTAAAATTGTACTTTAGTGATGTACCTTTATACCCTTCTGGGGCTTGAAAGTGGTAGTTGCATAGACTGTCAATGGAGGGACAGAAAGCTCTCAGAATTCATCAAAAAGATCTTCATTTGTGTTCTGAAGATGAATGAACGTCTTACGAGTTTGGAACGACATGCATGAGGGTGAGTAATTAAATAGAGACTTTTAAATTTTTGGGTGAGCTAACCCTTTAAGAATAACTTAGGACACGCACCTTAAGAAATCGATCTTTGTTCCCTTCTTGTGGCTTTGTGATGTTGGGGGCAGGTGATAGGCAGAGATTTCCCACCCTATTGAGTCTAAAATTAAACAGCAAGAAAACATACCTAGTGTGAGATCATGAAAAATATTAGTTTGACAACTCATTTTATTTAAGTGAAAAAAAAGAAAGAAAAGAAAATGGACTTTTGTAAAGTAATTTGACAAATTCAAATTGAGAGTTATGAAGCACAGAAACGTTATGCCAATAACATTATTTTTTATGTTTGTGCCCATGATTCTCTCATATGTTATCTGTTAAATCTTACCATCACCTGGGTCTAGTCTGTACAGTCTTTAAACACCAACCCAGGTACCCTTAGCCACTTGATGCATCATAGAAATGCTCCTAAAAACACAAATAGCAAAAACACAAAAACAATATTTAAGCATGAAGGCAGGGTTGGGCAAAAATACATGAAAAAATATCTTAAAATAAAATACCAAATACCTTAACTTTAAGTGTATCAAAATAAACTACAAAATACAATATCTAAATAAACTGTTGTATTTTCGTATTTTAAAAATACTAATAATATACTTAAACAAGAAAGCATTAAATCACTTTATATGCATTACAGCTATAGCTCTGCACTGATTGCATGTAGAGAACCAAATCAAACAGCCAGTCAAAGCTGATTATGTCTTTACTTAAAATCTTGTGTTTGTATATCAACCTAACCACAGGCTCTACTCTTCAGCACAGTGGTAACCCCAAAAACTCAGACATAACAGAAACCATTTTAAATTCCAAAACAATAGAACATTAAACACTAACAGATATCCCCCTATATTAATATTGAACAAAACACATGAAATAACACTTAATTTCAACATTGACCCTTCCTTTGACAGTCAGAAGCAAAGCATGCTGGGAACTAGAAATCTGCTGTAACTCATTCCGTGAATGTGTGTAGACATACGTTCACATTTATAGCTTATGGGAACATGTATGTGCAATATATATATAATAAAGGATACAATTTTGTGAATTTCACATATAGCCTAATGCTATTTTGTCTTCATGTCTAAATATTGTATCAATCTATAGCCCTACATGGTCAATGTAAATATTGCAGTAGGCTACACTGAAAAATATAAGCGCTAGATTCCCATACATGGAAATGTGTTATGTTATGTAATATATCACATTATATTTTGCAGCATATTCCCATATATTTTTGCTACGAAAGAGGGTCTACGGTTGGAAGGATACAGCAATCTGCAGCGGTCAACCCGATGCTTTCACCTGCACACCCACTGAAGCTAAGCAGGGTTGAGCCCGGTCTGTATCTGGATGGGAGACCTCCTGGAAGACCGGGTAGCTGCGGGAAGAGGTGTTAGAGAGGCCAGGTCTGATCAACCTGTGGCCTGAGTGGGTCCTAACGCCCCAGTACCGTCGCAATAAACTGTACTGAATAAAGGGTTAAAATAAACCCCACAAAATATAAGGGGTGTAAGGGCTTGACATTAACTTTTTTGCTCACCAGCCACTGTGGCTAGTGGTTTTCCAAAGTTACTAGCCACTGAGCATTTTTACTGGCCACAATTTTGATGTCGGTAAATTACATTTTATATGATTAAAGTTGACTTTGTTATGCTTAAATTACTTTATTGTGAGTCATTTTACTTGATTTTAAAACCCTTTCAAACTTTTACATGCAGATTGACCACCCAAATCAAGACTACAATGTATATCAGCTGGTATGTACAGTTGGGCAAGAGGTGGACAATATGAGCATGGGCTAATATGAGAAAAAGTTATTTGTGTTAGGCTGTATAAAAGAACAAAGAAGCAAATTACAAAAATATTAGTAAATTAAAAATAATCTTTTTTCAGATTATTTAACATCTTTTGTTGTTTGATTAACATTAATGACAGACAGGTATTTAATTGGGCTGCTGAATGCATGGACGTAACTGACGCATATCCAGTTATTACCCACCTGATTACGTCCACTTAAGCCATAACCAATTGTATTCACGCGAGATACTCCACACGATGGACATTTAGACATCTGTGTGCACTGTTTAACTATTCAGGTGCGAGGAGAACTGATCGCGCGCGACAGAGCGCTTCTGTTGTGTGTCATTCAGCGCAATTCCGCCTATCCCTCATTCACTAACTGCACGTAGCCTAAATAACGAATTGTATGATTGGATTGTAATTTTGTGCTTCGACGATTTTCGACGATTATTTGGCTGTAAACTGAAATTATATTCAACCCGCCAAAGTAGCTAGTGGGAGTGGCTGTCTTACCCGCCACAGCTGAAATCTACCCGCATTTGGGGGGTTGGCGGGTGTTAATGTCAAGCCCCCTGGGCCAAAAATAATCCCTACATCATAGTTAGTTAGGTAGTTAGTTTCACATCACAAAAAATATTTTACTTTCTTTTCTTAAAACATTCATGAAAGCACTCTACTGTGTCTATTTACAATAAATGTAAATAGCGTCCCTGACTCCGCCCACCAATGTCTGGTTGTCTGGTCAAAGAGTTCTCAACCATAGATTGTAAAAGTCGTATCTTTAATGGCGCAGTAGCGCATAAGGCTTATAGATCTAGCTTTTAACGCGATCGACGTGAGTTCGAATCCGCCTTTTGACGAGCTCGCATTTAATTTAAATAAAAACGAAAATAATTATTTAAAAGTGGAAATAAACTGCGAACGAGTGTGTAATAATATTAAAAGTGTTTACTGGGTTAGAGGAAGGTGTAGCGAGGGATTTTATATATTTATATATTTGATATAGCCTATAGGCGATATTTTTAGATATTTGGACTGGAAATAAGACAAAAATACTAAGAAAAGCATTTGCAGCGAAAATATTCTTGTTGCAAATTAATAAATTACAACTCCTCTGTACTTTATGTGAAAATCAGTCACAAAATATGAAAACCGATTTGTTTTCATGAGTTCAAAGTAGCCTATAATTTCTAATAAATTTCTTTTTTTGAGAAAAAAAGGTCTGAAAATGTTTTAAATATAAAGAAAAGAATGATATTCCCCATTTGTGATGCAGCGACGACATGTATAATGCACATGTTCGAATTATGTTTATTAGAGGCTGAATTCAAAGGCGCCCTTAAATGGTCAGTAATGGAGCTCGGATGTCATCTAGTGAAAAAGGTTGGTACTGCGCCCAAATAAAATCTTACTGAAAGCTTTTTTTTTTTTTTTTTTTTTTTTTTGAGATATCAACCTAAAATTTGGAATGTTGATATTTTTGCCTTTGATAAACAATTATATTTTTACCTTTTCATAAATTTAAACTTCTATAATTTTTTTTTTATTTCACTTTCAGAATTTATTTCACTTCTACAATAATCTGCCAAGTGTCTTCTTTAAAACAAAACCAACCTTAGGTCTATATTCCAAAGCATTCTTGAATTACAACCATTTAAGTTTGGATGGTGCATTTTCATGTCTATGTGAAAAAAGGACTTCAGATAACTTTTGTTACAGACAAGCTATGAAAGAAAAAAAAAACAGATTTGGAAAGGGATTGAAATCAGCTTTCATATGTTATCAGGTATGGTAATAGGTAAAATTCCACCATGTAATGGGTTTTCATGCATCACATCACAAATAGTCGCTGCCTTTTTTCATTACTATTTTTTAATGTTTTTGAAAGAAGTCTCATAAGCTCATCAAGCCTGCATTTATTTGATCAAAACAGTAATATTGTAAAATATTATTAAAATTTAAAATAATGGTTTTCTATTTTAATATACTTAAAAATATTATTTATTTCTGTGATGCAAAGCTGTTTTATTATCAATGTCTGAAACATTTGTGCTGCTTAATATTTTTTGGAACCTGTGATACTTTTTTCAGGATTCATTGATGAATAAAAGGTTAAAAAGAACATAATTGATTCAAAATAGAAATCTTTTCAAACAATATAAGCCTTTACAATCAATTTACAATTACAATAAGTTTAGCACATCCTTACCGAATAAAATTATTAATTTTATATTGTTACAGAATATTTCTAACCGCAGAAAGTTTTCAATACACACCATGTTTTAAATGTATGTCTGTAACCTGTGCAGTCTGAACCACTCCAAGAGGGACTTAAACCCGGGTCGCTGGCATGGGAGGTGGGCCCACTAACAAGAACACCAAAGACCGCAGTCTCTAGCGCAAGTTTATCTGCACAATTCTCACTAGCTGGTGTCAGTTACAAGTTCACCAACGTCAATCTACTAACTCTACAGTTTGGTTAATTTGTCGGACAAAACGGCAGATTGAGCTTTATGATTGGTCAGATCGCCTGTCAATCCAACTCCTAGCAAAGGGTGAATTGTTGATAGCACATCCACATGTTGGAAAAAAAGTGTTTGTTTTTTTTGTTTTTTTTATACGTTACACTTGTGATGGGAGAAACTAAGCTTTTCGAAGCTTCAAAAAAATTTAACCAGTTGCTTTGCAAAAAGATTCACTTTCAGACTTTCGAAGCATTTGAAACACCACACACTGGTGACCCCTGATGGTCAGAACAGTGTTAATGCAACAAAAACTCTGGCCAAACATGCATGAAAACACCTTTTACAAAAAAATAATAAAATTAAATAAATAAAAATAAATAATTAGATAAATAACAACAACAACAACTAATAATAATAATAATAATAACACTAATCCTTGCATCACCAAAAGTGTATATGTGTATTTGATTGTCAAAATATTTGGTATCTGAAAAAAAAAGCAGGTACACTAACAAGAAGGCTAAAGACCACAGTATCTAACTTCTTTCTAAAAAAAATCATTTGTGACAAGCCTCAAATCAGGCCACGTCCCCGATCGTTTTTGGGGGTGCAAATCTGGCTTAAAATTATGCTTAAAATCTTCAAGTGTGTGGCCAGCCTAAAGGAACAAAACCAAGTGACATTGAAATCTCGTAATGGAAAAAACAGCCATTATTTAAATCTCATAAAGCAGTGTTTCTCAACCCTGGCCCTGAAGGACCCCCAACACTGCAGGTTTTGTCTTTCTCCCTAATTAAACACACCTGATTCAACTCATCAGCTCATTAGAAGAAACTCCACTACCTGAAATGAGTGTGTCAGACAGAGGAGACTTTCAAAATGTGCAGTGTTGTGGGTCCTCCAGGACCAGGGTTGAGAAACACTGTCATAAAGGAACAAAATCGGCCTTCATTGAAATCTTGTAAAGGAGCAAAACTGACTGTCCTTGAGATCTTGCAAAGGAACAAAATCGACTGTCTTTGAAAGCTTGTAAAAAACAAAACAAAAAAAAAACAAAGAAACAAAATCGACCGTCATTGAAATCTCGTAACCAAACAAAACAGACTGTCATTGAAATCTTGTAAAAAAAAAATCAAAACCAACAGTTTGAATCGTTTCAAACTCGACTGTCATTGAAATCTCATAATGGAATACAACTGACCATCATTGACATCTTTTAATGGAACAAAATCGACCATCATTGAGATCTCACAACTGAACAAAACCGACCGTCATTGAGATCTCATAATTGAACAAAACTGACCATCTTAGAAATCTTGTAAAGGAACAAAACCTACTGCCACTGAAATCTCATAAAGGAACAAAACTGACCGTCATTGAAATCTCATAACCCAGCAAAACTGACCGTCATTGAGATGACTTCATTGAAACTTCTCAGGGCCCCAAAAATCCTCAGACCCCAGAGGGTTAAAGAACAAGTCTGACTGTCATTGAAATCTAGAAGCGGAACAGAACCAATCGTCATTGAAATCTCATAACAAAACAAAACCATCAACCACTGAGATCTTGTAAAGGAACAAAACCAATTGTCATTGAAATTTCTTAAAGAAACAAAAACGACCATAATTAAAAATCTCATAAAGGAACAAAACTGACTGTCATTGAGATCTTGCAAAGGAACAAAACGGAACGTTGTTGAAAACTGACAGTCATTGAAATCTCATAACTGAACAAACCAACTGTCATTGAAATCTTGTAAAGGAACAAAACCAACTGTCTTTGAAATCTCTTAAAAAACAAAGAAACAAAACCAACCATCATTGAAATCTTGTAACCGAACAAAACAGGCCGTCATTGAAATCTCATAATGGAACAAATCTGACACTGAAAAACGACCATTATTGAAATCTCGTCACAAAACAAAACCAACAGTTTGATTTGTTTCAAACTCTACTGTCAATGAAATCTCATAACGGCATACAACTGACCATCCTTGACATCTTTTAATGGAACAAAACCGACCATCATTGAGATCTCACAACTGAACAAAACTGACCGTCATTGAAATCTTGTAAAGGAACAAAACCTACTGCCACTGAAATCTCGTAAAGGAACAAAACTGACCGTCATTGAGATCTCGTAACCGAACAAAACCAACTGTAATTGAAATCTCGTAATGGAACAAAACCAACTGTCATTAAAATCTCATTAAGAAACAAAGCTGACCGTCCTTAAAATCTTGTTAGGAAACAAATCCAAGTGGCATTGAAATCTTATAATAATAAAAGTCTGTTATTGAAATCTCACAAAGGAACAAAATGGATTGTCACTGAAATCTTAGAATGGAACAAAACCAACTGTCATTAAAATCTCATAACCCAGCAAAACTGACTGCCATTGAAACCTCATAACTGGACAAAACTGACCATCATTGAAATCTCGTAATGGAACAAAACCAATTGTCATTAAAATCTTATAAAAGAACAGAACATACTGTATTGAGATCTGTAACTGAACAAATGAAATTTGATTGACTGGCAATGAAAACTGACTGTCATTGAAATCTTGCAAAGGAACAAAACAGACTGTCGCTGAAATCTCATAACGAAACAAAACAGACCATTATTGAAATCTCATAATTCAACAAAAACTGACAGTTCGATTTTTTTCCAAATTCATCTGTCATTGAAATCTCATGTAATAAAACTGACCATCATTGAGATCTTTTAATGCAAAATCGACCGTCATTGAAATCTCACAACTGAATAAAACCGACCATCATCGAGATCTTGTAACGGAACAAAACCAACTATCATTAAAATCTCGTAAACGAACATCTCGTGAATGACAATGAAAACCGACTGTCATTGAAATCTCATAAAGGAGCAAAATTGACAGTCATTGAGATCTTGTAAAGGAACAAATCCGTCTGTCTTTGAAATCTCGTAAAAGAACGAAGAAACAAAACTGACAGTCATTGAAATCTCTTAACCAAACAAAACAGACAGTCATTGAAATCTCGTAACGAAACAAAACCGACCGTCTTTGAAATCTTATAACACAACAACATCGACTGACACTGAAAACCTACCATCATTGAAATCTCGTAATGGAACAAAATCAACTGTCATTAAAATTTCCTTAAGAAACAAAGCCAACCATCATTAAAATCTTGTTAGAAAACAAAGCCAAGTAGCTAGCACTGAAATCTCATAAAGGAAAAAAACTGTCATTGAATGGATCAAAACTGACTGTCATTGAAATCTCGTAACGGAACAAAAACCGACCATCATTGAAATCTTGTAACGGAACAAAACCAACTGTCACTGAAATTTTGTAACAAAAAGAAATCTCATATCCCATTGCTGAAATCTCATAACTGAACAAAACTATTTGCTTTTATTTTTTGTTATGGTTTTTGTTCTGTCTTTTAGTAGTTTTTTGTGGTCCAGTTTTAGTGCACAATATATATGTCTTATTTTGTGTCTCCCTCATCCCCCTCCTCTCCCTATCCCCTCTTGCACCTTGCTCTCAGGAATCTCCGGACAAGGGAATGCCTCAGTAATTCCCTCAGGAGTGCTAATACTTCCTCCCGCATTAAATGCCTTAGAGCACCAGGTGATGCAAATATTTTGTTTTCCCTATGCCAAGAGTGGTCTATATGCTCAGTCGGGGCTTATTGTAATGGGTAAGACCCCCCACTGAGGGACAGTCAGTATAGACCACATTTTCACTCTCTCAAACAGCAAACATACTTTCCCTTTACACAAAAGAGAACAAGGAAGACATCATCTGCCCATCAAACTACCATTTTCAGTGGGCTGTCAAGGCCTAAATTGGGAACACAGATATTTGTCACATTTTTGACCATGTTTGCAATGTCAGAAATGCAGGATGTAACTTTTTTGCAATTACAGTCATTTTAAAATAATAAATACATAAAATACTATCAAATTTATGGTTTTGGGAAGTAAAAACTATGAACTACCCATAGGCCTACTTTATGATTCAAAACACTAAAAGGACATCCCTGCTTGATGCATTTCATATTATTATATTTTATTGAATTTTTTTTTTCTCATTTTTGTTACCAATAATGTACATTAGGTGTTTTGTGTTACTTTTTCTGTTATTTAGTTAATGTTTATTGCATTATTCTAGTGTCATGCATATCTTTGGCCATATTTTATAGAAAGGTCACTCACAATGAACACTGATCCATCATGTGGCTTTCAATTGTATACCACCTGTTTTATTATGGTGGTTATCACATTTTAAGGTATAAAGCAGATTTCTGTATTGTAACATTAAATATGGTTATGAGTTATGTGACCCCGCCTAGACCACAAAACCATAAGTTGCACAGGTATATTTGTAACAATAGCCAACAATGTATGGGTCAAAATTATGGATTTTTCTTTTATGCCAAAAATCATTAGGATATTAAGTAAAGATCATGTTCCACGATTTTTTTTTTGTAAATTTCCTACTGTAAATATATCAAGAATGTAGTATTGTGAGTGCATATGCATTGCTAAGGACTTAATTTGGACAACTTTAAAGGTGATTTTCTCAAAGCTTATTTATTCAGCTTTCAAATGATGTATAAATCACAAAAAAAAACAAAAAAAAAAACAAAAACAAAAAAACTTTTGACTGGTTTTATGGTCCAGGATCATATCATGTTAAATTTACAGTAAAATTGTAAAAAACTGTTCTGCTGTTTGGAGATCATGGAATGCTCTGAGGGTAACTTATTCTGTTTATTCAGTTCATTACTAATTTAAAAACAGACTTCATGTCTTCTCATCAAACATGTAGCTCCATTCCAACCTCAGTTCAGTCTGCAAGCTCATGGGGGGACATATAAAGATCCCCCACAGGGGAAAAGTGAGTGAGTGCCACACTTTTACTTGGCAAAACAGCAAACATACCTTCCCTTCATTGCCACACAAAAGATTACAAGAAGGAAATGCTAATCGTCCGCCCATCAAACTATCACAAGTCTGAGGTGAGCTGCTCTGTTAACTGTCATCCCTGCAGAGCCGCTGGGCTTCTGATGGTTTCATCTGCCCTCAGAAAGAGACATCCACGGAGGCTCAAACAGTGGCTCAGGCTCCCAGAACAAAAACAGTCCCAGGCTCCAGGGATGTGGGCTCATTATTAGTATGCATGCCGTTGTGTTCTCCCATTGACTTTTGCACTAAGGACAAGGCCGGAGAAGCACTCTTTTATTAAGCAATAAGGAGCTTATCTTATTCATCTGTGAACTGCTCCATTACGTATGCAGGCAGACAAATGTTATCTCATTACTGCTGTCTGTCCGTGCATCAGACATGTAGAATGTGATACGGTTGGTGTTGCGATGGAAATTTAGATTATGGCATTGTGTATATCCAAAATATCAAATATAGGTGAGTCTTAAAGGGAAAGTTCTGACGTCATTTACTCATCCTCATGTTGTATGCATGACTTTTTATCTTCTCTGTAACACATATTTTTTGAACACATAATGTTTTTGTCTATGCAATAAAAGTCTTTTGGTTCCAAAACAACACTGGACCACATCTTCTTTTATGTTTCGCAGAAAAAAGTCGGTAATACAGGTTTAGAACGACATGAGGGGGAGTAAATGATGACAAAATTTTCATTTTTAGTTGAACTGTCCATTTTACATTTTGTTTGGTTCTCTTACTGCTGGTTAGGCCAGTGTTGTTTTGGTATCATTATAATTTTTATTAATATTTTGAATAAGCTTTTATTTTATATTTTCAGTTTTTATTTTAATTTTTGTTTTTATTTTTAGTCATTGTCTGTGCTTTTGTTATTTTTAATATTGTTTTTTACATGAATTTTAATTTATTCAACATTTCTAATTTTCCTTAAGTTTACATTTTTCATATTTTATTTAAAAAAAAAGTTTTAGTTTTAGCTAATGATAAGAACACTGGTTCAAACATCAGGAAATAAGATACATATGAAGCTAAGTTGATATATAATTTGTTTTCTGAGCTCTTGTTTTTGATTCTGAGCTGTATATCTTGTTTTTCTTTGTTAGACATTACTTTAAACATTAGTGGATGCTTCAGTTTTAGTTTGAAACCAGTGTCTTTATATTCCCATCACAGCAGGCTGTTAATGCGGAGCCTCACGCTAATATTAGGCAGGCATGCTCACTCAGTCTCACTTATTGTGTTCTTGCCTCCATCCAAAAGCCTGAAAGTTTTTTTTTTTTTGCCATTCTATTCCTTAATCAAATCCCCCGTTACACCCGCCACACAACCAGCCTCAGGCTCCAGTAACTCACAGAGCGGGAGGCAGCACGTCCCTATTCAGACACACACCGCCATCCACAAAAGCGCCAACAACTCGCAACCCATCCGTCACACTGACACCCCACCCCCCATCCCCAGTCCTCAGCCACCCTCTCCCCAAAACAAGAGAGGGTTTTGGGGTAGCACACACTCCAAACACCTTCACATGGAATCCGAACCACCCGGCCCGCGGCTCCCTTTTGTCCTGCCCCGGCCGGGCCCCCTACACAATGTAACCGGGCAGGAACAGAGAAAAAAGGGAGTGTCTGGGCTGAAGCACTGGACCCGCCCTCACCAGCCCTCTTCTCTCCGGTCACCAGCAGCATCTCTTGTGTGAGGCTCTCAGAGGGGTTGGTAAGGCCTGCCCCCTATTGCGCTGATACCACAACAATAAACTGGTGTCCATTCACAGTCAGAGTGGCTGTCCTTTGCTGCATCCAAAATGTCCACAAAAGTGATGCATTGATGTTGAAGAGTCTTAGTTTGGGCTTCTTTTGACAGTGTCTTAGAAAAGTACTTTTCTTACCACGGTGTGAAAGTTATTGTGCTGCTGTCCCACTTGAGTCTGTGCTTTTTGGCTCTCTATCAAATTCATGATTACTATTGAAATTTGAGACACAGACAAAATAAGATGACTATTCAACAGGATACATCATTCAGCCTCATTATTCTAGTTCTTTCTTTTCTTTCTTCTTTAAACCCTGCCAGCATTACATAGAACTACAATGTAAAAAGTGTGCATGTGCGGTACCCTTAAATATTACATTTTTAGTGTAACCTAGTGAACCCACACGGTAAACCCTAACGCTCAAAATAATGAATCAGTTTGAGTAGGGCAAACTCAAATTAAACAAATTAGTTCAATCAAATGAACTTTTATGAGTATTTAGAACTTTCTTTTTCTTTTGAGTTCACGAAACTGACACATTTTAAGTCATCTGAATTGTTTCATTGTTTTGAGCTTTATGAACTTGTTTCTTTTAATTTAGACAAACTTAAATTTACCTGAAACTGGGCTGGGATTTCTATTTCCCAGCATGCTTTGCCATGACACTCGAAAGGGAGAATAAATACTAAAATGAAGTGTTAATACTCAAAATACTCCGAAATTTCAAGTTAGGAGTAATGAAAATGTATGAGTACAAAATTAAAATTTGCCAGTTCTGCTTGCTTAATCTTTGAATTTCTTAAATTAAAAAATTATTTGTAACTGATTACCACAATTTTTGTGAGGGTTGCAGACTTATTTAGCTATACAGTGCATGCTGATTCAGTCATATTAAAAACATATTTAATATTGTTCATAAGTTTGGGGTCGGTGAGATTTGTTTTTGAAATAAGTCTCTTATGCTCACAAAGGCTACATTTATTTTAAATAATAATAATAATTATATAATAATTATTACAATTTAAAATAAGTGTTTTCTAATTGAATGTATTTTAAAATGTAATTTATTGCTGTGATGGCAAAGCTGAATTTTAGCATCATTACTACAGTCTGCAGTGTCACATGATCCTACAGAAATTGAAATGTCGATGTGTTGCTCAAGAAACATTTCTAATTATTATCAATGTTGAAAATGCTTCATATTTTTGTGGAAACCATGATACTTTTTTTTTCAGGATTCTTTGATGAATAGAAGGTTCAAAAGAACAGCATTTATTTGAAATAGAAATTGTTTGTAACAAATCAAAAGCCATTACTGCCACTTTTGATTAATTTAATGCATCTTTTCTAAATAAAATATAAATTTCTTTAAAACATAACATTTTGTATAATAAATTTAATATAATATTTAACATATAATACATGTAACAATAAATAATATTTAATATAAAATATTTTTGATCTGAATAAACCTTTTTATTTTCCCAAGAAGTGTGTACTAAGTTGGCCTCACTGACATAAACACAGTAATATACAATTAAGCTGTTATTTTATCACTCTGGTAGTTGTAGATTATTCAGTCCCTCCTATTTAGTAACACAGAACTCCCTGTTGCTAAAGTGCTATTCAAAGTGAGCAGTGTGGAATGCAGGGATTCCGCCAGCCTCATACCCTTTCCTGAGCGGGCATGTGCCACTCAGACAGCAGGGGCCACAACCTCAAATTACACTGCATCCCAATACAAGAACCCCGCTGTGCAGGGAGGAGTGCAGATAGAATAGTGGCACACACTCGCATTAGCGGGACTGTTTGTAATTCAGTGTTTGTGTGAGGGTAAAAACTGAGAGGCCGTATGATTGGCTGGTAGGGAAATCTAGTTTGGCCTCTTTCATGACCACTCTGATAAAGCTTTCTTCAGGATTTGCTATGGTTGTCTTGTCCTGCTGCAGCTGTCCTTTAGGAGACAGCGAGCGCAGTGAAAAGAACTGGCCTTGAGGGACCAGAGGTAAAGCAGGGTTGATGGGCTTATATTATTCAGTATTGTAGAGCATGACGCCTCTCATTAACTAATATTATTTAGTGGAGCGAGCGCAAAAGATAAAGTGATTTCAGTTGTGATAAATGCATAAAGAAGAAAAGAGAGAGTGAAAGGAAGAGAGAGAGTAAATAATTTTTCCTTTTCTCTCTTTCTCTCTTTTTGTTGTCAAGTTTTTTTTATGAATAAGAATGATTGAGTAAGAAAGTGTGACTAAGAAAGTACATATCATAACTGAATTCCACCTATACTCAGAAAAGCAACTGTATTTCATGCTGTATGTAATATTATTTATTTTATGTCATTATATAGAATTATTCTAGTATAATTAACACATCTATTTTAAATATTGTTTTTTATGAAATAAAAAATTTATTGAAATTATGCATTGCTATAATGAAACAGTTACTGCATAAAAATATTACACATTTTAACGGTTTTGATTTTAGGGTACAAATACACATTTTTTGGGTATTGACCAAATCAGAATCTAGCACCGGAACTATCCATTTTAAAAATGAATGGTTAGATGAGGATATCTTTTTGATTGTATTATTCAGACCGGTTCTGTGCGTTTTGTAGCTAAAAAGAATGGCATTTGTAGTGTGTGTTGAGAAACGACATTTGTATGCGGTTGTCTCTGTGCATATGTGTGTGTGATGGAGGTCATAGTCCAGGGCAGGCATTGAACTGGAATGGCCTGCAGGGATATATGTTGCTAAGCAAAGTGCACTGGCTCAGTTGGAGTTGAACGCACAATGCAGCAAGGCCCATTGGTCCTGATGATAATAAATGAGGTGCCAGTGCATCTGTGGTGTTCCAGAGCTCAGAGAGCTTAATGCCGTCCACGCCGTCTGCCATTATGCATTTTATTCATTAGAAGTCAGGCTTTTATTACTTCAGGGAGTTACAAACAATTGAATGACATTTCAAATGGCCAAATAGTTCTTTATTTAGCAAGATCATTTGTTTTGAATGCTCTTTATTCTAGATTAATTTGAGGAAACTTTTTTTTGTCATGATATATTTGGCAAAATGTTCCAAAGTAACAAGTGGGACTGGCTTGTGTTGACACTGAGAGTGTATAGCTATGCATCTAAAGGCTGTCCACACCAAGAACGATAACTATAATGATAACTATATTAGCGTCCACACCAACACACAATAACGTTAACTGAAGGAAATGCAAATTCTTTCAGCTCTGCTGCCAGTTCAACGCTCTTACTTCAGCAATAATAAAAAAATGAAACACAAATGTGATGTTTAACTCAAGTCATTTTTGCTTATTAGTACGGTTGAATTGGATCACGAAGGTCAGCGGAAAGACATTGGTAAATAAAGTGATATTAAATACATCAGCTTCAGTTTGGATCCAGCCTCTTAAGAAGACCTCAGATGACCAACACCTTTGAAGAGACGGCGCCAGCTCCTGCGAGGACTTCAGATGATGCAGCATCCGGATCAACATGCACATTCCCAAATTTCTATGTATCCTTATTATTGTTAATATGTAATTTCATTATTTCCAGGAGCTCATTGCTTCTACTTTAAAATTAAACTGCTAACAGTGATTGTAAATTAAATTGCCTAAATTATTACCTTGATAGCTAACTGCATTATTATATATACATTTCTGAAACCACATACATTGGACAGTCACCTCCAATACCAGATTCTCTAAATTGTAATGTTGACATGCATTCTCTGTAAAGCTGCTTTGAAACGATATGTATCGTGAAAAGCGCTATACAAATAAATGTGTAAATACATAAGTATATTTGTGTTATTTAACATATTTGGTTATTGTAGTTTTTGCACAATATTTTGAGTTTGCATTTCACAGTTTTTATTCATTTTGAGGAATACTGAATCTGTTTTTGTGCAAGTGAGATGAGTAAATGCCTGTTCACATTTAGTCTACAACTGCAACTACAATAGCCATCAAATTTACACAGCGTATACAACGCCTCTGCACTAACTCACGATTTCTCTCAACATGGAGATAGGCAATAAATGACAGAAGTGTTGGTCAATAAATGGGAAAACAAAGTAACTTTCATTACTTATTTGAAAAAGTAACTCAGATATTTTGTTGTAAAATTAAAAGGAATGCATTACTTTAGTAGTTACTTGAGAAAAGTAATCTGATTACATAACTGCCGTTACTTGTAAAGGCAGGAACACACCAAGCCGACGCCAACGAACTAGTGGCGATGAAAGCAGACTGCGGGGTTGGCTCACGTCAGCAGCGTCTGTGTCCAAAGTTGCCCTGACACACCAAACCGACGCTCGACGGCCAAGTAGCATGTTCGTTCTGAGCCTGAGTAAGATGAAATGCCTTTCTGTAACAGCAGGTGGTAGTAGGTGAACAGCCAATCAGAATGATCATATGGCCCGACGGAGCTCCAACGCCGATTCAACATTTCGAATCAGACGAATAAAAGCAGACGAGGACCAACTTCAGCCGACGGTGCGGAACACACTGAGAATACTTAGTTGGCCGACGAACAAAAACTGCCCGACGGCCGACCGTCGGCTTGGTGTGTTCCTGCCTTTATGCATTACCCCCAACACTGTTTATCATTTTGGTGTGAACTGGCCTAAAGTCTCAAAACAGTAAGTACCCATGTGATTTAATTTCTCTGCATGTATTTGTGTACATTAAAGAGTGTTCATTTTAACACTTTTATCATTGGGTCCAAACAGGAAACACCTAGACTCCAAAAGTGTGACCTGACTCTGGAACAGTTGACATGTTCAGCTCTTTCAGGGCCAAACTTGTAGCCCCTGGCACTTGATTTTATTGGTATCTGCAGCATACCGTCCTCTGGGGAAAAAGTCAGCCCTCCCGAGTGCTGTAAACCATAGACTACTCTCAGGGGTCACACTGGCCGCACGCTAGGGTCAGCCCGTGACCTCCTTCCCTCCGGCCGAGCCTAAGGTGCCTTTCACTCCAAACAGCGGTGTAATTATCTCCTTATTGCAGGAGCGCTGAGGCCTGATGAGAGAGAGTTTCAAGTGGGCTTGTCAAAGATGAGAGGCTTTAGACGCGTAATTCTCATCTCTCATTAGTTGTGGCCCCTCTCTCTCCAGCCCATGGGCACACAAAGAGCCTGCGATCCCCCAACTGAGAAGGGCTTCATCAGGGACAAAAGGGAGTCCCTTAGTCTCTGACTAGAGGACAGGCCAGGGCAGGAGGTGGAACAGCAGGGCCTATTCCCGCTTAATCCCTGGACTACGGTAAAGGGACATGACTTGTGAACTGAAATCCTCCTCTCAGGGACTTAGAGCAGTGGCTACTCTCAGTGGTGTTTGGAATCCTCTTATTGGAGTCACAGTGGACTTTAGGGATAATGTACTACCCAATAGCCACTACTGACTGAGCACTTGCTGGGCAACTGCTTCAAGACCACAGGATGCATTGACTATGGGATGAAAAAATGTGTTAGACCTCACTGGGACACTTCCTTTCAACCTCGGGAAACACAAAATAACAGTCTGAGTTTTTGGCTGGCAGGTCAAGAGACTAAACAACTAATTGACTGGTGGAAGGAGAAAAGCTTGATGTGTTATTTTAAATTAGAAGTGTAAACTTATAAGTGTAAACATAGTTCAAAACAGTGAAGCATGGAGCTAGCAATGCCAAGGCTATGGGTTCAATTCCCAGGGAAATCAAATTTAAATTGAATGCAATGTAATTTGCTTTGGATACAAGTGTCCGCCAAACCCTGCTGAAAAATCCAGCATAAACCAGCATGAATTCCATGTTGGTCCAAACTGGTTTATGCAAGTTAGAGCTGGTATAGTGCTGGTCCAGTTGGTGGACCAGCATAGTCGTCATGCTGTTCTCAAGCAAAACTGAGCTGGTGTAGCTGGTCCACCAGCATTCCTGCTTCCCATTTTCGGGACCAGCAAACCAGCATTCCATGCTGGTCCTAGCATGCAAAACATACCTTATGCTGGTGACCACCCTAGTAAAAAAGTAATATATTTAAAATACATTTATTTCATACTAAGTATAGTTTAAATCAATTGACATTTTTACTGACATATCGCTTGAGACTTACTGATTTATAGATATATTAGATATATTATTTATTTATTTTTTAAATTTTGAGTACTACTTGTGCACAATGAACATTTCTTAATATTAAAGGGATAGTTCACCCAAAAATGAAAATTCTGTCATCATTTACTCACCCTCAGGTTGTTCCAAACCTGTATAAATTTCTTTGTTTTGTTGAACACAAAAGAAGATATTTTGAAGAATGTGGGTATCTGAACATTTCTGGGGCACCATTGACTGCCATAGTTATTTCTTTTCCTACTATAGAAGTCAATGGTGCCCAAAGGAGGCCTGGTTACAAACTTTCTTCAAAATATCTTCTTTTTTGTTCAGCAAAACAAAGAAATTTATACAGGTTTGGAACAACTTGGTCCCACTTTATATTAAGTGGCCTTAACTACTATGTACTTACATTTAAATTAATGATTTGATACATTGCACTTATTTTGTACATACATGTTTTTACATCCCTAGTGAAAAAAAAGTATACTTTATTGTATTTTAAATATATTCCCTTTTTCTATAGTACACTGCAAATATGCTAACAAAAAATGTACTATCATTAAATATATAAAAAGTATATTAGTATCATATTTTCACAATGCAAATTTTAACACACTTTAAAATAATTGTACTTTAGTATATTTTCTAAAAAATATATTTTAGAAAAATATACTTGAAGTGTAAGTTCAGTTTATTTTTTAAAAGTGTATTTATTTGCACTTTATAAAAATATATTTGAGGTATATTTTAACAGTGTGCTGAAAATGATCATTGTAACAATGCACTGAAAGTATATTTAAAAAATACATTATTTAATATCCTGAAGTTGTAGTGTATCTAATGTTAAATTTGAGTATATTTTTTAAGTTTACTTCTTCATCCTTGGAATTCATTATATTACTTGTGCTATTTATTTCAGTATGAATGCATTAAGCCCATTTAGTAAATGCAGTGTAGCCTATAATTTCCAAATATGTGTAAATGTTTATTAAGTTTACACTGGCAGAATCATTTTACAATCGTACACACAAATCTATATTAAACAACACACCAGCAGCACAAGTAATGCGAAAAAACGCATTGGTTAAACTTATCGGAATTCAAATGTCTCTTCAACTTGGTCCCTGACCAATCAGATTTTGTTGCTCACTGCCTTCAGCCAATCAGAGCTGCTGACGTCACGGTTGTCGTCTGAATCTACTCGCTCAGTCACTCAGGTGAAGTATAATGTCGCAATGTATAATTTATTTAATAAAACACTGAAAGCGCAATACATCGCTCAATCTTGGGGATTCTGACCAGTTCAATCAAGTGACATCGCAGACTGACCGTGATGGCGACGACAACCGGCTAATCTAATGGCCTACGCGATCCTGAAAGAACCGGAGAAAAGTGCTGCTATTGGGAGGTGAGTTGTAGTCTACCAGTTAACAAACTTTATTTTATTTTCTTTAACAAACTGAGAGCGATATTTCGGCTTGATATCTCCTTTTTGAGTTTGTGTGTGGTGGTTCATGGCACATGTTTGTATGCAGCACCAAAACATTAATATGATTGGTCAAATCGGCCCGTATTCTGTATGATATTAATTCATAAAGTGTTTTATGCTTGACTATGTACCGAAAACAACATCGACATGCCATTCTGATACAGTTCCCTGCTGCTAATCCTCATTTACTGTTCAAAAATAGTATTGGTTCAATGTAGGATTTAGACAGACTATTGTAAACGTGAATAAAGGGTTGAACATAAAGTGTCTTATATCTTTGTATATTCTGTCAACAGATGCTGTTCTTCACGCCATCAGACACAATGAGAAGCTCATCAGAAAATGGAATATAATGTGTCATTTGTATTTGTGTATAGAGGGTCACCATGGTCCAATATTTGTTTTTTCTTTAATGAAAAACATGGTAAGTTATGCTGGATCTATATTAAGTTTAAATAAAAACTATTGGATTTGTCAATGAAATATGTCTCTTCATTAGTGATGTTCTTATATTTTATTTAATTGAATGGCCTTGAAAACAAATGCATTCAACTTTGGGAAAATGTGTTAAACTCTTTAAATAGTAGCACAACTGTATTGTGTGAGATTATGTAATTCAAAGTACAGTAGTCAACATTTGAAGTGGATCAAAAAAGTTAGGACAACTTTGATTAAAGGTTTTGATCCGCTTCAAATGTTGACTATATTATACAAAGTATAAGTAATAACAAAGTGTATTGTTATTGACTGCAAAGTGTGTAATTTTTAGTATTTGGAATAAGCCAAAGGTGAAGACACTCATAATTATTTTGTAATGTACTTAAATCACAAATAAAGTGTACTTATAACACAGTGTACTCATAACAGAAATAAAGTATACTTATAAAACAAATAAAAGTATACTTATAACACAAATAAAGTATATTTATAATGCAACTTATATTGTAACAAAAAAATATATACTTATAACACAAATAAAGTATACTTATAATAAAAATTAAGTACACTTTAATATCACTAATCAAGCATGTAATTAGTCCCTACACAGACATATACTTAGAGTGTACTAAGTATACTTGAAGTTGTTCCAATTTAGTACACATAAGTATACTAAATATACTTAAAGTTGTATTTTAATACTACTTAATTTCAACTTAAATATACTTAGTACAAAATTAGTTGTTTCAAAATAACACACTTTAAATGAACTAATCATTAACACACTTGAAATATACTAATAATTAGTCTTGCTGCAAGTATACTTAGTATACTTTTTTTTCACTAGGGATTGTACTTATATTTGAAAAACACCTGCATGTAATTACATCTGTAATTAATTTCTGTAATTACATTTATAATTACACTGTTGACCCATCCCTTACACCTTACCCACACCCTTAAACCTACCCATACCACCAAAGCTTTCCCTAACCTTACCCATATCCCACCTCAATAGCAGAAAAAGTGTTTTGCAATTCAATATGAACCTAATAAGTACATTGTACTTATTTTTTGATGTAAGTACATAGTAGTTAAGGCCACTTAATATAAAGTGGGACCAACAACTTGAGGGTGAGTAAATGATGACAGAATTTTCATTTTTGGGTGAACTATCCCTTTAAGCCTAAAATGTGTTTTAATGTCACTATTGATAAGGATTATATGATCTTTCAATAAAATCTGTCTTTAAATGCAAGATATTTAAGTGCACCTAAAGTATACTTGCAATAGTTCCACTTTAGCACAATCAAATATACTTCCACACAATTAAAGTGCATTAAGTGCAAAATAAGTTGTTCCAATTTAGTTTAGACTTTAAGTATACCAGTTTAGTATATCAAAAGTACAATTGCAAGGTATTTTGTAAATGTATTTGTAGTGTGAAACAAATGTATTTTAGTATATGTATTTTGCTGGATTTTACAGCATTGAATGTGTAAATGTAAACTAAAAATGATATACAGCATTTACTGTACTTTAAAACACTGTCACAAAAGTGAAAAGCCTGTTGCTTGTCATTCAGCACAATAAACATTGTAGTTATATTTATATGAACAGACTTATCTAGCCTGTGTTCTTTATCATGAATGTCAGTTCTGTTGTAAACCAAAACAGTGACAATCAACACCGTGTTCAGGAATTTTATTTGAAGTAGGTGACAGATTCTAAGTAAAGTAAAATGGGTTTGCTTACAATCTAGATGAAATCCCTGATAGTTTCTGTATGACTATGTATACTCAAAATAGATGCTTGTTCTGTCATGTTTGCATAGTTGGACACAATTTTGTCTGTACAGCACTGTACAGCGCTTAGACACATAATATTGTCCTCAGTGAAGGCATATATCACTCTACTAATGTTTTCCAGAATGTTTTATAACACAAATTTCCTAAACATTTTTAAAAAGGTTCTTTTAAGCATTCACAGAACTTTCTGAAATAGCGTTTTCTTAAGAGTGTTACGAAAACAGTCTGGAATTTTGAAGTTCCATTGCATGATGCCATCCTGCAAAAACTGCTAAAAACCACAGTCCTTCATCATCCCGTGCCTATATGGTTCCTCAACTGAACGTTTTCTCATGTTAATCAGCTTCTTTGTAGTTGAAGGGATTTGCTCTGTGGAAGCTTTGTCCCCAGTCCAACAAAGAGCCCCCCCCAAAGTCAAGCCCACTGCCATGCTGACACAAAGATTCGTAGTTTTGGGGAGCACGTCCCCAGCTCTGAGCGCACCCCTCAAAACTCCTCGAAATCAATGATCACTAATGAACTTTCTCAAACTTTTTCAAATGCATATCTCCTTCCTTTCACATGTTTCAGATGGATTTCTGTATAATTACTATATGAATTTAATTTCCTTGAAGCCTATATGCATTGTCCCAAAGGAACTTTCACTTCTTCTTCTTTTTTTATTATTATTATTAAAAAAGGAAGGGGGTGAAAAACAATCCAAACACATTTGGAGGAGGGGAAGATATATAACAAACAATATAACACAAAGATTTTCTTCCCATACAGACAATAAAAAGGAGCTACTAAAAGACAATAACAGGTGCATTAACAAGATTTTTCAGGCCTTGCAGTGTCAAAGACTATATTACTTTTCTAAACAGAGGACATTCAGTAGGTTTTTTGCCTGCTTCTCTCTTTGTGCAGTAATTGGGTTATTGGTTTATAAGCATTATAAAGATGCATAGACAAAGTGAGAAGGAGGAGTTAGGTAGGGGTGCAACTACACAAAGAGACCTTTCCCTTTACCAATTTCTAATTGGCCACCCATGGCCTTTTTCTATTCACCTTTCACATTTTTATCCAAAGGCCAGAAAGAAAAAGAAGGCATTTATATGCTGACAAATAAAGAGCATAGACGCTAGAAGAGTATTTACAAACACATCTGACTTTTTCAGATTTTATCCTTTTTATATCCATTTATAAAATGGACATCTAATTTGTTTAGAGTATCTTATATCTGTTATGTAATAGCCTATAAATGAAGGGCTTGATACAGAAGTTGGTGCATTATTTTTAGTTTTTCAATGGAATCAAACACTTCTGAGACTATACAAAGTTTCTGAATAATGCAGAGAAAAGATTGGATTGGATTCTTTTTTTTTTCTTGAAGATGCCCCTGTAACCCCTATACATACCATTACTCTTTGCTTTCAAGCTTTCTCCGAACAACTTGTGAAAGACGTGAGAAAGATGATCTAATTATTTCATTTACTAATTAGCACCCATGGAATCTCACCCCAGCGCTGGCCTGACCGACCCCTTGAAAGTCAGTCTGTTGTTAAAGGCTGTTTTTAATTCTTTACCCAAAGAAGACAAAGGTAATTTGATTGCCAGACCCATCCCATATGCTTGCAGACCTGTGCGGTCAACCAGAGCCCCAAGAGACCCGGTCGGGTTGTTTCACTCAACCCTTGCAAAGTGTCAGCCCCCCAGCCCCAAACAAAAAAAGTAAAAGCAAACACATTGAATCTAGTTAAAGAGAGAATGAGGCAAACAAACACAAAGAGGGGAATCAACTGACCCGCAAAAAATGCCCTCAAACACAACCAGCCTTGAAATGGTCAGGGAAAGGCTGTATCTGTTCTGCTCTAGAAGGCTGGTGAAGGGAGATAAGAAATTGAATTGATAAAAGAAAACACAAAGATTTTGGACTAAAGCTTGACTTTTGTCTTATCACATCCATAATAGTCAGGCTTTGAATTAACACGGGCAGATGGCGAGGAGATTACAGCCGTTTGAATTCATCTATAAAGAACTGCATCTTAAAAACGATAATGAATTAGAAATGTGATTCGCATGGAAGACAGAGAGGGAAAGCCCCCCTTGCTTTAGCAAAGCAGACTGAGGGCTGTTTCTACCAGATCAATCTGTATTTCATACTGAAATGCTGCCCAGCGCAGCTCAGTAAGAGCGCAGTTTTAAATGAACCTCTAGAAGGAGCGCACGTGTGGTTATGTGACACCAGTGCATAAATGAACCTGCATTGTCCTGGCAGATCATTGCCTCGTAGACTCATTAAACCTCCCCACCACCTCTGACTACAAGGAAGCACAGCATCCTCTTTAGCAAAGAGCCACAGAGCCTGGGGTACAGGTTTAAACCAAACAAGGACGCCATTACTCTTCACAATACTCTGAATGGGCCAGCGGGGAGAAGGGCAGTCTGGCTGAAACTGGGGAATGTTTAATTAAACTTTGGAAAGGCTTGGATGTGCATCTGCACCAAATGACCCTCCAGCTGAAAAGAGGGATTAGGCCGGTGGAGAGACAGCAAGTTCATTAGAGGAGTGCAGGCACAGAAATAGCACTTACAAGAGAAGGCCACTGGTGTAATTGTATTTCACAGCTATAGGTATTCGCTTACACACACTATGTAGGATTGGAGTGAAAAGTATATATTTTTGGTGCAAATTTTCTATGTATGAGTACTAGACATACTTAACAATCATTGAGAAAGGAATGCTAAGTTAGTAAACCATTTAAAATGATTCGTTTGGTATCATTTTCAAGAGCTTTTCACAAGACATTCTTCCCAAAAGGCAATTTCATTCACTACCAATCAAAAGTTTAGGGATGGTAAGATTTGAAAACATTTTTTAAAAAGAAGTCTCTTATATGCTCACTGAGGTTGCATTTAATTTATCAAAATACAGAAGAAAGGGTAATATTGTGAAATACTTCATTTAAAATAATTGTTTTCTATTTTAATATATTTCGAAATGTAATTTATTGCTGTGATGGCAAAGCTGAATTTTCAGCATCATTACTCTAGGCTTCAGTGTCACATGATCCTTCAGAAATTATTCTAATATGTTGATTTGGTGCTCAAGAAACTTATTATTATCAGTGCTGAAAACAGTTGCTTAATATTTTTGTGGAAACCATGTTACATGTTTTCAGTTTGGGTGAAATTTTAAGCATTTATTTGAAGTAGAAATATCTTGGAAAAACTTATGAGAAAAAAATAGAAATCGAGCAGGTATAGCAGACAATGAGGGTTGTAACATCAACCACAAAGAGTTCACAAAATGTGCCCGTTTATAAGCTGACATTTAACACATTTGTGAAAGTGACTTACTCTGATTCCCCCTGGAATCTACCTGAATAAATCATGTAAAATCTATCTATTAGTCTATGACATAATGAATGTAATATTTTTAGTGAAATGACCTGTTTGTATTTTACTTTGAGTCATGTTGTACAATTAAAAAATTGTTTGCTGCGCTGTAAAAAATGACTAAGTGATTTTAACGGTAAAAGACTGTAAAAATGCTACGATGAAAAACAGTAAATTGGTTTACAGAACGTTTTCGTAATATATACGGTGAATAACTGTAATAGATCTAACGGTACATTTAATGTAAGTTTACGGTAAAATACCGTTACATTTTACAATTTTTGGAAGTGAAAAATAACAAGTCATTGTATAATTTACAGTGAAAAACCATAAATTGACATTCCCACAATTCCTTGTGTGATACTTCACATTTTATGTATTTTCAGTGAAATAACTGTTTCTTCTTTAGTTTTCTTAGTTTTTTTCTAATCAGTTATGTACATTATGGTTTTATGTTACATCTAATGTTGTTAAATGAATGTATATTGCATTTTTACCATGATGGTGTTTAGTGTTTGTGTGAATGACACTGTGTGCACCTTCTGCATATTGGAATTGTCCTTCTCGGCTTGTGGAAAAGCTGCTTGTGATGATCTTTGAGTCATCATGTGACTCTTATCACCACTGTGTTTGGTTGTTGTCAGTGTATTACAAAGGTACAAAACAGATAATAGTGCTTCACATTATATCAGTTAATGAAATACTTTTTTTGTTTTACCATAAATTTAACTAATTTTTTTTTTACAGTGCACGTAAAATAAACAGTTATGAACTGTAATTATTACAATATAAATCTTTAAATTATACGGTTTTGAACTGTGTTGACAGTAAACTAAGTGCTGTCCCGTAAAACCTAAGACGCTGCAACCGTATTTTTTATGGTAAAGTTCAGTTTTTTACTGTAAATTTTACAGGGATTTTTTTTTTTTTTTTTTTACAGTGTGCTGGCAAAATTTAGTTATCACCTTTTTTCTTCTTTTTTTAATGAAAATTACAAGACACATGATCCATTTTTACAGCGATGTTTTATGTTTTCTATAATTTTGGTACTTCTTGGTACCAAAAAAAAAAAAATAAATAAATCTTGGTATATTTAAAACAGCTTCCATTTATAGCAAGTAAATGTAATGAAATTATATTGAAGTTTGAGATGCACATAAAACAACATTACAATTTGGTTATTTGGTTTTGATTTTGCTTACAAATGGTGTTCAATTTATTAACTGAAAATGGGTTGTAAGACATGCTCAGAAGACGGGTAATCTCCTCACATTTTTCTCAGAATATGTTGTAATACTGAAGGAGGACAAACATCTGTGCACCTCTAGGGATTCTATCGTAATTGTAGAAATTAGCAGGGAGTAAAGCAATTGCTGAAGAGCTGTATTAGTGTATTAATAATTAACCATTCCCCTCTTCACTTCCTCCCCCAAATACCCTCTCTCTGCTGACATTTCCAGGGACTGTTCTCTGTAGGAGGACGGACTTCTTCATTTAGAAGACAGGACAATGCAGTACACTGCTTTTGTCCCTTTGAAATCCTGCTGGGCCTCAATATGGCCGGTCAGGGATCAATAGGGAAGCACAATGGCCATTACTCTGCAAATTCACTAGCCTTTAAAGAAAGCGCAAAACAGACAGACCACATGGTGTCTGGCCACTGGGCAAAAAATGGAGTGATGTAAAGAGTAGGAAGAGAGAAGGTGCCAATGGAAAAGGAAGAGAGCGAGTGTCAGGCTGATCGAGGGAAGTGGGTTTTGACTCGCAAGTTAGTTTTGAACTGAACTTGGATGGAAGATCAAAGAACAAACATACCTGTACTTCTATTCTCATTGGGTTTATTATTAATAAGCTTTATTTTACTCGAATGTAGCATAAAAATCATGTCATGCGTTACCAACATTAGAGACTGCTTATCTATTCTGTAATCTCTTCTGATGCAGGTTCCTTTTCCTGTCTGTGCTGGACAGATGGTCCTCCATTCCCCACATACTATCACAGATTGAGCTGGTCTTTGGTTTACATTTGACAGGATGTGATTTCTAAGCTCAATCAAAGACAGCAAGAGGCCTAGCCCAAGTCCATTGTCCAAGCGATTAGAGCATGAATGGAGTCTCAAAATGGAGAACCAGTGTAGGAATACAGCACGAGGAAGGAGGAAGAGGAGGAGGAGGTAAAGGAATGCATTTTAAGGTGAACAAGAATAACTGGCCCCTGGTCAGCAGGTCTGGACTTTGAACGCTCCGCCCTGTGCTACGACGCGGGGCTTTTTAGGCAACATGCTTTCTGCAACCCCACAACTCAACTGTGAGAAAGGATTCGCAGCGGGAAGCCTTTTTCCTTGCAGTCCAACCCATCTGCCACTGCTGAGTGTGGAGGGGCCCGGCAATAAAAGTGCACTAGACTGACGTGATAAATGACACACAGAAACTGACACACACTCACATGCAAGACTATGAGTGAAAGTACAGAGCACAAAAACATATTTTGTGAACGTGAGTTTGCGGTCTTTATTGAATGTGATGCTTTTTTAAGGTTGTGTGTTTCAATATAATAACAAAAAATGTCTTTCTATTGATTTGCCCTCACAGACTGTGTGCACAAACATGAAGTCAGTTCTTTATAGTGAATCAAAAACATACATCAGGACCAGTGTAGACCAGTTTATCAACAAATTACTCTCATGAGTTGGTTCTTAAAAACACAGAAAAAGTTTAGTCTGATTTCCAAACAAATACAACGGGAATTTGTAGTGTAGTCCAATTACTTTAATGAGTCAGTGCTTTATAGTGAATCAAAATCATACAGTAGGACAAGTGCAGTCTGATTCACAAACAAACGAGTTGATTCTTTTTAGTGAATCAACCACTTATAGAGCACTTAGCCTGATTTCCAAATAAATTACTCTTTTCAGTTGGTTCTTTTAATTGGTACAAAACAAGAAGTTACTAGTTTGAATCAATCTGATGATTCTTTTGCTGAACTGAACTGATCAGAGCAGTTACTAAATCAACATCTTTTTCTGAAGTGAAAGTTCATGGTTCGTTGCATGCAGTCACACGACGAATACAGTCAGTCACAGGCAATCCACACTCCAATCCAGAAGGACGCGTGCGCGGAAATGCAACGCTGTTTGCTACCAGTAAACAGCGCAGAAGAAGAAGAAGAGATAATGGATCAATATGTTTACATGTAGGCCTAATCTCTCAACCAGTGTTTCAATTGTGGAAAGAATTGTGGAATATCAATAAAACAGCTTGAGAATAATATCTCACGTAGCATTACATTCACCTCAGACATTTAGCATATTAGTTTGTATATGCACTATATTAGCCTATTCATTATATTTACTTTACCTGTTAGTAAAGTCTTTATTAGGTTATTTAATGTATGTTTAAATAAATTTGTCATTACAGTTATGACAGCCACTGTGTAAATGATTATCTTTCAAAAATGAATTAGAGTAGAAAATTAACTTTATAGAAGTTAATTCAAAACCTGCCTTATGTGCAGTTTCCTTTTTTTATTGCAGTGTTGATTTTTATATCTAAAAATAAATAGCAACTGAATTCAAAAATTTGGGCTCTGTTGTTAATTGTAACCTTTAAAATTATAGTAACATGTAAGTAAGGGCTCTCTGTATATATAGTTTACAGCATTAGCTAAGATATTTTTTTTATACTTAAGAAAAACATAATTATAATTGAATTTATTTAAACACAGAGACAAAAACAATTTAGGAAAAAGAGGCTCCCCGCTTTACCGAACCCATACCGAACCATGACTTCAATACCGAGGTACATACTGAACCGTCATGTTTGTGTACCGTTTACACCCCTAATATATATATATATATATTACATGGTATACAGTTATGGTTGAGAAAATAGCCATAGACCATTTGACACAGAGAACAAGTGCAGACATCTACCTTAACTGTGCTGCTATGTTTGTTTGAGATCAATATCTGTATAAACAGTGAAAAAAATGGTGCTTCTAAATGAAGCTTTAAGTTCTGGGGCAGAATACAGTTTTATGTCAGTTAGCGGATTGCCCCCACTGCAGAAGGGATAGGACGGTTGCATAAGGGGTTTTCATGCAGACAGTGTGACTCAAAGTGATCTTGACCTCGATGAACAAGGAACAAGGTACTCCACTGCCATACTCTAACATGCAGCGTGTCATTCTTCTGACAGGACATCCATCAGGAAGAAATAAGTCATTAAGGGAAAAAAATGCAGGAGAACTTTGTGCAGAACAAGTTGGGTCATGTTTAGGTGACTTTTGTAGTCATGTAATTTTGTAAAAAAGAAACAAACAAAATATCATGGATGCTGATAAGTACATTCATTCACCAACATTTGCAGGTTTATTCATCATCTTTTTTTATTTATAGTCTGTATGAATTTCTTCAAAATAAAAAAATAAATAAATCGCATGCTCTCATAGGATATAATTTCGTCATGCCGATCTTTTCTCTTTATATTTTCTTTCTTTAGTTCTGTGAGTGTGAGAAGAGGTTGGTACAGCTGTGCCTGGCAGGCTCAGAATTCATCTTGAATCAAGCGCACTTTCGAGACACACACAGAAGACTGCCTCAGGATCTGTCACTTTACATTTCATTCTCACCAGAAGAATGATGGTATACTGAATGGCACACACTCGCAATTCACACTGAACCTGACTCTAGGGAGCTTGGAGAGTCCAAACTCTTCCCTTCACCTATTCGCATTTACACTATTCATTCATTCATTCATTCATTCATTCATTCATTCAGCAAGGATACATTTAATTCAAAAGTGACAGTAAAGACTTTCACATTGTTACAATTTATTTGTTTTTTCAAATAAATGCTGTTCTTTTGAACTTTCTATTTATCAAAAAGTTCTGGGGGAAATATCATGGTTTCCACAAAAATATTAAGCAGCACAACTGATTGATGATAATAATAAGAAATGTTTCTTGAGCACCAAAACAGAATATTAGAGTGATTTCTGAAGGATCATGTGACACCTCTTGATTTCACAAATATTAGTTTTGTCTGATCAATCAGTTTCATCAAATAAATGTAGATTTGGTGAGCATATAAGACTTCTTTCAAAAACATTACAATCTAACCCACCCCAAACTTTTGAACGGTATTTCATAATCATGTGATTCATATGAAAAACTCTTAAATTTGACCTTTTTTTCCAGTGAGAGTGATCCATCACAGCATATATTTTTCACCCACAGCATAATTAGTCATCACAGTTGGGTCTGTGCCATTATCAACCCTCATGTGAGTGTGAGTGACAACAAGTTAAGGAGCAGTTACTCGACGGTTTACTTTTTGTCTCGAGTATCAACAGAGCCAGGGGCAAATGTCTCAACACGCATTCCATAGAATCACCGTTGCTTATCATATTTGTGGTGTTTGCATGTTAAGGCTCCTTTGCAGAGTGCTGACATGAAGTCACTGTATGGATGAATGTGTACCTGAATTTGAAGATCATGTGAAACTGAAGACTGGAGTAAAGTATGCTGAAAATTCCATCACAGGAATACATTTCATTTTAAAATTCCACACAAACATAATAAAACATAAAATAAAGTCCAGGCCTGGTCCTCTCTCTTGTCCGTCACTGTAGTTGCTCCTCCCTTTATGCTTCCAGACCTCCTCCGTGAGAGACTCAAGGCCGGTGCGCCTCGCAGGTGGAGCTCATTATCTCATTATTTTTACAAATTGTAATAATATTTCACTGGACGAGCAGGGCGGGCGAGAGCCGTGAGGGAACGGCGCGAGGCCGGTGACGCGAGAGATAATGAGCTCCACCTGCGAGGCGCACCGGCCTTGAGTCTCTCACGGAGGAGCTCCGGAATCATAAAAGGAGGAGCAACTACAGTGAAGGACGAGAGAGGACCAGGCCTGGATATTATTTTATATTTTATTATGTTTGTGTGGCATTACTTTCGTTTTGTATTTGTTTATTTTGAATTAAAGTTTTGTTGAACGTTAGCTGGTTCCCGCCTTCTTCTTCCCGTATCTACGAACTGTGTTACATTCACAATTTTACCGTTTTTACTGTATTTTTTGATCAAATAAATGCAGCCTTATAGTAAGAAAGGAGATTTTGTTCAAAAACATTAAAAACTTTTACCGACCCCAAACTTTTGTACTGTATATGTAATGTGCACTTTAATACACCTCTTATGCTAATTAAAACAATTTTAAGGCAAAAAAATCAGCGTTATACAGCTGATAATTTATCTTTTCTCTATAAATATGAGTTAGAGTTAGTGACAAGGAAGTGAGGCTGCAGTGATAATTCAGCCTGTGAGAAAGATGGACAAGTGACGTGAAGCTCAGTCACCTGTTTTCTCCATCCTGACCTGCAGCGCCGTTCCTCTTGGTCAACCTACAGCTAAAAGCAGTTTGCTTTTAGTCGAACTCTAAACTCATCTTGAATTTCTTGAACTCTACATGACACTTTGTAGACCATGCATGTAAGAAAAAAATAATGTATTTGTGCAAATATGACACGATGGAAATTTCTGTTAGTTTAGAGTACTCTCATATTCTTTTAAGACACCCTCAACCAAACAAACATTCAGCTCATGTAAAAGGGCATTGGATGTCAGGAACAAATGAACTAATAGTTTTAAACACGAGTATTTGCATAACAGTAGACTTATTGCTCAGATTCAAGAGGGGTGGGGCCTTAAGCTCCCCAAATTTCACTCCAGACTGAAGAAATCTAATTGAACAAGAGGAATATGCATCAAAACAGCAAAAGAAAGAAAGAAAGAAAGAAAGAAAGAAAGAAAGAAAGAAAGAAAGAAAGAAAGAAAGAAAGAAAGAAAGAAAGAAAATGGGGCAGTAAAAGAAGAACTAACCTCGAAATAGTGCTCTTTAGAGGAGCTGACCTTGAAAACAGGATGGAGATAAATAAATGGATGTCACCAGTGGTGCATTTAAGCATCCCATCAACCAGCTTAGCTGATGAATAGTGGCCGAAAATAACTTAATGAAAGTTGAGAAACAATTTTTGTGTATAACCACAAAACACCAGCACTTTTTTGTTGGGGGGTCGAGAGAACATCCCAAACCAGCAGTCTTTTCAATGTCTAGGGTAGAAGAGAGCTGTGAATAGAATTAGCGAAAATCTGCATAGTACAAGAGCTCTCCGACAAAGACTTAATGGTACGTTTGGCTCTTTTGAAGGGGCAGCAACAACCCAAAACCTTTAGTCTTCAGACCCCTTCAACAAACCCCAACCCCCCTCATAAACCCATTCAGACTCCTCTCCACCCCACCCGCACCCTCCATTCCTGTCCTCCGCTCACAGAGGGCGGCTCGGGATGGCTAAAAGATGAGTATTGATATAATGAGCAGGAGAGAAAGCGTACAAAAAACACTGCAGAAAGCGTAGATGTGATTAGAGCCTGAATTCCATTATGTCTTTCTGCAATGATGGACAAATACGCCCAATGAGGAAAGCATGGGGTGAGGCATTGGGAACACAAAAGCCCCTTGCAGAGAAGCAGTTCAATGTTCACCAGAGGATAGGTCTGGACGGTTAAATATTTAAAAATACACTAAATTGTCTACACAGACAAATAAGCGCGTATGGCGAGAGGTAAATATTGCTCTTCGTATGCATGTGAGCTCTTTTTGTCTTCACTGAATGAGATGAAATGCAAAACAACAGGAAAAAGTACTTGCATGTTTATTGCAAGGGCAGATTTGTGTGTTGTGAGCCATCACAAGTGCACAGTACATACTCAATGTAATTGCATTAGGAGATTTGACAATGAGTTTGCGTGTGTGTTTAGGGGGTCATCATCAAATCCATCTCATCATCGTATTCTCATTATGGAGATTGTGTAAATAATTTTCTTTGGAATTCATTTACACTAGCCGGTGAGATGCACTGCTGCTTTCTAAATAACTGGACCAGTGTAAACAGTCATTGTATTTGTTTGGAGCAGCTATAGTGCACTGATGAGTGCTGAATGATAATCAGTTTAGCAAATGTTTGATCAAGCATGAACACTTTCTTGAGAAAGGCACCATGGAGTTATCATGAAAGTCATCTGTGTGTATATCTGGAAGTTCAGATACACGGAATGTAGAACAACAATCAGACGTACAGGTCTTTGGGCTTTGTTTAGTTGGTCTTTGAGGGGCTAACTGCTCTGATTTGAGTTGCTTGAATGCATGAGTAGCAGCTCTGTGAATTTGCTCAAAAAGAGTAGAAAAAGATTACACATCATAAAAGGGTCATTTTGTGCATGATGAATCAAATTCATTGTGATGCTTAATGTCTCACTGAAAAAGAATTGTTGGTTTAACTTAAAAAAGTATGTTTTCTGGTTGCCTTAAAATTTTGAGTTCATTGAAATTAAAAATTTGAGTAAATACAATGAAGGCAATTGATTTAATCAACAGAAGCTCAAAATGTTATGTTATCTGAACCAGAGTAATTACTGAAGTTGATTTGACAAAAGAAAAAATGTTGTGATAACAAATCATGAAACTAATTTTTTACAGCGCATAAAAAATAAATGATGGTAGTTTTGGTGAAAAAAAATACTATTAACATTATAAGTGTGAGTGTATCATAATTGTTTTCTATTTGAATATATTTCTGTATTTTATGCAGCACAAATCTGTATTGTGTATGTATATCTTTCTATCTATCTATCTACAAACCCGATTCCCAAAAAGTTGGGACACTGTACAAATTGTGAATAAAAAATTGAGCAATAATTTACAAATCTCATAAACTTATATTTTATTTACAATAGAATACAGATAACATATCAAATGTTGAAAGTGAGACATTTTGAAATGTCATGCCAAATATTGGCTCATTTTGGATTTCATGAGAGCTACACATTCAAAAAAAGTTGGGACAGGTAGCAAAACGAGGCCAGAAAAGTTAAATGTACATATAAGGAACAGCTGGAGGACCAATTTGCAACTTAGGTCAATTGACAGCATGATTGGGTATAAAAAGAGCCTCTCAGAGTGGCAGTGTCTCTCAGAAGTCAAGATGGGCAGAGGATCACCAATTCCCCCAATGCTGCAGTGAAAAATAGTAGAGCAATATCAGAAAGGAGTTTCTCAGAGAAAAATTGCAAAGAGTTTGAAGTTATCATCATCTACAGTGCATAAAATCATCCAAAGATTTAGAGAATCTGGAACAATCTCTGTGCATAAGGGTCAAGGCCGGAAAACCATACTGGATGATCTTCGGGCCCTTAGATGGCGCTGCATCACATACAGGAATGCTACTGTAATGGAAATCACAACATGGGCTCAGGAATATTTTCAGAAAACATTGTCGGTGAACACAATCCACCGTGCCATTCACCATTGCCGGCTAAAACTCTATAGGTCAAAAAAGAAGCCATATCCAAACATGGTCCAGAAGCGCAGGCATTTTCTCTGGGCAAAGGCTCATTTAAAATGGACTGTGGCAAAGTGGAAAACTGTTCTGTGGTCAGACGAATCAAAATTTGAAGTTCTTTTTGGAAAAAAAAAGTTGTTATCAGCGTTCAGTTCAGAAGCCTGCATCTCTGATGGTATGGGGTTGCATGAGTGCGTGTGGCATGGGCAGCTTACACATCTGGAAAGGCACCATCAATGCTGAAAGGTATATCCAAGTTCTAGAACAACATATGCTCCCATCCAGAAGTCGTCTCTTTCAGGGAAGACCTTGCATTTTCCAACATGACAATGCCAGACCACATACTGCATCAATTACAACATCATGACTGTGTAGAAGAAGGATCCAGGTACTGAAATGGCCAGCCTGCAGTCCAGATCTTTCACCCATAGAAAACATTTGGCGCATCATAAAGAGGAAGATGCGACAAAGAAGACCTAAGACAGTTGAGCAACTAGAAGCCTGTATTAGACAAGAATGGGACAACATTCCTATTCCTAAACTTGAGCAACTTGTCTCCTCGGTCCCCAGACGTTTGCAGACTGTTATAAAAAGAAGAGGGGATGCCACACAGTGGTAAACATGGCCTTGTCCCAACTTTTGTGGGACAAATGTGTTGATACCATGAAATTTAAAATCAACTTATTTTCCCCTTAAAATGATACATTTTCTCAGTTTAAACATTTGATATGTCATCTATGTTGTATTCTGAATAAAATATTGAAATTTGAAACTTCCACATCATTGCATTCTGTTTATATTCACAATTTGTACAGTGTCCCAACTTTTTTGGAATCGGGTTTGTATCTATCTATAGGATGAATTATATATATCTATATAATTATACAAATCTGTATTTTTGTGTGTGTGTGTGTGTGTGTGTGTGTGTATGTTGTAATTTCAGTTTTATATATAGGTTTAAAAATCAAACAATTAATCTTTCAAAGTACCCCAAACCCCCAGTAGCCTTTCATAGCAGTGGTTTCCAGCACCTGCTTAGTTATTGACATAAAAAGTCTTTGGAGCATGTACCTTATCATCAGGCCTTTGATAAATGAGCTTAGGTCTCACATCTATGCCTTTTTCTAACTATAGTGTCACACTAAACATACAGATTGTTAATCAGAGGGTGATAAGGGAAGGCGAGAACACCAGGCAAATTATTAAACTTGGAAATTAAAGATACTGAAGGCTGGAAACCCATCTGAAGCCACAAGATTTGAATCTTGCATGCTATCATGCGTGCACAGATGTGTACGTATATGTGGACTAATATTACCAAAGCTAAAGATGCTTTAACCTTCTTTTAGGGTACCACAGCCATCATTCTTTGAAGCATGTGAAGCTTATCAGGAGTAGAGTCTTATCATTATTTGTCTGGTGAAGCATGGTGGCCCGAAGGGACAGCTGAAGAATGGCATACAGCGGGCAGGCCTAAAATGGCAGGGATGGAATCCGGAGTGACACCCTAGCTTTTGTGTGACCTCTTTCAGAGGGTCATCACTGTATGCTGTCACTCTCTGTTGCCCTCAAACTAACTGTACCTGTTGTTTTGAGCACTGGGGGAAACTGAAGTGAATTTAAGGTGCATGCACTCTTCAGCAATAATTCTTGGAGAGCACAAATTAAAAATAAAATATGCCCTACCATTCAGTACATTTTTTTAAAAAGGAAATTAATCATTTTATTCAGCAATGATGCATTAAATGGAACAAAAGTGAGATTGAAGACATTTATAATGCTACAAAAGATTTCTATTTCAAATAAATGCTGTTTTTTATTTCTATTCATCAAAGAATCTGGAACAAATAAAAAAGTTTCATGGTTTCCACATTAAGCAGTACAACTTTTTTACAACATTGATAATAAAAATAAATATTTCTTGAGCACTAAATCAGCATATTAGAATGATTTCTGAAGGATCATGTGACACTGAAGCCTGGAGTAATGATGCTGAAATTTCACATTTTAAAACATATTAAAATAGAAAACAGTTAATTTAATTTACAATAATATTTCAGTTATTACTTTATTTTTGATCAAATAAATGCATATTTGGTAAGTATAAGAGGCTTCTTTCAAAAACATTTAAAAATCTTACCAACCCCAAAATTCTGAAAGTAGTGTAAATACAATTTTTTAAATAAATAGGTTGAAACCCTTATTAATGAATCACAGAATGGCTCCCCATCAATATTTACAACAAAAAAATATAAATAAAATATTTTTTTAAAAACTTGAATCACTGAAAAATGTCAGAATGGCTCTTCAGCAGTAATTCTTGGAAGTGTACAAAATAAAATTGTAATATAAAGAAAAATGAAAACCAATATACTCTATTTAGAGAAAGAATAGTAGAAATCACCAGTGAATAAGACTCATGATATCATTTACATCCCTTTGGGTCGGGTCAAGTCAAGTCATCTTCATTTATATAGCGCTTTTCACAATACATATAGTTTCAAAGCAGCTTCACAGTGACAATAGAAAAAAAATGAATTGACAGAGATTGTTTTGGATTTACAGCAGCGCTAAGAAAAAAAAAATATTATTATAAAGTTGGTTTTTGATTGAATTACTTCCGTTGTAAAAATTGTTAATTATTACTTTAGGGGCCGCTTAAATAGTGGTCTACAAAAGTAATGGCATTTACTGGCATTTTGAAAAGTTTTTAATGAAAATGACATTCTAAAATGAACAGAAGATGGGGTGGGCGGTGGGCAGTTTGAAACGAAGCCAAGCGATGAGGTCACAACTGCCCATTCTGATAACAATCATCATAAGATAATGAGACAACACAGCTGATCGGCAGGAAATAAACATGGGAACACAAACATCTAATCAGCCACCAGCCTCCATCCCAGTTGAGAAAGCTAGTTGATTATTTAGATTACGTTGGGGGGCCTGAATAAATTCAGAAAGCCACCCACAAAGAGGGCCTCTATCAGACCAGCTCCTCAAACAATCAGAAGCCATGGAGATATGAGTCGCCTCACAACAATGGAAGTGTGGCCGAGAGATATAGGAACTTCAGGAGCGTATTTGCTTACAAGGCCCCTGGCCAGCACCAGCGCACAGAGAATACTCACTGACCACACACGGGTTCACCAAATCACTGTTTGTTTAATCGTCGTACATTACAGGACTAATCTTTCTCTTATCTCCTATTTTTAAACATCACTAATGAAATTTCCTCAAAAAGGGAGTCAAAGCATGAGTGTGGAATAAAACACACTCCCTCTTTTTGATCGGCTGCAGGACTGAGGAGTACATTGCTCAGAGCAGGGTTTGTTTTGGGTGTGTGTGATGAAGTTTGGGAGGGGGGGGGGGGTGTTGGCCCTCGGCCGAGACGGATGACTATTGTGTGTGTAAGAAGGAGTGTGTGCGGAGGGTGCTGGGCAATTTAAGACAGCGTTTAGCATGCAGAGCCAGACAGGGCAAATCAACCTGACTGCACACAATCATGAGCCATGAGCGAGAGAGAGAGAGAGAGAGAGAGAGAGATAAACAACCAAATGCAGAGAGAGAAAAAAGGACATTTTTGTGAAGAAAAAAAGGGAATCTTGTCAATGTAAGGCATGAAATCCAAAAATCAAATATTGTATTTGAGTATTTGCTGCTGCTGATTTGTAAAATAGTTGGAAAATTGAGGCTGTTGTTTTCCATATAACATGCACAAATAACACTGGGATTCCTTCTTTGAGAACTATCCTATGATCTCCAAAATGAGAACTACAAGAAACTATAGAAAAGAGTCTAGATAGAAAAAAACAGAGGGAGTGAAAGATTAAAATTAGTCTGAATGAGGCCCACACCCGGCCCCTTTCATTTGTCACTGGACCCAAATCAGGCTTTTGTGTGAGGCTCTGTAAAGTAGTGTCAATCATTCTGCTGGTGTTTTATCAGAGAGCAGATTTTTTTTTTTTTTTTTTTATGAATTTACTCTTCACAAATTATAAGGACCTCCTGCTCTAAGTGCTGAAAATAGGTAATACAGACAGAAGTTAGATATCACAATGCCACTCGTACACTGGAGCGACATCAAAGTGCCCAAGACATCCAATCAGATTTATGTTGAAGGCACAATGTGATGAATATGGTGTAGCCCTCACACAAAAGTGCTTTTGTGTCACTTAAATCAGAGGCCATTCAAAATCAGCATGGGTCTGTCTGATTGGATGATGGCGAAAGGCCTTACAGTGCATCCAAACTTCACACGCACAATAGAAAATGCAAATTTTCATGCACTCAGAACCTTAGTGCTTGGTTGACTCACATTTGAAGCACTTTGAAGGATGTCATTTGAAGCAAGAATAGGGCTGCTTTTTGCATGCTACATTTTAAATGGGGAAAGTTTGAACTGCACAAACCTAAACAGGTCTCCTTATCTTTGCTGATAAGACTCCTGTATATATATCTAAAAGAAAACTGAAAGAAAAAAATGTGAGCAGGAAAACAGACATTGGTAGGAAATTTTGGATGCCCTCCAGGACAGTTAGTTCATCACCATTAGTCTTCAGTTGACGTCTATTCACAGCCTCCATAGGTTGGTACAGACACATTGGTTACACCACAGAGGTATTCGGGGGTTATAAATTGCTTTACTCTTCAACTTTTTTGTTGTTGCTTAAAAATTAACTGTTCACACACTGTATTCCAAGGTTGTGTCCAATCTACAGCTGCCTGTCACTCTCCTTTGTGCTTATACAGTAAATGACTCCCATTAATTAAACCATGCTGACATACTCAAAGCCACTTCTTTTGAATATTTGAAATCATGATAAAGCGTATATTTGTAGTGGCTATTTCAATGTAAATCAGTGCTATTCTAATATATTTTATACATTGTATATACTTAAGTATCCACATTTGTGTAAAGGGCATTTCTGCAAGTTTAATTTTTTTTTTATTTTTTAAATATATAGGCTTTTAAAACATATTTTGGTGTTGGTTGATTTCAAACAAACACAAGGCAATTATCTGAATAAATAAAGACTTTATTTTACATAAAATAGGGTTTCTCTTCATAAAAATTGCATATACACAAGTTTGTATAAAAACACACAAGTGCACACTTTGATACAAAAGTTATTCATCCAGTACAAAAACGCTGTCGCATATCTAGAACAAAATATTATAATATACAGGTTGCATGTGGGCTGCCTAGTGTAATGTTAGTGTATTCCCTAACAGATGGCATTTATGGGACCTGATACTATTTTTCCTCATTCGTTTAACTACGACTGGTCACCTCGTTATTTGTACAATGTGGAAAAGGAACAAACTGGCTCATTCAGTTGCATTTACACATTACTGCATCAACAGCGCAAAATGTTGAAAACAGAATGGGGTGACAAAACGAAAGTCAGCAGTTTAGACATCCTCGCTCTCCTCAAATCCCGTGCAGTTCTAACGTTTGGAAACTTGTGAGTGTTGCATCTGTGTGCATGAGCACATTGCTGGAAAATGCCCTCTGTGTGTCCAGTGCTCAGTCAATGAACTCGGATCCTTCACAGGCATCAGCAGGCAGTGTATCTCCGACCTATACCGGTCCTGTGCTGTCCCTTCAGCACCAATCTTTAGTAGTCAGTGAAGCACCTGTAATAGAATAATAACAGTTATGAGTCACAGGCATACAATCGAGGGTTTTCAACCAGAAGGTAATCAAGTAGAAGATATAGAACTTGAACTATTTTCTAATGTTATGTATCTGTATGCTGTTATACTAAAGTGTCAGAGATTAAAATCTGCTTTTTTAAAAACGGGAGGCCCCTGGTTTGGCTGAGGGGCCCCTGGTTCTGTAAAACTTGGGTCTGAAAACGCCTAAAAATTGCTCCTACCTGATTCATATCTGTCGAACCATGTGGTGAAGTCCAGCAGCTCTTGCTCCTCAGAGCTGAGAGGCTCGTAGCTGCCTTCATCAGAGGAGTAAGCTGAATGAGGAGACTCCGGGCCCGCCGAGTACGCGTTGGAGACCGAAGGAGACGGGATGCCGCACTGCAACACGGCAGACACGGCGTCGTGCTCGTCCAGCAGCTGCTGAAGCGCTCGGATGTACTCCACTGCCGAGCGCAGCGTCTCCACTTTGCTCATCTTCTTGTTCGCCGCTCCGTTCGGCACATGCTGGCGAAGCGTCTGGAAGCCCATGTTCACCTGCTTGACACGGTTTCTTTCGCGTTCGTTACGTCTGGCCACCGCCATGGGCTGCTGCTGAGGGATTGTATAGCCGAGTCCGTTGAAGGTCAGTCTCCTCTTGCACCTGAGTAGCTCTGGGCTGCTCGAGCGCTGTCTCTTCAGCACTTTACACTCCCTGTCCTGCTTCGCATGAGGCACGAGGGTCTCCGATAACGGCTGATAAAACGAGTTTTGACTAATTTGCGTCGTAGCGATGACAGTTGCGTCCATGTCGCGTGAAATAAATAGATAAATAGATGAGGTGAGGAGTTTGCAAGTAATGCGCCGCTCTCGTGCCTTTCGCGTGGCTCGCAAGAAGAGATTCACCTGTTTGGCGAATGATTTGAGGGGAAAGCAACTTGCTCTCCCTTTTCTACACGTGCGCCACACCTCCACCCCCTTTCGGGCCGCACGCTCCCAAAGAAAGACCCCGCCTCCTGCATGAATCCCCTGCTCGGGCTTCGCGCGCCGGGCGCGTGGCTTTGACAAACTCAAAGGAACTATTCTGTGCGCTCACTGCGCCACGCGTATGAGGCACTGCCTATCTCTGTGAAATCGTGCTCACCCAGCGCACGCGTACATGTGCAGTGTTGATCACTGATATCAAATAAAACGATGGAGTGAGGTCAGTTTTTAAACGTTCAAGTTCTGTCGTCTATCTGTCGGTCTGCGGTATAGTTTGGATAACCCAACAGCACAAAACTGACATGTTATACAAAAAAGTGCCAACAAGTAGGCAATCATGATGGGACAAACATGTTTTTCGAACTTACAGTAGGCCTACATGTATTTCAGTAGGATAGCATCAGCATCACCATGGCACTGCCACAGTTTGGTTAGGGGCGTTAGGCAAACAAGTGCCTAACTGATATATTTAAATACATAACTAACTTTTATCGACTAGACTGCATGTTTGGATAAAAAATAATAAGTCTTCAAAGACTTTTTTGGATCATAATTTAGATTTTGATCAGATTTTTCAAACATCGTTGCGATCAAATGTCTCCACAAGAATATAAAACCATGACGACATTGTGTGGATCAACCTGGCATAATGAGGAGGAAAAAACTTAAAGGATTAGTTCACTTTCAAATAAAATTTTCCTGATATTTTACTCACCCCCATGTCATCCAAGATGTTCATGTCTTTCTTTCGTCAGTCGAAAAGAAATTAAGGTTTTTGATGAAAACATTCCAGGATTATTCTCCTTATAGTGGACTTCAATGGTCTCCAAGTGGTTGAAGGTCAAAATGACAGTTTCAGTGCAGCTTCAAAGGGCTTTAAACGAAACCAGACGAGGAATAAGGGTCTTATCTAGTGAAACGATCTGTCATTTTCTAAAAAAAAATACAACTGTATATGCTTTATAAACACAAATGATTGCCTTGCATGTGCTTCCGCTTTCTGCATTCTTCAAAACGCTTACACTGTATGTCCTACGCCTTCCCTATTCAACTTAAAGGGGTACTTCACCCCTGGAAAGATGAATGTGTATTTAAAATTGGTCATTTATGTAGTAGAAATGTGAAATTATTTTTGAATTTGGAGTTTTCTAGACTGAGAAAAGGCAGAAAATGTATTTTTGACTAATGTGGATGAAAGACAACAACTCCCAGAATGCACTTGTTTTGCTGCCCTTGCGAGGCCACGCCCAAACCACGCCTATCGGTTACAGGCGGCATTACCAGGAAAATTCAAACAACTAGGCGTGCTTTGTTACATATTAATTCTATAAATCGTGAGTTAGTTCATACATTTACAGCGAAATGGTGCTAAATTGCTTTGTACCTGGATGTACACCCAAAACCAGGAAAGGACAAGTAAGTTTCCATCATTTTCCGATTAAGTTAAAGATTTGGAGCGATGTAAACAGTGGCTGCGGGCCATCAAACACCCGAAGTTTGGAGATGACACCGTTATAGAAAACCTAAAAAAACGCAGAATATGTAGTCTCCATTTCAAGCACGAGGACTACGAACCAAATATCCTTGCAATGAAGAGAACCATTCTGAAGGACATTGCGATACCATCGATATTCACTTTCCCAGAGGACAAACAGCCTGGCCATCTGGTACTAAGCGTATTCGCCTAGAGGTAAGACTCGCTGATACTAGACTCTATTTCTGATAACACAGTAGCCTATATGTAGTGTTGTAGGTAGCAGTAAAACTGCAAACTTAGCAAAGTAACGTTAGATAGACAATTATATATAAGTTGCATATAAGTTGACTGTTATCAAAGTAAAGCCACTGTTCTGTAAAACTGAGTTAGTCTATTTATCTATTTATGCTAACGTTACCACAAAAGCCTGTTGCTGTATTGGTTGAGATGACTGCAGAGACCGATAAATTTGCGAGATGAACCACTGATGTAGTGCAGACTATAACAAAATAATGTTAATTACTGTAAGCTTAAAAATATAATTGACACCCACTTTTGATAAAATCTTTGATCTATGTCCGTGAGTAACCTCAAACGCGCATATGTATGGGCGTGGTGAAAAAATGCGGAACTACCTGCTATTACTGGCTGTAGTTTTAAGCCTCTGGCCAAAAAAGCCTCCGATGACGCAAAATGACGATTTTTGCGTCATCGGAGGCTTTTTTACAGAATAAAGATGCATAAATCTCTCATCTCGGGCTGATATGAAGGGGGAAAGCACGGTAATTCGAAAATACTAGTGGTATTCTACTAATACAAAGCTTAATGCTAAATCCTGAAGTAACCCTTTAAGGAGTGAACGCGGTGCCAGTTTCGTTTTTTTCCGTAAGTTGAATAGGGCAGGCGTAGGACATACAGCGTAAGCATTTTGGAGAACACGGAAAGCGGAAGCACATGCAAGGCAATCATTTGTGTTTATAAAGCATACAGAGTTATAATTTTTTTAGAAAATGACTGATCGTTTCGCTAGAAACCCTTATTCTTCGTATGGTATCGTTTAAAGCCCTCTGAAGCTGCACTGAAACTGTCATTTTGACCTTCAACCGTTTGGAGACCATTGAAGTCCACTATAAGGAGAATAATCCTGGAATGTTTTGACGCAATACTAGAAATTGCAAAGTTAAAGCATGACCAATGGACAGCAAAATGCTCATTGGGTCAGCGGGGTCATACAAAAACAGGTGGAAAAGAAAAGACGCATGTTAACTGCAAAAGAATTAAGAATTAAGGTGAAGAATTAAGTGTGAAACCATCAGGAACCCTTTAGTCTCCAGCGCCACCATTTTCCAGAACTGCAACCTACCTGGAGTCTCCAGAAGTGTGAGAATCGAGATTAACGACTTAAGAATCCTAAAAATGACCTGCTCTTAATAAAAATCACAAGCTGAAGTGTTAGAAAATACATTAAGACTGGGTTTTTATAGGCCTTATAGACAGACAGATTGAGAGTGACTCTTGAAGGACCAGCACCACATCCTCTTGTACCACCATTTGAAGAATTTATCTTCCAGAATCTGGCAGTAAGATGTGGGAGTTCACTTTTAGTCCATCTCTTATCCTGAAATGTCCGTCTTGCAGATATGGACTAAAAATGATCTTCTAAAACTTACTGTCAGATTTTGGAAGATGAATTCTTCAAACGGTGGTACAAGAGGATGTGGTGCTGGTCCTTCAAGAGTCACTCTCAAGCCGTCTGTCTATAAGGCCTATAAAAACCCAGTCTTCATGTATTTTCTAACACTTCAGCTTGTGATTTTTATTAAGAGCGGGTCATTTTTTAGGATTCTTTAGCTAGCCTAAGTCTCTGAGATCCTGACACCTCACACTTCTGGAGACTCCAGGTAGGTTGCAGTTCTGGAAAATGGTGGCGCTGGAGACTAAAGGGTTCCTGATGGTTTCACACTTAATTCTTCACCTTAATTCTTAATTCTTTTGCAGTTAACATGCGTCTTTTCTTTTCCACCTGTTTTTGTATGACCCCGCTGACCCAATGAGCGTTTTGCTGTCCATTGGTCATGCTTTAACTTTGCAATTTCTAGTATTGCATTAGTATTGCGTCCTTCTCATGAGTATTTAATCATTTTTGACTTTTCAGTCTGAGTTAAATCTCTTTTTTGGCTCATTTGGCCTGTAAAAGAAAACCTGCCTAATAATTCTGCACACCTGAATAATAGGCGTTTTTCATTTCCAGCCTTCATGAACTATTATGTATCACTTATAAATGATTAAAAACAATATTAATGGTAGTTATTAAGATTGATGTGGATTGGAATTGGTAAAATGTACTTGGAAAAAAAATATGATCAGAAAATCAACTTGCCTAATAATTCTGCACTCCCTGTATAAAAGATAATAAGAAGCAAGTAAGACTGACAATACGAGACTTAGTAAATTCCATGGTACTTTGGTATATGGATAACTTTATTGAACAATTCATAACATGATAAAGCCAGGACTCCACAACAGCAATACTTTAGCCCTCCACAAGTAGTTCTCAAAATGTGTAACGTAAATGAATAGATCACCCCCTAGCGGTGACAATATGTTTGTACAAGACAACATATCCACTGAACAATTTCTTACTGAGATTAGACTACAAAAATCTAGTGTATTTTCACCTAAATAATTTTAGATTGTCCATTCTAGACAACAACAACAAAAAAAAAAAAACGTAACTATATTAAATAGGATGCAGACTACTAGATCATTGGTTTGGAGCCATTATAATTTGCTGTCTCGAAAATATTAAGACATTAGTATACATTTTCCGTTCTTACAGTCAGGTTGATTATTCATGAATCATGTAAACGTAACATAAAAGTCAAACTGTTTAATGTCACATTTGTAGTCTGATGTGGGGATCATACCTTTTACATCAAGTCAAGTCATTTTTTATATTATTATTTGTTATATGTGTCCTCCCTTCAGGTCTAGGCATCAGGAGCTGTAGACAAAAATATTTTAGAATTATAAAAGGCAGAAGAATAAGTGTGTGTTATATTTCTCTGTAAATAAATGTATTTACTTTTAGGGAACAGCAACTCCGTCCTTCGTTGGTGACCATTACGGCAAGTTTGTTTGTCCTCTATTCCTCTGTAAGACAGAACACGGTATTCAGTCACCTGATTTTATCTTAATTTTATACGATTAAAAACAAGATGAGCCAAACATATAATTTGATAAAAGAAAATGACTACACAATGAAAGCAAGAATGCTCTGTTGAGAACACAAAAGGAAGACAAATCAAAGGACGACTTACACATTAAATTTGTTTGCTCCTGAATCTTCTAACCATTCTTTCCAGTCATTCCATTTAAAGAATTCATCACACCCCTGGGCCTTGCAGGGACTGATGACTTCCTGGTACAGCCCTTGCCACTGCTCTGTCAGTGTGTTCAGTCGTCTCATAATCTCCCTTATCACTCTCCATGCTTTCTGGATGTCTTCTGAGGTTTCAACTACAGGAAGAAGCATTTATAAGTATAATATAATTATATAGATTTAATACATATATGACAAAGACAAAAAAAATCATCCCCTAGTGGTGACAACATTTAGAAAATGTACATTACTAACATTAAGTACAATGCAGGCTACTTGTACAATGGTTTTTGAGCTATTATAATCCAGTGACATTTTCTATGATCACAGTCATGGAGTCACAGGCACACAGATACACTACCATTGAAGAAGGCAGGTTTAGAAATCATTACCTTTGTCCAGCAAGGATGCATTAAAGGTGCAGTAAACGATTTAACACTGTTGATATTTGAAATCGATCCCAAACAAACACACCCCTACCCAAAATAACAAACACTCCATGCAACACAGGCAACAACTGGTGAATCAGACAGCTTGCACAAGTATGGATGAATCAGCTGTGATTCAACATCAACAACAACAGCAGCATCTTGGTTTTGTGAAACACCAAAACTAATTTAAGATGTGTTTCGAGCAGAAACAAAGCTGGAAAGATTTTCCAGTATTAACATTGGTCCTAGCTCTTGCCTGATCTTGCCCTTCTTTTTCCAATTATATTTCTCTGAACATTTCATCTTTAGTAATATCTCTACCATCTCTTTTTCTACAGTCTTTTTACAAAAAAAAAAAAAAAACCTTCACGTTTTGTCCCGTTCCCATAAAAGTTTCAGTGTTTATATTCTATTATTTTACAATTTCCACACACAACAACGCTTCAAATCTCCAGTGAAAGGCTTCTGCGAGCTGTTATTATAAAAGTATATTTTGTGAGAGTCATTTCGTTCTACCGCTTCCCACGCACTTATCAGTATCTTCCCTTTGCCAAATCATTTACAAAATCGTACATAAAGGAATAGGCATGCTCAGGCTCGCTCCAAGTGTCTACCAATAAGATTTGCTGTATTACAAACCAGACGACACGTGTCCCCCCACCCCATCGTCCAGACTGCACTCTGGGGTACTACCCCAGAGACAGAGCACTTTGTATCCTATTATTTTTTTCTTTTTTTTTATAGTTTTTTTTGTATACATTTTCTTTTTGTATTTTAGTTATTGTTGGTACTCTTTGTTCTATATGCTCTGATATGTATTACAATGTCTTACATTTTTTAATGTCTTAAAAAAAAAAAACTATTGATGTTAATAATAAAAAAATAAAAAAACAATTCAAAACTCATCCCATGCCACACTCGGTCATGCCGCAGGAAGCCACTTTGTTTTTTTCTCCTATTTAAACAGCTAGGACTATGTACAAACACAGAACATCCATCTAGCAAATATTCACAAAATTGTTTGTGTTGATTTCCATTTTCATTCTTCGAAATCTCTTACTGTACCTTTAAATTGATCAAAAGTGACAGTAACGACTTTACTTTGTTACAAAGATTTCTATTTAAAATAAATGCTGTTTTTTTTTATTTTATTTTCATTAATCCTGAAAAAATATCACAGTTTACCACAAAAATATTAAGCAACACAACTTTTCAAAATTGATAATAATAAGAAATGTTTCTTGAGCAGCAAATCAGCATATTAGAATGATTTCTGAAGGATTTCTGAAGTAATGATGCTGAAAATTCAGCTTTGTCATCACAGGAATAAATTACATTTTGAAATATATTAAAATAGAAAACAGTTGTTTTAAATTGTAATAATATTTCACAATATTCATGTTTTTATTGTATTTTTGATTAAATTAATGCAGCCTTTGTGACCATAAGATACTTTTTTCATAAATATTAAAAAAATCTTTCTGACCCCAAACCTTTAAACAGTAGTGTATGTATATTCAAAATATCTCCTTAAAATGATACAAATGTAAAATAAAAACTTGCACGAAATAGGCAAAATGTACTCAAAAAGAGAGGTCTTACGGTCACTCTCTTTGCAGCGGATCTCAATGAACTGGTCTTCATCGTGGCCTTCTTTGAGCAGAAAGCGTTTGTTGCCACTGCAAAGCATACACTGGTCTTTTCCTATCCAGTATGGAGAGTATAAGGAGCATGTCCTGATGACAAGCCTGTAAAGCAAGCGTCAATTGTATATGTCATACTAGTCATCCAAGGTAATACCTTTACAATCAAATAAGTTTAAATTAGCTTTTTGAGCAAATTATCCTGGTATCCGGATTGATGAGGCTTTGCACATTCCCATACAGCAAATAGAGTGAATAAATCAAGAATGGTCTTCAATGACATGCATTTCATTATTTTGTCTAAAAGAAAGAAATAAGGTATTAGCATTTACCTGTGGAAGAAACCATATGGTATCTCAGGTAGGAAGTACACATGGATGTTGAGGTCCTCTGTATTGTCCGATTCCCACTTCTGCTCTACCTGCTTGTTGTCTGACAGGTAACTTGGGAAAAGACAAGCATCTGGCTCATACACTAATGGATTTGAGGCCACCCAGTTTTTCTTTGGATTGAATTCGTTGGCTTCTGGATTGAGAGGATTGTTATGTTTGGTTGACAAACATACATCAAAGTGTTTTAGTAGTGAAAGGAGACTCCCCTCCTTCGTTTTGGACCCAACAACCTCCTTAATTAGCTCTTCATCAGTATCGCTGTAATCCTTCTGGAGCTCAGTCTGCACCAGAATCCTAATAGCCACATTGCTTAAGGATGCTCTGTCTTTATAGTCACTGATCCACCTTTTCCTCTCTATTCCAAGTGCATTTTCTGACTTCAGCTGTATAGGGGTAATCTTGTTCAGCTCCTGGACTAGGTCATGTCTCACAATAGTCTGTGATAAAATCAAAAGAAATATGTGATTAAGGATTTTGCATGTCTCTAAGAGATACACTAATTCATATGGCCATGCAAAGACATTTAATGGTTGTAGTTCAAATGTTTGATGCATGAACCTTGAACAGTGAGATGAGGAATGACGGTTTTACAAATACAGAACCCGCCAACTCTGGGATTTCCTTGTACCACATAATGACACCTATTCGGTGAAGATACTGAAGAATTAACTTCAGTTTGTCATCGTCCAGTGTAACGTGTCTTTTCTTCAGTTTCCACAAGAGCACATCTTGACTCACAATTCCTATTAACAGGTGCAAATTTCAGACTCAGGCAACTTATTTAAGAAAAAAAAAGAACAAACATTGTAATTTTAAAAAACAAAACAAAAACTGACCATGCTCTGGAATGTCATCTGTCGTCAGAAGGTCTTGGATATCATTCTCCACCTCATAGTAGCATTTAGGTAATGTCTGTTCTATGTTGGGGAATATGTCTTTGTTCGAAACGTCCTTTTTGATGCGAGTAAGTAGTATGTCAATGTCCCCCTTTTTAGTGCAATCTATAGGTACAAAGTCAAGGACCTGAAAACAAAAGGAAATGAGCAGATCATGGCAGCACATTTTACTGGATGCATATTTTATTAAGACAGAGATACAAAACCAAATTACCTTTAGTTTGTACTCAGTGAGTCTTTCGATCTGTTTTATCTGTTCATAGTTCAAAGAGGGGTCATCCTCAAGGTTCTTCCTCCGGAGCTCTAAATTAGTTGTATGCATTTCAAGCATAGCCTTCACCCGCTCATTGATGTGTTTTTTCTTTTCATTCACCTCAGTCTCATCTTTGCACTGGTCAACATGAGTGCCCACAAGCAGGACCACTGAGTCTGGTACCTTAAGTTGTAGATTTTTGATCCAGAAGCTCACATTATCTTTGAAACTCTGGTCATCCATGTTGTAACTGTAAAATAAATAAATACATTTCAGCTAATTTGAAAAAAATGAAATTTCTGTCATGTCGTTTCACACCTGTAAAACTTTTTTTAATCTTCAAAACACAAATGCTGATCTTTTTGATAAAATCTGAGAGCTTTCTGTCCCTCCATAGACAGCTACGCAACTACTACTTTGACGCTTCAAAAAGTTCATAAAGAGATTCCAAATTTTCTGAAGAGATTTGATAATTAATGACAGTAATTAAAGGCACAATATGTAAGATTTTGGATTAAAATTTCCAAAAACCACTAGAACAATGTTATATATTTTGTTGATTTGTGTACTTACATTATCCCAAATGTTTCCAAAAACGTTTAAATCCAAAAAAAAAAGCAATTTTAACCAGGACACGGACCGTAACAATATTACACATCAATTTACACTCAATTTACAAACAATTTTCCATTTTTATTTTGTAGAAACCATGGAAACACCAAAGACGCTTTAATATATTATGAGTTTTATTAGACAGGTGAGCAGAAAACTAATCATTGTTATATAGTTCAACACAGTAAGTCAGTATCAATCTATCTTACTCCAGCGTGCAACAAGTGTCTCATAGTAGCTGACAAGCGAAAGCACAGAGCAAATGTATCTAATATGAGTAAAACAGCACTGCGTTACCCCACATACGCATGACAGGAAGAAGTGGATGCGATGGTCTGCGGCATAATAAAAGCTCCACTGCTATTAAGCCGTGTGTCGCACTCGTCTCTCATTAGCAATCGCTCCAGCTGCCTCATTCCACTCCAATGGCTTTCAGCCACACACTGCTTTACACTACAGTAAGGTTAATAAATCTTTATTACATTAGCTCATCCATGAATATGATTTCTGCCTGAGTCACGTCGGATTCTTTCCCACCTGATGTTGACATGAAGATAACACCTCCTATGATTCCATGCGTCATCAAGCTATGCCTTTGTTTTGAATAAGTGACCTCTAGGGGCGAAAATTACATATTGTGCCTTTAATGACAGAATTTTAATTTTTGGGTCAACTATACCTTTAAAGTAATCTTTAAAAAAATATATAAAAAAAATAAAGTAAAAAAATTAAAAAATAAAGTTAATCTTGAATATCTAAAATGTACAAATTCACAAAAAATTGTAAAAAAAAAAAAAATTTTAGTGGAGTTAAATGAATGTTAATGGTGCCTGAAGGTATCCTCTAGGTCTAGGATATTCTGCTTTTGCACATTTTATTGTCACAAACACAATGCAGAGATCACACATCTCCTGAAGCCAGACAATCATTTGGGCCTATCGCACAAACAGTTTGAAAGGATGAGCAATAGTAATAATGATGCTTGCTTGTTGCTAATAAAAGAATGACTTTTCAACAGCTTGTATATTGTGTTTAGTGGTTAGAGTATACAGAAAAAAGGTCCCAGTACCAAAACTGGGGGGGTGGGTTACCTGGAAAGGTTGATGGCAAGTATAACAAAAGCTTGAGCTGTTATAAATACATGATGGGTGATGTAGTATTCCTCTTGTCCAGCAAAGTCCCAAAAGAAAAAACGGATGCCATCCCAGTCAACTTCACTGATATCGATCCCTACTGTACGATCTGCCTCTTCCACTCGTACAGGGCAACCCTCCTTCAGACTGCGGCACAGAGTGGATTTCCCTGCCATGGAGGTCCCCAGAAACATGGTCTTCACAGTGCAGACATTTTTGGCGTTTGCCTCAAGCATTGAAAAGTAACTCTGGATATCTCTCAATCCCCCAGCACAGACCTCCCCAGGGGGCTTTCTAAGAGGGTTGCCATTAGCTTTGAACAGAGTTAAACTACTGTTTTGAAAGAGAAGGCCTGGTAGCTCAGTCAACTGGTTCCTCTCGACATAAAGTTCTTTAAGGTGTGAAAGACTCACAATAGGATCCAAATTCTTCAGGCAGTTGTTGGACAGGTTCAGGTAGGTGAGATCTTGGCACCTGTTCAAATCCCCAGGTAGCTTTTCAAGCCGATTGGTGCTCAACTTTAGGAACTGAAGTTTCTCCAAGGATGGAAAGACATTTTCTGGAATGGTTTTGATAAGGTTCTGATTCATATAAAGTTTCTCCAGTTGGTGTAACCCTCTAATCTCCGCTGGGAAATCACTGATCTCATTCCTGGTCAGGTTGAGCTCTTTCAGGTTTGTCAGTTGCGAGATACCAGTGATTTGTTTGAGTCTGTTACGCTGTAGATCTACCTTGACTGCATCTCCACCTCTCTGGAGTAGCTCAGTGGGAAGTGCTTTGAGTTTCTTTCCAGAAAAGTCATCTTCTTTATTGCCGTTTTGATTTCCTAAGGGAATATTATTGTTCATGTAAAAAAAAAAAAGTTTAATTTTATACTTATTAATGTTTAAATATTATAACCAACATACTCGTAACCTATTAATAGATGACTTGGAGAAGCAATGCACATATATATTTCAACATAAATAATAAATTAGTGTTTTCTTTCTAGGCAGAATAAATAATTATAAATAGTAATAACAAATAGAATTCATAGTAATAATAAATAGAATAAATAGTTTTCTAAGATTAGCAATTATTATGTCCACCACAATGATACAGCAAAACCTGAGAGTCACCCTCACTATGGACAAATTAATTAAAATATATGGTGTTCACTAATTAAAATCACACAAATCTGTAGCATTCGATCGAGATAAAAAAAAAAGTGTGAACATACCATTTAAAGAAGGCATGTTGTTGAGATGCGAAAGAAACTCTTTCGCTCTTATGTGTGTCTGGTAAGTAATCTACTTCCTCATGTCCCGTGGAGCAGAGTAGGGAAGGACTTTTAACAGAGCAGTACTTTCATTTTCAAGAAAACGCAGCAGTATCTGTTTCGAATTCTCTCACGTGATTTACAGCCCTCTAAAAACAAGGCGGCACTGCAGTGCCATCATCTGGCTAAAAAGTGCAACAGTGTGCTTAAGAAAAGACTGTAGCAACGAAGTAACAGATTCAACTTAAAAGTCACCATGGAGTCCAAATTAACCATTCTTATTTTTCATGGAATATTGCAGTATTTATTATAAATGATTTATCCGCGCACATCTTTTTATTATTATACATGTGCACTTGTAAACAATCAAAATAACTTCCCCTCCCACATGCAGCAACAGGCTTGTTTGAGATGCGCCTAGCCTCGCCTGAAGTTCAGCCGAGAGTAGGCGGCTGCAGTGAGGGGAGGAGTGAAAAAAGTGCAGGCAAGATGGACAGTTCTCTGTTCTCGTAGTGGATCAGACACCTACGAGATCAAAGGCGGATATCGCGGGATTCACACTCGCGCTTTTTTGCTCATATACTGTATGTAATCTAAGTTCTGTTGCTTTCATATGAAAATAAACATAATGAACAATACACCCAAAGTACTTGTTATTTATTTCCATATAAATATGTGTGTATCACTCATTTTTACTTTAATTATAGACATGTTTTTATATATTTTTATAAATCTGACAACAATCACATAACCCATAGAGAGATCGCAGTGTCAGCGAGTTTAGGAATATTCACACATAATTTATACACATAAAATAATGGTATTAGAGTTTTAAAATCAAACATTTTAAAAGAGATCAATACATCACGGTTGTTTAAACCAATAAGCTTTAAGCTGTGTCGTCAGCAAGTCGTTTCCCATCGTGCTTTTGGTCAGCGCAGTCGGTGGAGAGCAACTGCGCTCGACTGCAGAATCCGATGAGGCCGCCTTGCCCTCGCGAGAGGTTTTTGACACACGTCGGCATGACATCAGAGCAAGGCGGCCCACCCTCGGACACATTTCTAACCGGCATGCATCTCGCGGTGATCACCGGTGATCGGTTCTGCGCAGAATTTGCTCATCTAACTCAAGCCTACATCTCTTCTCTGATGACGTGTCCCGTGAGGGCGGGACCAGCTGTCACTCACATGAGATTGCAACAATAGGGTTTCCTTTGGCCTACTATTTCCTTTTAATTTTCTCCAACTGATTCTTTATTTCTTTTATTCTTTTTAAAAAAATATTTATGTATGTATGTATTTGCTTTCATGAATTAGTTAAAAAACAATTTATACATGGGGGCTGTTGAATGTTTCTGATTGGTTGACGAACGTTTTAAGATGTACAATTATTTTCCAGTAAACACACATGAAACAGTTCCAGGTGGGTATTCCAGAAAGCAGATTATGTGACATACCCGGGTATGTTTAAGGGTAAGTAAGCGGTTAACCTTAACTTTTGGTTCCAAAAATGGAGGTATGCGCAGTGGTCTGCGCAGTGCTGATGCATCTTGAACAAGCCTAATATTATATTTTTATTTCCCTTTCATAGGTTCACTCAAGGATGCTTACCGATGCTATGGGAACACCTTTGGTTTGACGAATGTCTGAAGCCCTTATACCATCACGCCATTTTACTGGCCAGTAGCGCTTAGCACCGCCTCAAGAAATACGTCATTTATGCTCATATCAGCATGCTACGCATAATTTCATAATTTCATTATGATTTTATTTCCTTCAGGAAGATAATCTTCTGTTGCCCGTCGAAAAGATATTCTCGTGTTCTTAGCCAATTTTTTTTAAAGCAGTATATTACTTCTCTCTGGCCGACACAATGAGTTTTCGAAAATGATGCATCATGCTACAGGTTCATCACGGGCTCATGATGACAGGTGAGTGATGCTTATAGCGGCCTATCTGATTGTTGTCTCTGTGATAACCTGTGTTTTTAATTGCTGACGCTCTAGGCTCGCTTTCTTTCTGAGGAAAGAAAAATGTTTGTTCAACCCCCGCTTTTCTGGTTCTGCCGTTGCCGAGGCTCTCTGAAGAGAGAGTAAGCAAACGGAATTTCCCCTTCTCTCTCTCTCTCTCTCTCTCTCTCTCTCTCTCTCTCTCTCTCCCTCCCCGGATCACGTGTTCTACAGAGGAGTCCTTTGAGAGTCCGGTGGTTTATTCAAATCTGATTCCTGCTCCAGAAGCTCGTAAATCGATTCTTTCAGCCGCAGATCAGATGATGAGTATTCTACAGTGGCCTCACCCCTGAGGAGCTCGTAGGCGATTTGTATGGTGCACTCCCTCCGAGTGGAGATGAGAGACGCACTTCTCCATCCTGTAACGAGTTATTGGATGTGGTGTCATGCGCCGTAGATATAAGCTAGGGGTTTAAGTGGCGAGCTTTATTTGGCAATTAAGCTTCCAACTTTTGTTTCGTGTGACTGCTAATAGGCGCAGACTCTGAGGAGTTCTGCAGCAAACATTTTGTCGTGCACAAACATGTTACCAAGCATTAGTCTGCCCAACCAATTCCTTCTTTCAGCTCTGCTGCTGCTTAGAGCTGGAACAAATGAGTGGAGGAGTTCACATACTAAGAGTAATTTCCTATGGCAAGCTGTTTTAACACTAATATCATAGTGGCTGCATAGTGAGCAGATGGTTTGTCCTCTTTCTCTCTCTCTCTCTCACTCTCTCTCTCTCTCTCTCTCTCTCTCTCTCTCTTCTAATGCCTGATAGTGGCAATTTGGTCAATGGGACAGCTATATCACTGTCATCAGCTTCTTTTGTGCAATCGCTTTGGCGCATATGCTACCAAGCATTCGCTCATGCGACTAGCTGTTTCTGTGAGCTGGTTCTGAGTTCTAAAGCAAACATGTATCGCTTCACGCTACCAAAACTATTTGCATGACTAATTACTCTATTCATGTCAGCCCAACTCGAAATGCATTGAGCTGAACAATTGCGTGAATGAGTTCATTACTCTGTTCTTGTCAGCTCCGCTGTTGCGTTGAGCTGGAACTTTTGCGTGAATGGGTTTGCGCTTAAGAGTAACTTCCTATGGCAAAGTGTGTTTGCCTCTTTCAGCTGTTCCGCTGCTTGTTGCGTTTCAGACCGATTTTGACCGTTCTCCACGCCTGTGCTTTCGAAGTTCAAGAAGATAGCCCTAAGGCCGTGTGTGCAGGGTCTATGTCAGCATCTAAGCTCCCACTTCTGCAGTTTCCTGTTTCAGAGGTTTTGCCTAACACTTGGGTGTTTCGGAGCCTCATGTAGAAGGATCAGTCTGTTGTATGGTTACACCATCCACCATCTATGTTTGGGTCCGATTTGGACTTACGTCACCTAAATGTTGTGCTTGGAGTGAGCAAATTCAAGAAGTCCATCTTGTCTCAATCCCAACCAGAGATTGGTTCATGACCTTCAATCTAAGAATGCGTACTTCCACATCCAGATCACCAAAAGACACAGGAAGTTCCTCAGGATTTTGGAACAAAGCTTGCCAATACTGCGTTCTTCCATTCGGATTTGCTCTGGCTCCTCGAACATTCACAAAGTGTATGGACGTGTCTCTGGCCCTTTTGCGGCTCCAGGGTGTCCGAATTTTTAATTACCTGGACTTTGAATTATTGGCTGATATTAGCTCAGTCACAGGGTTCAGCAGCAGCACACTGAGGTTTCATACTCGATCATTTAGGAATCTGGGATTATGTGCAAGCCTTCATAAGAGAGACTTTCACACGCTCCGATGATAGACATGATAGACACATCCCTCACAGGTTGGGGGCAGTCTATCAGGGATGCCCGACCTTTGGAGCTTCGACACAGTTGCATCAAGGCTGACACATAAATTGTTTGGAGATGCTGACAGTTTTTCTGCCACTCAAATGGTTCTTACCCTATCTGAGGGGTTGTAATATTGGTCAGGACGGACAATATGACTGTAGTCTCGTACCTGAATTGCCAAGGGGGACTACGTTCTCGCCCTCTGTGCAGACTGGCAAGACGTGTTCTTCTTTGGGCGAAGATCAAAAGAATTGGAACATCTGTTGCTGGTGGCCCCATTCTGGCACACTCAGATGTGGTTCTCAGACATGGTCAGTCTATTAGCCGGCCCTCCTTGGAAGGTTCCCCTCAGGCACTACCTGCTGACTCAGGCCCAGGGTATGATTTGGCATCCCTATCCGGATTTATGGAAACTATGGGTGTGGCCCCTGAGTGGAGTGCGTTAATGTGTTCTGATCTCTCGGCTGAGATTACCGATGCTATTCTTAACTTCAGGGCCCCCTCTATGAGGCGCCTGTATGCCCTTAAGTGGAAGCCTTTTTCCTTTTGGTGTAGGCAACGTGACCTAGACCCAGTTCATTGCCCTGTAGCTTCAATACTGGAGTTCCTGCAGTGTCGTTTTTCGAAGGGGAAAGCCCCTGCCACTCTTAAAGTTTATGTGGCAGCCATATATCTCTTAAAAGAATATGGGGATCTGCAGGCTCTTTCAATCAGCCCTTCTTTTATGGACTTTCCCCCAGGGCTGGTTAAAGTCTTGCTGTAACATTGGCCTAGTTATGTTCCTAAGGTTGCATCATCCCCATTTCGCTTCTAGCAGGTGGTCTTGGATGCTTTTTCCCCTCTTAATTTGGGGACTGAGAGTGATGTATGACTTCTTAGTCTATACCCAGTGAGGGCGTTGAAGATCTATGTGGACCATATAGTCTAGTGGTGTAGATCTGACCAATTGTTTGTATGTTTTGGTGATGTGGCGGGAAGGAGCAAACGACAGACACAGTGGGTGTGGCGTCAGGCCTCGGAGAGGCTTTTATTTAGAAAACCCCAAATTTTTATTAATCAGAAAACCCCAAAAACAGAAAATAAAGTGTCCAAATAAACAGGGAACTGGTGTCCTCGTCGTGCCAGGGAAACGTGAATGAAGGGTAGTGAGCAGATAGGATGGGTCCAGGTAAGGGGCGGGGTCCAGCGGCCGCACGCGCTTCTCTCTCTCTCTTCGGTCCAAGGCGCGAGGGGCGGCGGCTTCGGCACCGAAAATAAAGTGTCCAAATAAACAGGGACCTGGTGTCCTCTTTAAAGGTGATAGAGAGGATTTTTTCGTCGACTGAGAATCCAAAGACTGTTACTGAGTTTTTCAAAAGAACAGCCCCCCTCCTTCACAGCTCACTTCAAAGGAACGCCTCCCAAAAATCGTGCACGAGTATTGGAACACGAGTGTTTACCACCGGCATTCTCTGTGTCGTGGTTTTTGGATTCATTATGTCGGACTCACCGCAGGTAACTCATAATCTGCAGTTGTTACTCCTGTCTCCTGACAAAAACACTGCATGCGGCGCCTGTGGAGTGTGGAAAGTTACTGGAGCGCGCAGCCGCGCTCGTCTCTCACAAGGAACGTCACGGCAGTGATTGACAAGCCAGAGGGCCAATCGTTTACGCGATGATCGGTTTGCTGATGTTTTAAGGCCCTACCTCGTGCACAGATGATGTATATTAATATTATTACTTTCAGTGCACCTAATAAATAGTCTTTTATCTGTTGGTAAAGACAGTTTCAAGCAATATTGCAAAAATATATAAAACAAAACATCCTCTTTAGCACCTTTAAGCCATGACAACTGAGGGGAATAGCGGCCTGGCATCCTAACCTGTCGGCAGCGTTACGCATGCTTCTCCATTCCGGACCGCGGGTCCGGCGACTCACATCCATGGCGGTACGGGAGTCCCTCCGCGCTCCCTTCCTGGACCCACGAGGACACCAGCGTTGCATGCACAGGGGAAAGAGAATGGTCTCCAGAGGAGAGGCGCGCTCAGCATTTAACACCGGCGGTGATGTGTCTTCATTATCTTCAGGTGTGCCTCATCACACGCCGCCAGTCCTGGTTGTTACAGCGCCCCTCCTCTCTCTCACACCCACTCCAGTCGAGAACCTGGTGAAGGATGGTGATTTAAAGGACGGGGTGGCACTGATAACAAGGGAGAGGCAGCCATTCCATCACAGTGGTAAAAGCAAGGGAGCTGCTGTCACCAAACAGAGAATGTCTCATTGGGTGATTGAGGCTATCTCTGCGGCCTATGAGGCACGTGGCATGGCTTCACATCTAGGTGTGCACGCTCATTCCACCAGAGGAATAGCTCCTTCTCAGGCACTTCATTGGAAGATATTTGTGTTGTGGATGGTCCTCTCTAGGGCTGCCCCCTAAGTTAGTCGATGAGAAGAGGCTTAGTTGACCAAAATTTTATTAGTCGCAGGAAAAAAAAAAACTCCACAGCAAGTGGAGTATGGAGGTTACATAGGTTACATCCCTGACACATTCATAATCATTACTTCTGCCGGTGATAAAATGGCATGATGGTATAAGGGCTTCAGACATTTGTCACACCGAAGGTGTTCCTATAGCAACTGTATGCATCGTCTCGTTCTCTATTCAGGGAACTATGGTTACATACATAACTGAGACGTTATATCGATATATAAAGCACTTATTCAAATTATATATATATAATATATATATACATACAGTACAGTCCAAAAGTTTGGAACCACTAAGATTTTTAATGTTTTTAAAAGAAGTTTTGTCTGCTCACCAAGGGTGCATTTACTTAATTAAAAATACAGTAAAAAACAGTAATATTGTGAAATATTATTACAATTTAAAATAACTGTGTACTATTTGAATATATTTCACAAAGTAATTTATTCCTGTGATGCAAAGCTGAATTTTCAGCATCATTACTCCAGTCTTCAGTGTCACATGATCCTTCAGAAATCATTCTAATATGCTGATCTGCTGCTCAAGAAACATTTAATGTGTACAATTGTACAAAATATTTTTGTACAATATTTTTTTTCAGGATTATTTGATGAATAGAAAGTTCAAAAGAACAGTGTTTATCTGAAATCTAATCTTTTGTAACATTATAAATGTCTTTACTGTCACTTTTGATTGATTTAATGCATCCTTGCTGAATAAAAGTATTCATTTCTTTAATTTCTTTTCAAAAAAATAAAAATAAAAATTCTTACTGACCCCAAACTTTTGAACGTAGTGTATAATGCTACAGAAGCTTTGTATTTCAGGTAAATGCTGTTCTTTTGAACTTTCTATTCATCAAGGAATCCTGAAAAAAAATACACAACTGTTTTCAACATTGAAAATAATCATAAATGTTTATTGAGCAGCAAATCAGCATATTAGAATGATTTCTGAAGGATCATGTGACACTGAAGACTGGAGTAACGATGCTGAAAATTCAGCTTTGCATCACAGGAATAAATTACTTTGTCAAATATATTTAAATAGTACACAGTTATTTTAAATTGTAATAATATTTCACAATATTAATGTTTTTTACTGTATTTTTAATTAAATAAATGTAGCCTTGGTGAGCAGACGAAACTTCTTTTAAAAACATTAAAAATCTTAGTGGTTCCATACTTTTGGACTGTACTGTATATATATATATATATATATATATATATATATATATATATATATATATACCTTTCAAGCAATGTGGGAGCAAAATGACTAATCATAAAAAATAAACTTTTACAGCCATGTTATCTTTGCAAGTACAGACTGTTATTTAGTTTAATCAGTCTTTCTTTTTACTATATAATTTGCATCAAACATACAATATAGTTCTTATTCACAATGTGTCATGATCATGAGTTGGAGTGCCCTGTTTAGCCACCAGAGGGACTTTTGTCACCTGTCTGAACTACATTGCCCATAAGACACTTCCCTGGACTCATTATCTCATGTCATTGCACTCAGCTGTTTTGTGTTTGTTCATTAGTGTCTGTCTATTTAGTCTCAGTTGTTTCTGTCCTTGGTTGTGGTTTGTTATTTTGTTACGTGCACTTTTGTACCTCTGGCTTGCTGTTTGTGGACTGGTTCTTGGATTTTGACCCTTGCCTGTTTTCTGGATTATGACTTTGGATTGCCCAATAAATGCTGCAACTGGATCCTAACATCTTGTTTTTGTGTGCCACCGTGACACAATGATTAAAGATTGTTAAACAAAAAGATTGAAAAATGATTGCACAACCACCAAATAGGTGGCGATATACATTAAGTACACCTGTAAATTAAATTAAATAAAAGAAGAAGAAAGTAGTATGGTGCACTTTTTCTTAGCATCTGTTTCCATGGGGTGACTCATTGCTCTGTTGAGAATGCCTTGTGTGTTAACAGTGATCATACTCTGGGATGACTGAACTTACTCCCGGACGTGTTTTTGGAACCAGAATATCTTGAATAAGCAAGGTTTGGGTTGACTGCATTACAGTTCTCTATCACCTCACCAAATTATTTCAGTTATTCAAAGGTCCTTACAGTCTACACCTTACAAAGACACTGACCAAGCAAACAAATATGACAAACAATAGGGAAAAAATGGCAAATTTCCATGTTCTATGTCATAGGCCTACATGCTAATATACTCCAAAATATTGAAAAAAAAAATCAATACAGCAGACATATACATTTCAAATTTAGTCTTTCTCTTCAGAAATAACAGTCCAAAATGAGTTACTCATTGTGTATACAAATGTTTTTCAGATGTCCCTCCCCTTAATTAGCCTGACTACGTCAGACTTCCTACTTCCGCTCAATTTCATTTCGCTTCTGTACTCAGTCTGATACAGCGTCAGAGCTTTGTGTTTGCCACCGGTCTGGAAACAGCCGGGCCAATCAACGAACAGAGGGCGGGCTGAGAGCCGTGACGTAATGCTAAGCGCCGAGTTTTACATTGTAGGTTAGAGAAATCGAAAACCGAAACGACCGCGGAAATGGGAAACGAGACACGGGATGCAAACTTCGGGATGCATTAACTTCGCATAATCTGCAAAAGTCGTTTACAGCCATGTTCACTCCGGTATTTCGCTCGCATCATCATGTGTTTACAACAGGTTTACAGTGGAAGTTCAATCATAGATTTGAGTTCGATGCATGATGTCTGTGCTTCGATGCGGCTGTACAGGCCCATAACATACGTCATAACTAAACGTATCTGATTGGCTTACGGGTAACCAATGATTTTAAACTTCAGACAAGCGCCCCCTAGCGAGAGAGAAAACACTTCTCTATTATGCCATTCCAGACTCTGTCTACAAAGCAAAGTGAAGTAGCAGAGTCTGGTATTACCAGGCTACCCCTTAATAGCACCTGTAGGCAAACAATCCTGAACAGACATACTTTATTGTAATATGCCATCTTGCTAAAAAAAAAAAAAAAAGCGAGATCAACAAAACATTATGAATCAAAACAGAAACATTATCAAATTAAAATATGTGATAATGGTCTCAGGTTTAAATCTCAGCAGAATTCCTATAGCAGAGTCAAAATAAACCAAGTAAATCTGCAACTGTATATCAGTGGATGTCTATCAGTAACCAAGGAGCATTTTATTTTGTGATTTTAGCATTTTATTTGTGACAACATTGTGCCCAACACACACTTATGTGATGATGACAATGGTGTTGATTCATCTTCAGAACAGAGGGCTTTAAAAAAAACAAACGAACAAAAAAACATAATTATACAATTAAGAGTTAAAACCTGTCTCAGATTTTTTTTTTTTTTTTCACTACTTTGTGGATTATTTGTGGATTATTTTGTGTATATATATATATATATATATATATATATATATATATATATATATATATATACACATTTCTAGTTCAGTCATGAAACTCTAGATGGCACAGGCTGATAGGTCTTTTACATGCAATCTGCTAGCAGTCACATATCATAAACTGACTGGCATCTGCTGATGCTGCATCCAATAAGATTGCTTGCTCAGGATTTAAATGGTCTGGTTCAGTGTTCGCTGTAAACTGTTCCTGCAGTGCGCTATCAAAGTTTCTCTGAAAACCTCCACCTCCACCTGCCTAGATCTGTTACAGGATTTGCTTGCTCTGCAACAACATGTGTAGCAGATCTATAATTTTAAAATGGAAAATCAATAAACCTAAAAACTTGTAATGATTTCTTTTTATTTTGATATGTTTTTAGTTAATGAAATATATGAAGATCGTTAAAATACATTCAAAAATCTTAATCTGTTTAATAGTTACAAAGACAGCACTGTATTTACATAGACTTATTCTTACAATATGTTTTCACAAATGCATTTCACAGAGTATCATACAAAAGAAACTATAATTAACATATTCAGATAAAATTAAGCAGAAAAAATATAAAGTGAACAGTGAATATTTCTCCAGAATTGTACTCCAGACTTTATCGCCATGATGTCTCTCTTGATGACAGGACTGTAAGACACACACAAAATGGAATGAGGTTCTGGGCTTCATGGAAGATAATTGGAAAATATGTTTTTAAATACAACTGGTGGTGGTAATGTTTCATATCACAGACACGGGGAAGACTTCATAAAGAAAGAAGGATGTGGAAAATGTAAACAAAGAAAAAGAAAAAGGCTCTAGCTTAAAAAAAACAGCAACATTAAACCTCAAAATCGAACATCAAAATGCTCCAGACAATTTACAGCCTGACCTTGAGTCTGTTGCAACATTTCTGTTCACACAAGTGATCAATATGAGCAGCAACCACTGGAAGCAGTTCCATAGAAAGACATGAAACGAATAACTACTTAATTTCTTTCTACATAAAACACTTGTGCCAGGCAGGAAACATGGAGCAAAGCACACTGGTAGCTCATGATTCACCTGAGCCTGCATGAAAGAACCCCAAGGCAGTGCAGGTTTCAGCAAAATGGGAAGGTGATCATTTTTTTTGTAGTAGCTTGGCCTGCTATCTGATTATAAGAAACCACAGAAGACAAAATGAACATGCTGGTTGGTGTTCTTTCTTTCTCTGTCTTGTTGGCAGAGAATTTATAGCCCATTACAGTGCATTTGACAATACAAAGAGCCACCAGAGAGGAGAGGAGTTGTGCAGTAAAGTGAGTGTGCATTCTGAGAAGCAGGAAGAGGTAGAAGTGGACAAGCAGAAGACTTTAGCCAGCAGAGGGCAGCAGTGTGCAAGCTGTGTGTCACACATACACACCCTCTGGATGAAGGCTGGAGACAAGCGGGTTCTGGAGGCTGCGTGGGTTCCCAAGGATTTGCTTGGCAGTGGTGCGAGGGTTAAACTCCAAGATGGAGGAATTTGAATCTGTCGTAAACACAGTGTCAGTTATTTGGTTATGTGTAGTTATGGATAGATTTCTTCTGAAACCACCAGATAGTATTTTCCCATTTGGAAGATAAAAACATATTAGCCCCATATATAGTAGAAAAGACCCAACTAGCGGTGTATGAAAACTGCTTGTCATTTTACACACCTTCATCACTCTGTCCATCAGGCTTGAGGAGAGCAAAATCTATCTCTTCAGTTTGCTGATTGGATTGTGCTGGAGTGACTCCTGTTTGCAGGATAAATTGCTGCAGGTTACACTGGCGTAGCTCCTTGTTCAAATCATCCATTTCCTTGGTTTTAGCCTACAGGGGAACATAAGAGAGATTTAGTGTTGGGTTGGAGGAAAAAGTTGAAGTAGTGACTTTCAACATCAATGTTCCTTTTATCACATAGTTCCCTTTTCTTGTAGTGAAATGCCCATACAGATGTAAAATGTTAGTTCACTCAAAAATGAAATTTCTGTCATTAATTACTCACCCTTTGTTCATCTTTTGGAACACAAATGAAGATATTTTTCATGAAATCCGAGAGGTGTTGTTATCCTCAATAGAAAGCAACGAAATTACCACATTCAAAGTCCAGAAAAGTAAAAAAAAAACATGGTAAAATAGTCAACGTGACTACAGTGGCTCAACCTTAATGTTTTGAAGTGAAGAAAATACTTTTTGTGTGCAAAAACTAAACAAAAATAATGACTTTTTTCAACAATCTCTTCTCTTGCCTGTCAGTCTCCTACACAGTGCAGCGCTTCCGTGTTTATGTCCGAATGCCGACTCAGTATTGGCCGGCTCCTGCGTCAGCATCACACGTATGCGTCGTGCTGCTCACATGAACAGCGTCGGCCAATAATGAGCCGGCGTTCTGACGTAGGACACGGAAGCTCGGAATGTAAACAGCGTAGGAGATTGACAGGGGAGAGACAAATTTGTTGAATAAAGTCATTATTTTGTTTTGTTTTTTGTGCACAAAAAGTATTCTCATCACTTCAAGACATTAAGGTTGAACCACTGTAGTCACATTGACTATTTTAACTATGTTTTTACTACTTTTCTGGACCTTGAATGTGGTCATTTCATTGTTTTCTATGGGAGCTAAAAAAAAAACTAAAAATTTCTTAATTTGTGTCCGGGTTTGGAACGACATGAGGGTGAGTACTTATTGACATTGTCATGCTAAACACACACAATCTCACTCTTTTTGATTTCAACAATCAAAGGTGTGACAAGTATTGTTGGTGATAACAACAACCAGTAGGACGAATTAATTTAGCACTGCCCTTGCAGATGGGAGTGAGACAACAAATGAAGTAATAGTGAAGTAGTGTGTACAGCATATAGCCCTGAGGTTCAGTTAGTCATGATGAGTGCTCACAACATGCTTTTGTGTGTCCGCATTTAATGGACTGGTGTGAGGCTAGTACAAAGAGGTTTTATGTAAGGGATACTGTACAGTCAGCAAGTCATTATCATTAACTAAATCCCGACAAGGTGATATGTGAACATGAAATGTTGAGTTGAAATGACTTGTATATAATCTTTAAAAGCTTCCACTAATAAAAAATTGAACAAAATAATCAGGCTAGCAACAGAACTAACACAATAACAATATTACAATAATATTAACACTGTGGTCCACTGAGGTCATTTACACTACAATCAAAAACTGAGAAGAAAGATGCTGCAAATTGCCTTTGTATGAAACAAGAGAGGCCGAGTCTGGTGTGATACGAGAGACGCGAGTGTTGTGCCGGTGAGCAGGCTGATATAGACCTTAGTCAGGTTAGACGCCATATTGACTTTAACGTGGATGAAAATGAGGCTGTGAGGGATAGACTTACAATCTTTACAATGGCAAGCACTGTATAAAGGTCCTAGATCAAGAAATTTTCACAACATTCAATAATGGTTTTTTTTGTCTATTAAAAGATTATTTTTATTTTTTTAGAAAGATGTTTGTCATCTGAACAATCAGCATGTTGTTAAACAACAGTACAATCCACTGAACGCACTGTACTTCTATCCCTCACAGCCTCTTTTTCATTCTTGTTAAAATTTAAATATGGCGCTGCCCTGATTGAGGTCTATACAGTGTTGCCATGACATTGGCAGATATTACAGAATATCAGACAACCAAATGCCAAGATTGACCAATCCGAATCAAGTATTCCAGAGAGCCACGTAATAGTAAAGGAGAATGGAAATTACTTGTTTGCACCCGAAATCGCATACTGTCTGAGTAGGTACTACATTTGATGAAAAACAGTTACTTTGTGACTGTTAAAAAATGTGTGCAGTATCAATGAAAACTGGGTGTACTACATCTGTTATGTTGGTCTTGATCTACAGCGTTAGTTGAATAGCTACACTCACATTCACAGCTCCTCACCCGTGGCTTCATGGGATAGTAAAGTGTCCATCGAATGCACACTCCATCTCTGCGGAAGTAGTAAGTCATCCGGATAGATTATAACTACTGTTTTTCAAATACTATAGTTGTGTTCCAAATATACACTATGCACACTATGTACTCAACCATCTAGTGTTACAAATTTGTAAGGTTATTTTATCATCCAGAAATGTAGTCTGATAGCCCCTCCCCCTTCGCTATGAATTAAAGTTGCGACAGTTGAGTGCATGAAGTGTCCAACATTCCACACTTCATTTTTTTGGGGTAAATCGGTGCATCATCTAAGTATTTGTAGTGCACTTTTATTTTTTGGTATTTTCAGTCTGAACACACTAATCACACTAGTTATACTACAAAAATGGTGAAGAATAGTGCCTAAGTACGTGAACTGAGATGCACCTTTTGTCTTTGGACATCCTACTCTTTTCCCGTACTGTTTATCACATTCTATATAGTAAGGAAGTATGCATATTTGAAGGCAGCACATAACTCTGGCAATATTTGGTGACTCTAGTGAACTCTAGTCCACTGTTACATTCCTGTCTTGTGTTCCCTTGATCTTGTGTGGACTTTTATGTTATTTCCTGTTCTGCACCATGTTTTGTAGTCCTTTGTAGTTTTTCTTGATGATTCTTTGATTGTTGCCAGGTCTGTCTTATTTGCCAATTACCCCTTGTGTATTTAAATCCCAGTGTTTCGCATCTTCCTTGTCTGCTGTTGTCCTACGTGAATATTATGTGTGCTCGGTTTAGATCTGTTCATCTCATGTTTGGTTTGTTTTAATAAAATAGTCACTGCATTTGGATCCTCCTCTCTGATATTTCTAAACTGCCTCATAACATCCACCCAGTGAGCTTATGAAATATTGTCTCACAATATGAGAGGATACATTGATTGCATTATGCAATTTTATACATGAAAATGAATAACTAAACAAGTATTAGAAGCTTAACCTCTAGTGGAACAATAAATTATGGATAATATGACTAGTGGGTAGTACTGAATTATAAAAACAAAAAAGCAGACCTGCAGTTGTTCATCTGCCAGCCTTAGCACCTTTTCTGTCTCCTCAATTGATGCCTGCAGTTCAGCCGCCTGACGCTGATGGTTGTCCAGTTGTTCTTTCGCTATGAGTACAGATTCTTCAACACTGGGTCTGGCTTGAAGCATACCATTTCTCTTGGTTTCACTAAGAACCTGAATATCTCGCTCTAGCAGCTCAGATTGGCTGTCTGTTTCATGCAGCCTTCGACTGTGTTTGTCTAGAGATAAATGGAGTTCATTTATTTTCTGTAGCATTTCCTTTTCTCTTTGAACTTCAGACTGAAATTCATTTTCCCAGTACTGCGTATGGGCCAGCTCAGCCTCGTTCCTCCTAAAAAACTGCTGTAGGTGGTCCATTTCCTCAAGGAGGTCAGGGGAAAGGGTTGCAGGAGGAGACTGCTCCCGCACGGCCATCTCCCTCTCTAGAGCCTCTAGCTGTCCCTGCAGAGACTGTAGCTGCCCCTGTTGTCGTAGAATCTGCTGATAGAGTGTGTCTTTGGATGGACCAGCTTGGGCAAGAGACGAGGGTGGAGATGGGGACACCCCTCGTGCTTGGGAGTCTCTGGGTGTTTTTTCAACCTGTTTTCCATGAGTTCGGGGTGATGTGGAGGGCCCAAGATTGAAAGTAAGAGCTTTTTTTGGTTCTTTGTGTTTGAGGGGCACTGGATCTGGGGGTCTGGGTAATTGCGGGGCTCGACTTTGATCTGAGGCTTCACTGCTCGTGGGGCCGGTGCGTCGTAGGATGAATTGCACTTCATTGCCCAACTGACCCAGTTTAGCCAGGGACTCCAATGGGCGTTCATTGGCCACAAGCTGCCGTTCTTTATCCCGTAGTTTCTGGATGAGAACATACCGACCAGTTTGCCCTGGAGAGCACATTATGAGAAAACGTTAAAAAATAAATGCATTAGCTACTCAACAAGAAAAAAAAATAAGAAAGAGAGAGATACTTAAAAACGTACCTATAGCCTGAGCAAGAGCAATGACTACATCCTGACAAGATGTATCTTCTGATAGGCCACAAACAACACGTGGAATGCCATCCACCCAAACCTTCAGCTCCATGACTGTGAGAAAGTCAATAAGGAGCGGCTCTACATCACAGTGCTCTGCTGAACAGATTGTGAAGAACAATTACTTAAAATACAGAGAATATTTTAAGTGAAACAAAAACAAAAACAAAAGTGTTCAGAACAGAAACAACCAAAGGCATAATTTGGATTTAAACAGGAAAACAGGTTCGGATGTGAACTGTCCTTAAACAGTCATAATATCAGGAGTCAGCATTACCTTTTTAATTCTAACCCATTAAGCACTTTAACTTTTAGGACATTTCAACAAAAATGATCCTTTGTTTTTAAAATGAAGCGGCTAAGCAGCCCAGTAACTGATTCTGTTCCTTTTGCTCTCCTTCAAAAAGGAAAATTGTAGTTTTAGTTAAATTCACTAAACTCATCAAAAACTATAACAAGAGTGCATTAATACACTCAAAAGGTTTTGGTATTCGATTATGAGGAATGTTGCCTTACAAGTTGGATAATGGCAAAGTATGCAATGGATTAAACCAACGAATGCCAAAATGTATTATAAACATTGTTCCTGTTAGATAATGTTTTATACTACATCAAAGAGATGTGATGAAAACTCATATGTTATGTAGCTGTTATAACATGGTTCAAAAGAGGTACAATAGGATGAACGCTTTCAACCTGACACCACATTTCTCTAGAAGCATGCATGGTGAAATATTAATCTAGACAGACTGTAAAGGAACCAGGTGTATTTTTCACAAAGCATCTCTGAAAACAACTTCTGCTTCATTAGCATGATCTGAAAATCACAAAAATCAACCTATTTTGAAACACAGATGTTTCATTTTGCTTCTGCCAAATGAACAGGTTAAGAGCACTGGGCCTGGTTTCACAGACAGGGATTAGGCTAAACCAGGATTTGGCTTTATTTCAATTTAAGGTATTTAAGTAGCTTTTAGAAACATACCCTAGAAAAAAAAACATTACTGGTGTGCATCTTGAGACAAAACAACAGCTCTGACATTTTTTAAGTAAGTGCAAGTTACTTTCAGTTAAAACAGCTCAAACATGCATTTTAGTCTAGGACTAGCTTAAGCCGTGTCTGTGAAACCGGGGGTAGATCTGTTTTTTTTTAATCTGCTCTGTGAGGTGAGTTAGTATGTGTCTCATGTCCTCAACCTGCACATAATGCTTGACTCCTGAGGCAATCATTAACCAACCTTCACATTCCTGCAAACCTTGAAACTGTGCTCACATGCTCAAAGAATGTGTGTACTGTACTCGCAGTCACAACACTTCTGCCTGTCACACTAGATCGTTCATTTAACAACATGGAAATAACCTTAAGAGATACAGGATTAAGTTAAGACTATTGTTTCTCCACAGAACATGGCTAAGGTTTCATTGTTTGTTTTTCATAATACTATATTGTAACAAAGATGTCATGTCTTTGGCTTGATTAAGCCACACCTCTGTATGTTGTAATTAATTATTTTAGCACAATGACCTTCACAGATTTAACCTTAATGTTAATGTTAGGCTAAAATGCTGGAACATTTCGTGTTTTTATGAGTCATAGCTGCTTTGACACGTTGAATGTGGTTTATTTATTTTTCCTTTTTTTTTTTTTTTTTTTTTTTTTTTTTTAGGATAACATTCACACATCAGCTTGAAAATACCAGTATATCAATGACTGGAAATGACTTTAAACTCAGTTTTCTTTTTCTCTCCGCATGAGGAGAGGTGCTTTAGTTTTATCGGTAACACTTTACAATAAGGTCTAATTTGTTAACATTAGATAATGTATTAACTAACATGAACTAACAATGAGCAATACATTTGTTACAGTATTTATTAATCTTTGTTCATGTTATTTAATAATAATCCAGCTGTTCATTGTTTGTTCATGTTAGCTCATGTTACATCAATTAATTTGAACAAATATAACATTTGATTCTAATAATGTATTAGTAAATGTTGTAGAAGTACTGTTAATTCTTAGTTTGTGTTAACTAATTTTAATAACTAATGAAACCTTATTGTAAAGTGTTACCGTTTTACCTGTCCAATGTGACACTGCTCAACGGCAGCAATGCAACAAACTCTCATGGCAATTTGGAACTATTTTATGTTTTGGCATATTGCATGTTTTCATATACGATTTGCTTACAGTCACCATGAAATCAAAAATGACAGTTCAAAGAGAGTTCATGTGCAAGATGCTGAAAAAGCAGCAAGAGTAAGACACACCACAACAGTCCATCTAGAGCACGTTTACATTTATAAAGCAGTACGATGGAACTCCAAACACATTCTGATCCAGTGTTTATTACTGTAAACAGCACAGAGCAGTCACGACTTCTCCGTCAAAACTTAATGATTGGCCCAAAGCTGTATTTGTGAATTGTGAAATCCCCTGTAGTATGTGTTGTTGTGAAAAACATTCCATTTTCAGAAAGGTGTTCATTTCTATTGGTGTACAAATACAGCCGTATTATTACAATACAATTAAAAAGCTGTGGTGCAATAAACACAGTGCATTAATGCAACGGCCAATAGTTCTGTTTTTATTACTGCTAAGGACAAAGGTCTGATCTGATTCATCAATCATTTAAACTTGCATCCCTGTGCATGTACTTCTTATTCAGCAATACAAGTTTGAAAAATAACACAACAGTTTCAAAATTCACATTTGAGGTATGATCACGTGTAATTTATGTTGTAAAGCAAAAAGTGGAAACCTATATAAGCAATGTTATCCACATATCTTGTTTTACTCACACATCCAAAACAGCTATTCTAAAAATGCAGGACTACAAAACAAACAGCTCTGTACAGGTAAACTGGAACATGTTCTGTTAAGTTTTAAATGATGTCAGTGGCTGAGCCCTTCACAAACATCTCAATGCCTCTATTTCACTTTAAAGAAGAATAGGAAATGCAAGAAGTACTTAATATAATTGTCATGTTTTAAACCTATTAAAGCTGCAGTCCATAACTTTTTTTTGGTTAAAAATTATCCAAAATCAGTATATAACCAGTCAGTGTTCAAAACTATCTCCTTATCATAGCCCGATTCACAATGGTAAGCTTGTAATAATGTTTTATAATAAAATCATTACTGGTGGGTTTCTGCAGGAAATATGAGCATGCAGCTGTTCGTCTTTGTGTCATTACATCACGTCTGTTTACATGAAGAAGAAGTCCCAGTTAGTAGGCTATATGGCATGTGAGGATGCTGCTGGTAGCAGATCATTTATAGCCTTTTCCCACAGCAGCTAGAATAATTAAACATCATTTTGATGGCAGATTGTAATCCAAAAAAGGTCCAAATGACATTCATCAGTGACAACTGGAGATTCACCTGTAGTCAAAAGCAAAAGACTTCGGACTGCGGAGTGGAAATTGAAATCTACAGGTAATGCTAATACACAATAAATACACATAGTCACGCAATGCTGATGTTGTTAACATTAACAATTTGAGAACAAAGTATAACAATAATAATAATTTGCATGGTTTTACGTGATCTGAGCTAAGCGATCGTTAGATTTAATCACTTTTGGCAGTGCAATTGTTACACTTTTTTTCTCAGTTGGTCAAATGTTACTTGTTCAGATGACATTTTCCGGTGAAAATTCTTATTTTGGTCATACTTCCAAAATGTAGAATCTGTGATTCTGAAGTACAGTATCCACACCGGTGTGGTGACTGACAGCCGTGCCGATCCACAACCCATGTAAAGATGATAATACCGCAAATAACTGCAATTGCAGGTTTCAAACAGAGATGGTGACAAAGAGGCAAAACTTACGGACTGCAGCTTTAAACAAGAAAAACAAAAAGTCAGCAAACTTTGTGAACAGCTTCCTCTCTGTCTGTAGCAGATCTGATGATGTGAGTGTAATCGCACACTATCCATCTACGTCAGCAGACCTGTAGTAGATCCTAGTCTCTGTTGTTTTCCCAGTGTCTTTTAAACTACACAAATCTACCATGAAGTGTGGAGTGGAGACCCATGACATCTGCCTACTTTTTGCCTAGACATTCCATTCCTGAAATTTAAGACCATAAACCCTAAACCAGTATCATGACCAGGAACATCAAAGATTCAGTGGTTCTAACTGACTCTACGAACTCAGTAATGCAATATTATGTGGAGAATTAGGAATCTAGTAATGAACCAGCATCAAGGCACTTTAAATTATATAACAAATTAAGACAAGCAGGTCATTAATTACTAACATCAATTTCACAAAGTTTCTTAAGTTTGAAACTTGTTTTTGAAGGTGTGAAACTTAAATATGCTTGAGAAAGTCATCCCTTTTCTCATGTTTCCCTGTCAACATGGGCTTTGAAGAATACCCAGGAGGGCACATGCTACTAGAAACATATGGCAAACTAGAAATACAGGTTTCATGCTCTTTTTTCAGTCTGAGGATGACAGATGATCCATTGTGGTCATAAGACCTTTACATGTCTGACAGCTAAATGACCTACTACAGAATAAGGAACTCTCTTTTTTTATACCTGAAATGTCATCTGATACTTCACCTATACTAAGACACTGTATGTTGATGGCATTCTCACTGAACAATGAGAAGCAAGAAAAAATGTTTAAACTGTCTGAATTCCATTTGTTATGTGAACCAGCCAGAACCAGGCCCAGGGATGTGTCTCACAGGCATTAGGTTTCTTGTGTTAAAGGGGTGAAACTGGCCTGCTTACGTAGATCAGCATATCTAAACCTTCCCCATTGTGTACAGAAGGAGTGTACTACCTCCCTCTCATGTGAGTTCATTGACGACTGCAAGCAAATAGTGTCTCCAAACAAAGTACGATACCTTTGGTATGTAGCATTACAGGTGCATCAACCTCACTTTTCCTGCTAAAGAATTCCAGACAAATTTTAAGTAGAAAATATGTTTGTTTGTTTTTTAAAAGAGGGGAAATAGGAAATAGTAGTAAGAGGTTACAGTAAAAGTCTGTGTGAGATGCGCATTACCACTTCTCTTTCAGCTCATCTACTTCAGTGTTTCCCAGCTTTTTTTGTCTTATGTACCCCACAGTCTCATCAATAATGCTCAAGTACCCGTTCACTGACGCCAAACCAAAAGTGTGTTCCTTTTAGCATTACCATTAAAACACACATATACTGTTTTTTGAATGCATTGTAATTAGTCGATAGACTATGTTTTTATTGTAAGCCGTTTTAAGTACATTTTTGTTTTATATAGTTAAACAATCTAGACCCTTCTAAGAACCCACTGAATCTGCATAGGAACCCCCTGGATTGTGCGCATCCCTGGTGGGAAATCTCTGATTTACAAGAATTTCCACAAAGAATAACCACAAACTCACTTTAGGTTGGGAGTGGTCCTCTCTTTCAAACCATCCTCAGAGCGAGACAACCTCTCCACTTAATTTACGACATGATTCGTAGCCTTGAGCGGCAGGAACATAAATCAGAACTGCTCTTTCTTTCTTTTTTTTTCTTTTTTTTTACACATTAATTTTCATCACTAATGCTTTTCAAACTAGTTTAAAGATTCATTTATACTGCATCAATTAGAATTTATGCAGGTGGTCAGTTAAATGAAATCGACCATTTTCCATCACAAAGTTTGCAAACGGCAGTGGATGTGAGCAGTAGTTTGTTTTGCATATCCAAATAAAGTGACATCATTTTGTCAGGTGATTGGAATGCAGCAGAATTTTAATGCAAATTTGTGTAATTAGATATTTCCTTAAATGATCCGAGGAAAGAATGTGTCGTCGGTGAATGAAGTAACTGATTGCTGAGTTCATAAAAACCAGCAAAACATCAAGGTAAACTATTTGTGTCTCTGTTTGTTGAGCACACGAAATGAGCATATTGCAAAGGTAAATGACAGTAGACCCTGTCAACAAAGTATCAGAAAAGAGAAATGATTGTTTTTAATCTGTATGGCTGAATGCCAGCTTTGCAAACTGATTCTACTTATTCATTTGTTTATTTATGAAATTAAATTTCAAATATTCAAAAAGTCCATAAAAAGATAGTTACTCAACAAAACAGCCAGAAGAACTTCATCAAAGAAATATCATTAGATACAGCACTATGCCCAAATGGTTAAACAAACAGATCCTTATCAAATCACAAATACAAACTCTACAGAGTTGAAACCAAGTAGTAATTTACTCAGGCATTATTCAGGTCTACATTTACATAAGTGACAGAATGAGTCAAAGGACCTGAGCACAGCAGTTTTCACTGAGCAAACTCCACACAGTCCAACCGTCAAGTGAAATACATGTCTGCATTAGCCATGGACAATACACAGTTGAATTATGACTAATTACCCTCAGGCATTTTTCCCTTTTCATTAATAAAAGCAGGTTTTTACAAAACCTGGTAACCTCTTTTTTCTTCTTCTTCTTCTTCTTCTTTTTTTTTTTTTTTTAACAACAGGCTTTAGCTTCCAAAAAGAAATGGTTTACCTGTATCAGATTTCTGTAAACTTTTTTCAGTTCCTCATTACTGATTAAAATCAATGACATAATCCAAAAACAATTTCAGCTACTTTTTCCTTGTTTGAGCCACTTTCCTTTCCAGACATGATGGTAACACCTGTGTAAAATTTGTCACATTTTATTGTCAAGTTCGCAGACTAACTAGACAAACCTGCTGGTCAGAGAGAAAGCTATATTTACCTTAGAGTTGAAAGCTTGCTTCTGTGTGTCCCCATTCCTGGTTACCATGATGAATAAATTTCAAAAAGTACCTTCCTCAAACGTGTCTAATGTAAAATCAAAGAGTTAACCTGTAACACAGATGTTGGTGTCCAACAGGTGTTGTTTTTCCCGTATCTATAGGAGCAGGATTAATGGCGCACTACTCATTTCGTCTCTTGACTCGCTCTTTCCGCTCTCTACAATGCTGACACATAGCACAGCCTTCCCATGCTCCTCCCCCTCCACAGGTAATACCAGTAAAAGTGCTCTCATTATCTCTCTCTCTCTCTCTGTATTTCTCTGCCCTACTTCTCATTCTCTCTGTCAGTATTTTGTCAAGATCTTAACACGATTTGTAAAACTGACAAAGTGTACACTTAGTATTACTTTATTTCTTTTCTGTTGCCTGTCATTTTTTTAATGTGACATAACTGTGGTCATTGTGTTCCTGTATAGATCAATTGATTAGGCTTCCTCTATAAACTGAATAAGTTCCTTCTTCCAACTTACCAGATGATACCTGCCTGTAAGAAAATGTAAATGTAGTAACAATGGGATGTTGTGGGTAGTTACCAGGCCATTGCTATGAGGTATATAAGTTGTTTTGAGTGCGTTTTTTTTGTGCATTGCTGTGCTGTTGCTAAAATGTGAATGTTATAAGTGGTTACTAGGGTGTTCTGGATTGTTCATTTAGGAGTAGGGAACATTATTCTAGGGATTGCTAACATCACTTTAAGGTGTTGTGTGCTATTTCCAGTGTTTCTGTGGTTGCTAAAGTCTTAGTATTTTGTAACACGTTGATGTAAGGTTGATAAGGTGTTTTGGATGGTTGCTAGGCAATTGCTTACCAGCCCAAGTCAAAAAAGCCCAACCCCATAGTATCATTATGATAATCTGAAATGGCTCAGGACACCTAGACTTAAGTCTGAGGAATTTTTACTTTTATTTTCTGCTAGGTGAAAAATGCAAACTACCATTCATTAACCGTAAGGTTTACATTTTTTTGAAAGTTTTTGAAATGAGTCTCTTTTGCTCACCAAGGCTGAATTGATTTGATCAAAAATACAGTAAAACAGTAATATTATTATCATATTATTACATTTCTTACATGTTGAAAACAATTGTGTTGAAAACAATCTTTTGAACAGTATAACTGATTCAGAAAACCCCAAATCTATAATCCTAAGCATGAGTAAAACTAATACCGCTTGTTGAAAACATATATTTTAGAGTGCTATAAAATGTTTTAAACACTTGTTGCGCTACATGACCATTAAAGGGTTAGTTCACCCAAAAATGAAAATTCAGTCGTTAATTATTCACCCTCATTGTCGTTCCAAACCCATAACACTTTCATTCATCTTGTGAATACAAATGAAAATCTTTTTAATGAAATCTGAGAGCTTTCTGTCCCTCCATTGACAGCTACACACTTTCAAGCCTCAGAAAGGAAGACATCATTAAAGTAATCCATGTGACTCCAGTGGTTTAACCTCATTTTTATGAAGTGACGCAAGTGCTTTTCTTTGCGTTTATGAGAGCACCATGACGCATGCTAGTCGTGTTGAAGCGAGAGCAGACGTTGTTGTCGGAGATTATGATTTGGAGTCACTTGGATTACTTTAGTGATGTCTTTACTACCTTTCAGGTGCTTGAAATTGTAGTTGCGTAGGCTGTCAATGGAGGGACAGAAAGCTCTCAAATTTCATATTTCATTCTTCATTTGTGTTCCAAAGATGAGTGAATGTCTTACAGGTTTGGAAAGACATGAGGGTGAGTAATTAATGACAGAATTTTCTTTTTTTGGGTGAACTAACCCTTTAAACTGCCACATTAACACATGAAAGGCCGCTACCCTCAACATAATCGGAACATCCCGAGACAAAGCAGGTAAAAGCACTGAATAGCATTTAGTTAAACATCAATACAGTGATATCCTGCATGGTCCCTTGGGACAATATTTGTACTAAATAAAACATTTCTTACAGAAGTCATTTACATTCAAAGTATTGCTACTACACAAGCAAACTTTCCAGTGCTTTTGATTTTTTTTTAAGTAATTACAGTATGCCAACTTGTTGCATTTCTAGAGGTGATGTTCAAGATGGCCTGCAGAGATTGCCTTTATCTTATGCTTTCACTATCAACATGGCCACCTTGATGACTCTATGTTTGCTCTTAATTTACATGACAGAGAGGGGGAAAGGCTCACATCACTCCACCGATATCTACAATGGAACATCTTGCACTTGTTAGACATGGCGCAAATAAAGTCTGAAAGTGATGAACGCCGGAATGAAACAAATGAGGAGACTCATTGCTCAAAGCACAATGCATTTAACCATCCATTCCTCTCAACAGAAAAAGAATTGTGGCAACTCAGTCACCATTATTCAAGTAAACTAGCCTATTCCATTTATATTCTTTGATGGCATACTTTGGTTGCTGATCAATGACAAGCAATGAAAGAAACTCACCTGATGCAACATGTAAAATGATTATAAAAGGTCATGCATTATCTTTCAGGACCCTCTCATCGTGTGTGAGCTCTCTGCAGCTTTCAGTACAAGAAGCTTTCATCACAAGAAAATATACTTCTATGGCTAAACAGCACATTACATTGTACATCTCATCTATTGACTTACCTCTTATCAACTCTTGAGATGCACAGGAGATGAGAGAGTGAAACAACAAGCAGAAGATAAAAAATGATCTGTGTGACTTTGTCAAGGCCTCACCAGACAAGTGAAGTGGGACTGCGGCTCTTGGTTGCCTTGACGACGGATGCTTTTTCAAGCAAATCAGCCAATGAAATGCGCACTGGTCGTCATACAAAAGGCCATGTGACTCTCTGGCTGCCTTTCAGCAGGAAGGGACAAGAGACACAAGGATTAATGGCGTGTGAATGACAGCAGTATGATTTTTCTTTATACTCTTTTAACTCTGTTTTTATGATGACTGCGGTCCCATAACTAAAGTGGACCTCTGAAATATATTTGAGGTTAAACAGGGACTGGAAGTGTGTGCCTTACGGCTACGGAGATGAAAGATTGCCACCTAGTGGACAATTCTGTAAATTACATCAGTGAAGTGATTTTGAAATAATAAAACACTTCAACCCTGAAAACGGCTTATATCAGTTAAGTATGACATGAAAAGAAATCACCAGCCACCCGAGAAAGACATTAACGACATATTTATACCACCTGCTTATCAAATATTCTCACTCAATTCTCGTTGTTGTTTTTTTTCTAATTATATTCTATAGGGAATCATCAACTATTTCTCAGTAATGTTTTGTAACTATACACTGTATATGTCCCTCAGACTCACAAAACTCATCTCGGAAAAAAGTTTAAAAAGCATTAAAGATTAAATCAATATAAGAAAGAAAGATTTCAGTTTTTAAACCATTTAAAAGAAAGAAAGAAATTCATTAAAACAACAACTTTGCTATATTGCCATTGTTCTGTAATAATAATATAAAAAAAAAAAAAAAGAAAATAAAAGAAAGAAAGAAAGAAAGAAAGAAAGAAAGGATGTTGTTTTTGTGTTTTGCAACATAAGACAGCCCACCTGTAATGTAAGTAGGGTTGAGAGAGTGTGTGGTGTTGTGTGTATTGAGACACACAGGGTTTGGGCGTGTGCTGTAGCTCTAAGCGCCCTCTTCTTCTTCTTCTTCCCCTACACTCACACACTCTCACACTCACACACACACACACACACACACACACACTGCTCGCCTATCAGTCGACCCACACCGGTAGCTCGTTGTTCGGTGTTTATGTTGATCGCATCTGCTTCAGCGAATCTGTAGCGCGCGAGAAGAAGAAAAAGAAGAACACGCGCTGTCTAATGACGAAAACTGTTGAGAGCAGCAGCGCTTTGAGAGGAGCAGCGGGAGGGATGTCGACATATTATTGACTTGTGTTGAGTGTCGTCGAGACGAGCGAACAGCGCCGCGTATTTTGTAAGTACTAGTCCAGCTGCTGTCTTTCTATGCTGTATGTCATGCAGGAATAACAGCAGCAACAAAATGTTCCTTGTAGACGCTGGACGGAACATTTTATTGGCATCAAGGCATAAATCATTTCACCAGCATCTCGAAACTGAAGAACTACTATTGTAGTGAACATGGAAAACGAAACAAATGCGTCAAATCAGTGCGCGCGCCTGAATTCCATTCATCTCGTTAGATTGTAGGAGCTGCTCGTGCAACTATCATACCCTATGTTCATACAGCGGTGTTGCGTATGGACATAGTGATCGATGCATGAGAAATTAGTTTATTTATACCAACAGACGAGAAACGTTCTATGAAGAATAGTTTTTGTACTCTAGTGTAATGGTTTAGTTTATGGACGTTTTTGAAACTTATTATGTCATCATATAGATTGGTTGCCATTGTATTGTAATGCTAGCAGAGATCCACTCAGCTAAATGACAACGTTGTTTACATTGCCCACCATCTAAAAAGTCAATAAAGGTGATGTCATTGTATTTCAGCTGTAATGGGAGAAAGTAAAGGGATTCTCTGTATATTACACATACACACATATACATAGCCTACACACACACATATATATATATATATATATATATATATATATATATATATATATATATATATATATATATATATATATATATATTAGTGTGTGATTGTGTGTTTTGGAAGTTTTTAAAGGGTGACATCCTACCTGGTACCGTGTGATCTCTAATTTTATGGGCAAAAAAAATTATTATTTTGACTCGGGTTAGTAATTAAAAGTTAAAGCCTGACATGTTAACCATGATCTAGAGCCTAAAAGCAATATAAAATTTGTAAATTTCCAGAAGGGAAAAAAGAAAATTATTTTCACAGGTAAGGCTACATGACAGGTGGAGGAGTTAAAAATAGATTTTCAAATGGAATACTTGATGCAGTGTCCAGTGACCACAGCTGAACCTGATGGCTTGACTGATGTTTTTTAAAGTCAGATGACCTATAACTTATAGTCAGATGACCTAATTCTTTTTGATCTCATTAGAAAGTAATAGAGTAGTTGTATAATAACCTTTATTGGACTCATATTTGGTTAAATAAATATTATAGGTATGTTAACGACTCCATATGTATGGCGATATAAAAATAGTTTAGGAAATACTTTCAGATAAATATTTTTAAAAAAGCGAATGGATGAAAATTCAGAATAAAATATTCACATGCACATCTTAGATGGTCAGCTGTTATATGTAGGTTCTTACTTATCTTCTCCTGAGGATCCATATTTTATAAAATAGGTTGTCAGAATTTAAAATCTAGTTTGGGAGGGATGAAATTACACAGGTTGTGAGTGAAATAGATTCTTCTGGCACTGAATCAAACATTTTAACTAAAACACAAATAGATCACTGTCAGGGAGAGTCCTGTAGAGAAGTTTCCCCTGCAGCCTAAAATAGCTTTTCTTTTTGTCTAGTGTTACGTCATTAGACAAGGGTGATTTCATATGTCTTAAATATTGTCAGCAATGTACGTGCTTTGCTCCAGGAAACACTGGTATACTTCACGTAGATGTTGCCTGGAATCCTTTTTTATTATTATTATTTTAACCTTTTCCTATAAACTCCCTGTCGGTTCTGTTTCCTTGTTAGCTCATTTTCATTTGTTCAACAGACTGTTTCAAGTGTATAAGACCTATAATGGTTCATTCAAACATTTTCTCAGTTCTTTTTTCCTAAAATTTCCTTGTTCCTTGTTGCTTTCTTTCAGCTTCTGACTCAACAGCAGTGAGAATGACGGAATATAAGTTGGTGGTGGTAGGTGCAGGTGGTGTGGGCAAGAGTGCTCTGACCATCCAGCTCATTCAGAACCACTTTGTTGATGAATACGACCCAACCATTGAGGTAAGATAAAAGTCAAGATGGTATTTTCTGTCATTTACCTTTGTCTCATATTTAATAGTTTATTATATTTTTATATATTATACTTCAGCAATAAAAAAAAAAAGATGCCACAGGCTGATAGGTCCTTTACATGCAATCTGCAAGCAATCACATTACCACATGGCACAAGCTGATTGGCCTCTGCTGATCCTGCAGCCAATGAGATTGCTTTCCCAACATTAAAGGGTTAGTTCACCCAAAAATGAAATTTCTGGCATCAAGTACTCACCCTCATGTTGTTCCAAACCTGCAAGACCTTCGTTCATCTTTGAAAAAAAAGAAGAAAAAATATATATTTTTGATAAAATCCAAGTTTTTTTTTTTTTTTATCCCCCATAGAAAGCAACGAAATTACCCCATTCAAGGTCCAGAAAAGTAGTAAAGACATTGTTAAAATAGTCAACATGACTACAGTGGTTCAGCTTTACTGTTATGAAGTGACAAGAATACTTTTTGTACATTCCCCCCACTTTAGGTCAAATAGTTCATAGTTTCCACTTTCTCTTTATCAGTAACAGGATATATTTCACAGTATATTACAGTGCCAATTGAACAGTAAGAGAATTTACAATATTCAAACATCTTACTATGGATATTTATGATCTGTTCTTTCTCACAGGACTCATACAGGAAACAGGTGGTGATTGATGGAGAGACGTGTTTGTTAGATATCCTGGATACTGCAGGTCAGGAAGAGTACAGTGCAATGAGAGACCAGTACATGAGGACCGGAGAGGGCTTTCTCTGTGTCTTTGCCATCAACAATACCAAGTCTTTTGAGGACATTCATCAGTACAGGTTAAATGATAGGAAACAGAATACATCTCTTTGTTTCTTATAAAAAAATGTCATTATAAATGTTGATTGTTTGCGTTTCTTTTTAAAGGGAACAGATTAAGAGGGTTAAAGACTCAGATGATGTGCCTATGGTGCTTGTGGGTAATAAATGTGACCTACCAGCACGCACTGTGGACACAAGACAAGCCCAGGAACTCGCCCGTAGCTACGGTATACCCTACATTGAAACTTCAGCCAAGACAAGACAGGTTAGAAACATTTCAGCCAAATAGATTATGTTGTATAACCAATAATTCTGTCAAGTATCAAGCAGTCCTAATTTCATGACAAGGCTGAATGTATATAGCTCAGAAAAGCTCTAATTAGTGTGTGTGTGTGTGTGTGTGTGTGTGTGTGTGTGTGTGTGTGTGTGTTTCTGATTAGGGAGTGGAAGATGCCTTTTACACACTCGTCCGTGAAATCAGGCAGCATAAGTTGAGGAAACTGAACCCACCAGATGACAATGGCCAAGACTGTATGAACTGCCGCTGTGAGGTGTCATGATCCGGTAAACACCTTTATTCTGAATGCTGGTGAACATTTAAAGTGCCCCTATTATGCTTTTTCAGATATTACCTTTCATGTTGTGTGTAATATAGCTGTTTGTGAATGTAAAAGGTCTGCAAAGTTTCAAAGATCAAAGTGCACAATAAATGGAGTTATTGTCTCCCAAAAGAAAAAAACAATTCTGAAGTCTACTTCCTGCATGTACCAACATAGGTTTGTAACAGATTTGCATAATGCCAGCAGCTGGTCTTCGTTGGGTGCTCGCAAACAATGTTTGACCTGCCCTCAAACACTGTAGTTGTAGCTGAGGCCTGGAAGAGTTTGGTTCCTGTTGTTGACATGCCGAGAAGACTTTTCCTCTCTGTGAGAGCAAATCCACTTTGCATGCACTTCCAAAGGATGATGACTTGGGCTCGAATTTATACATTACTGTTCATATCACTGTGTATAGAAGCTAGGGTTGGGCGTTTGAGCGGTAAACTCAACTTCCATTGGAATGAATTAAAAACGCTCACTCTGCTCCGCAACAGTGGACAAACACCCCTGGAGAAAGAGAGAATGCGCATGGAGCTGAAAGGGCTTGAATGAAGAGCATTTGACTTTAGATAAAACTACTAGAGGATGTATCGCTGAAATATCATTACCATAAACAATCCTGGTGCTGTGATCCACACCGCTGTCTGTCAGCCATCAGCGATGGACGATGGCATTGTCTATAGGTCCAACCCTAATAGAAGTGGTGAGGAGCCTCCAGAGCTGAAATTCAGGCATTTACACCGTGCCTACACCGGATGCGACCGTTGACATGTCCCATCGCGCCATGCCACAACAGCTAGAAGCTGCCTACACTGGACGAGACAAAGCGACTGTTGCAAATCCATTTGTCCTTCCTATGAGAAGTATCGTGAGTGCTTGGAGAACGTCATAAATAGAACGAGGTATCAGTTTACTGTCGGGATTTGTCAAGCCATGCCGCATCCAGTGAATACAACATCACTGATTATAATGGGTTCTGTTGCCTTTTGTCGTGTCGTGTCACATCGCGCCACTCGCATCCGGTGTAGTCACGGTGTTAGTTTCCGACACACGCTGTATGCAATAGACCAATCACAAAAGACTGGGCTGTCTGACCAAACATAGCAGAGTAGGCTCTCAGAAAGGAGGTGTTTAGAGATCGAATCATTTATCAAAACCGTTTCAGACACTGAGAAAATAGGTGATGCTACAATGTATATTATGAGAAAATTAAAGTGTTTCTGTGACCTTGGATGCATGTAAACCTATTGTAGGTAGGAGACCTCCAAAACAAAATTAGGAACCTTTGAAAATAGAATAAAGGCCCGTTAACACCAAGAGCAATAAAGATATAGTTCTAAAAATCGTTCTAAATATAAAAGAATAGCAGAGTCCACACCACAACTATAGTGATATAGAGGAACGATATCATTGGGATCACTTTCAGAACGATTTTTTTCCAGATGTTGAACGATAAAACACCAACAGCCAATCAGAATCCATTCTAATTTAGCGCATTTAAAATGGCAGATGACATTGCGGAGAAGGTAATCGCCGAGGTCCAAAAAAATTCACCACTGTTTGACAAGTCAAACCCCCTTTTCAAGGATACTTTAAAGAAAATGGATATATGGAAAACAATCGGTCATACCCTCGGAATAAATGGTGAGAAGTATTAACAATGAGATCATTATGCCAGGCTAGCAAACAGTGTAACATAAAATTACCTCAGGTATCCAGCGCTAGTTTCGACAACATTGCCTTGCTTTTTTTAAAGTTGCAGTGAAAAAGACTAGGCGTTGTTTTTATTCCACTGTGTCTTTGTCAGCTAAATTCACTGTTAGATTAGATCGATTACACTAGCTATTCACTTGAAACATAGCATGCTGAGGACATCTGCTGGTTAAAGCTGTGTAAATGCAACAAGAACAGCAAAATGTTCAATGACATATACACACTTTGAAACAGACTGTTATCGTTCGCTGGTGTGAACGCAATTATAGTTATGTTGGTTTGACACATCTTGGTTTGAACGGGCCTTAATAGAGGCACTTTAATATAAGATACGTATATAGATATATGATTCTCAATAACTTAAACATACAAGTATTCATAGATAATTAAGCCATTGTGTACTGCTACTCATGTAGTTCTCTCTCTCTTTGCAGTGACTGTGCATGGCGTGGCTTTTAGAGCAGTGCAGCCCTACAGACCACAAACACTGCAACACCTACACAGACGCTGGACGTTTAGAGGAGACTGTGTAAAAGGGAAATCTTTATTCTGGCAGCCCTGCAGTCTTCTTAGGGATGTTCCCGTCTCTCTCCTTCACTGGAAAGGAAAGAAGTTGTACCTCATTTTATTGGTCTCAACACTGGAGTTGCTACGACTGGATGAGAGCTGTCACACTTAAATATATTTACATTAAACAAACTATCTACTCTTAACTGAAAGAAATAGCTCAGAAAATAACCTCTCATATTGCTTTGTCAGTTGTGTATGTTAGAAAAACACTTTACGAGATGGAGAGGAGAATTACTACATCAATTAGATTAGCATATGTCTGGATGTGAGGAAGATTTGTATTGTCGTTTGCTTAGAGGAAGCCTAACCTAATAAAATGTACATAATTCATTACGTTCTCTTGCAAAGAGAATAGTCATATGCAGTATGTGTATCACAAGTTATAGTGCAATAGATTGCGATCAGAAGGTACATCTCCGATAGGACATGCTATGGAATCGCATTTATTCTTTTTGTTTTTGATTGGCCCTCAGGGTCTTTGAATTGTGGCTTGATTAAATATCCAGATGTGATGCTTTTCATTTATGGTATTAGACAAATGCATCACAAATAATTGCATTGGTTAAAGAAGACAAATAAATGAAGGTCTCTTAAAAAAAAAAAAAAAACGTACTTGTTGGAAAATGAATGCAAACTATAAACTTAAAAGCTTAGACTGAAAAACATTTGTTGATATTCTTGAACTGTGCTGTTCCCATGTTCAGGGCATAAGGTTGAAACTTTAAATCATTACATGCCTAGAATCATATTTTCTAATCTTCAACTGCATTTGTTCTCCTCGTGCTTTTATGAAGAAAATTTTCCATGTTTGAGTAAAAATACTTGTATAAGACATCAGATTGCTTTATTATACACTTGCTGTAAATTATCATATGACAGAACCTCCTTTCTGTTAGATTTCAAATCTAAACAAAGGTCTTTCTATAATTAATTTACATGAATCAGATGAACACCTAACAATGTCTTTGACTTGCAGTGAGTGTCTTCTTTTTCTGGCTGAAATTTGATGATTTTGCTCGATAAGGATTGCAGAGCTTTTTGTTCTATTGATTGTTCTCAAGGACATACATGGGCGGATATGATTCTCCCTTTAAATCACATGTCAGTAGCTATGGTTATGACCTTCAAGGGTTTCTCGGAATGCTGTGGGCATCCAGATCGTTTTGATGGATTTACTCTGCCACACAGTAATGTGGGTTTATTGTTGTACATTAAGATTGTTGGTTAATAGCCATTTTCCATAACACTCTTATTAACGTTATGTAAAATACACAAATACATGACCTCGAATTACATTGGACCTCTACTATGTTATTCTGTTTTCAACATGTCATATGCCAAATGCTGCTAATAATTTTTTTTTTTTTAAACAACAACAATAGCAGAACACAGCCTTATAGTAGCGAACTTCCTACAGAAGAAATTGCAAAAGGCTGTGTTGGCTCTGGTATTAAATAAATTAGTTTTTGCAGCAATTAATACTTAAACATATTCGTTTTTAAGAAGTTTTTCTTATTTTGTGTCTATGGTGTGAAGACAACACTGAATATCATTTTAACAATCTGTCATTATAGATTTGTGCCTACCATTATGATTATTGTGTAAAGAAAGTGTCAAATAAAGAGGTTTGTTTTGATTTCCTTAACATGTTTTACATTTAAATATTTAAAAAGTAAATTAAAATCTTAAAAAGTCACATTTTACTCAATTACTACATCCTAAATATGAATTTATAAAGTTCAAGATTATTTTTTTATTATTTATACTGTAGTGCAGCAGAACCTGCACTTCTGCCAATGACGTGTGCAACTGCGTCATCAGTCATATGACCGGAAGTGAAGTAATGCAAGTTCAGCCGTGATTTCCTTGTTAGTAATGGATGCGATGATTTGGTGTTTATGAGTTTACGTCCATAACACAACTACATAATTTAACTGATAAACGCTGTACAGTCTTTTTAAGTAAAACACAAGTTCATAATCTTTGTAAACATGACGGCAATGAACGACAGTTCTCTACGGAAAATGCTGGCGAAGGTATGTTAAACACTTACATACCAGAGAAGATATTTACAAAGTGATTTCTATGATCTGGGTAATGTTTTTTTTTTGTCTACGCAGATTTATAAATACAGGGATCTGACCGCACGCGACTTATCAAACGTAACGCCTCACTATAAAGATCTTAAACCTATGATGGACAACTACGGTAAGACTTACTGTGGCTCCAAACTTCAGCGACACTAAGAAATGTTTGAATGTCATTGCTTATATTTCAAAAAGCACCTGACATTTATTTTCAATGAAGATAACAAGAAAATAAGTTTGCAGCATTTTGAATTCGGCTGTATAAAGTAATTTATACTTTTGGTTTCATTTTTAGTTATATGTATACTAAATGAAAACAAAAGTATTTGCACACTTTTTTAGTCAAAAGTTGGAATATGTGCATAGTTCATTTAATTCTACCTGTGGTTACTATGCTAAGACACCTGCGTGAACCTGAGAAGAACTTCATACTTCCCTTAAAAGTCTGTCATACTTCCCTCAGCTTGACACCTAGTTGAAAGTATTTTCCAAAAATGTTACTTTTATTCAGCGTTAAATTCTGATAAAAGGTCCATTGTCGTTTTTTGACAGTTTTATAATGGCCCATCATATACAGGTCATGTGTTACAGATGCATATAAGTGGTAAGCTTGTTTTAAATGCTTGTTTTGTTTTTTAAAAACACTTGTGTCAGTGTATTTTACATGCTGCATAAAATTTTTTATTTCAAAGCAAAAGTATTTGGCTAGAGATTGGCTATGAATTATTAAATGAAGCCTATTACCTAAAGTTGTAGCTGTGGGGTAAAATGTGTCAGATGCTTTAGAAAGGAAATACTGTTACATAAGTCTCATTGAAAAATGAGATGTTCAAAGAATCTGAAGGATTGCTGGCAAACAGAAACCCACCTTTCAAAGCAAACGATCAATGATTTCCCCCATAAAATTATGTATTAACGAGTTGGGAGACTTCAAAGAGAGAACCGTATTTAATATTTCCTTGCAAAAAATATATAAATATATATTGCACTGCTTTTGAAATTTTCTGAATAATACACAAACTCAAGGGTGTTTTATAGATATGTTGAAGAAACTTTTTTTTTTGTATAAATGACTCATCTGTGTTCATATATTGTAATGTTATGTTTAGTCCTTTGATTCTTTTGAGTGATATCAATTCATTTTGTACTGTAAATATATTGCCCTGGTCTGCACTCATTTAGCATTTTTTATTCCAGTGTTCAATGATGGCTCTACCAAAGAGCTGCTGAGTCTCACAGGAACGGTGCCAGTAAACTACCGAGGTATAGAGATACTGCGTTCAAAGAAGTGTTTGAGTTTTTCCCACTCTTCAGACTGCCTTAACAATCCAGCTGTATCCAGATGAGTAATTTCCTTAGGTTGAACCCTTTTAACTATTTAATATTTTCCTCATCTGTAGGAAATGTGTACAACATTCCCATCTGCCTGTGGCTTCTAGACACGTATCCCTACAATCCTCCCATATGTTTTGTCAAACCCACAAGTGCCATGATGATAAAAACCGGGAAACACGTTGATGCCAATGGAAAGATTTACCTCCCATACCTGCATGAATGGAAACCTGTAAGTGTGTTTTTAAAATATTTGTCTGTTTAATTTTGGAGGGCGTAAACTTATGCACTTTTCCTTTGCTTTGCTCTTCTCTTCTCTTCTTTAGCCCCAGTCTGATTTGTTGGGACTAATCCAGGTGATGGTTGTGGTGTTTGGAGAGGAACCACCAGTCTTTTCGCGGCCCACTACTCAGGCAACTTACCCAGCTTTCCCGGCAGCAGGCCCACCTAACAGTGAGCTTATAATGCATTTTAAGATTTATGTTACAATTGTAAGAGCATTTTGACTTTGAGAATTAGCAATAATTTTATTTTATTTTATTTTTTCTTCCAGCTTCTTACATGCCAAGCACACCAGGCTTGCCTTATAGTCAAGGACACTCTGCCAATCCAGGGTAAGTGCTTTCAGTGTGCAAGTCACAAATCTTGGCTGTTTAGTCAACCAGTTGAGTATGTACTCAAATTTTTTTTATTTTTTGAAAGAAATTAATACTTTTGCGCTGAGATGCATTAAATTGATATTCTGAACTTCCTATATATCAAAGAACTAAACAAAAATCACAGTTTCCACATATATATTAGGCAGCACAAATGTTTTCAACATTGATAATAAGAAGAAATGTTCTTGATCAGCAAATCAGCATATTAGAATGATTTCTGAAGGATCATGTGACACTGAAGACTGGAGTAATGACGCTGAAAATTCAGCTTTGCCATCACAGGAATAAATTACATTTTAAAACATATCATTTTCATGATATAAATTTTATATAGAAAACTGTTATTTTAAATTGTAATTTACAAGTAGATAAATAAAAAATCGTAATACAAATGGTAATACACAAGTAGTTAAAGACCTAAAATAAAGTGGGTCAAGCATGCATTTTTCAGCACAGAGACATTTAGGGTGCTTTCACACCTGCCTCATTTAGGGTGTTTTCACACCTATGGATCGCTTGTTTTGTTCCGAAACAGGGACTAAATTTGTTACAATGTTGCATTTTCTTCTTGGTTCGGTTCGCTTTCACATGGCAACATTTCAAAGCGTACCAAAATGCATTCAGGCAAGTCACATGAGAGTACAACTGTCCTCTTATTGGTCAGAGTTTTCGCTGCGTCATCCATCAAAATAATGATTGACAAGCTAGCTCCATGAGCTTATTGTGGCTTTATTTGTAACTGTCGAGACACACACAAACACTTTATAAATGTAGCCGTCTCTCCCGCAGTTAATTCATATTTGCTGCGGCAAATTCAAACCCGCGCTCTTTCTCTCTCTCTCCATCTCTGGATTTCCCAGCGCTGTCTAGTAGGCGACCTGTTGTCCGTGTGTCTGTCGAGAGAGACCATTTGAAGTTTATAATGAAGCAGAGCGGGAACTGAGACTTCGTCGGGACAGCATTCTCGCACGGAGAAGTGTAATTACACACCAGAGGCGCTCGTTGGCTTTCAGATATTGTAAATAATGTGCTCACTCACAGAATCAGACATTACTGATTTTTATATCATATTTTCCGTTATGAAAATGATATCATTTGGTTCGTTGGTCCGTTAACTGGGTCGATTGCTTTCACATCTCAAGCGAACCGCTCCAGAGTTCGTTTGAAAGCGTACCGAGACCACCTCTTCAAGCAGGTCTCGGTACGCTTGTTTGGTCCGCTTTTGGTGCGCACCCGAGTGCGATTGCTGCTTTCCCACCTGCCCAAACGAACCGCACCAAAGGGGCAAACGAACTCTGGTACGATTCAACCGAACTTTGGGTGCTTTCACACCTGCCTTATTTAGTTCGGTTGAATCGTACCAGAGTTCATTTTCTCCACCTGCGGTTCGTTTGGGCAGGTGTGAAAGCAGCAATCGCACTCGGGTGCGCACTAAAAGCGGACCAAACAAGCGTACCGAGACCTGCTCGAAGAGGTGGTCTCCGTACGCTTTCAAACGAACTCTGGAGCGGTTCGCTTGAGATGTGAAAGCAATCCGACCCAGTTAACGGACCAACAGACCAAATGACATCATAACTCATAACGGGAAATATGATATAAAAAGCGGTAGTGTCTGATTCTGTGAGTGGTGGATGACGCAGAGAAAACTCTGACCAATAAGAGACAGTTTTACTCGCATGTGACTTGCCTAAACACATTTTGGTACGCTTTGAAATGTTGCCATGTGAAAGCGAACCGAACCAAGAAGAAAATGCAACATTGTAACAAATTTAGTCCCTGTTTCGGAAAAAAACAAGCGATCCATAGGTGTGAAAACACCCTTTATACCAGCATTCAGGTATCTCTGGCCCTCAAGATCCACTTTCCTGCAGAGTTTAGCTCCAACCCTTATCAAACTCACCTGCCTATAAATTTCTAGGGCTGTGTCCGAAAGCTTAAAAATGCTGCCTTCGGAGGATGCATTCCAAGGTAGGAAGGCATTCAAGGGACGTCCGAATCCAGTGTTAGCTTCACTTCCTGTCTCCTGAGATACCTTCATCTGATCTGCCTATTGCCTTTGATATCCAATTAAGATGGCGTCTGAATGTTGTGATTGGTGGTCAGTTTGTGTGTAAGTGTATGGTTTTGACCAAAGTTTTCCACTTCTGGTGTAATTCCTGTTAAGAAATTACTATTGTAGTAATTAAATATTTGCTTAGTTTTCACCAAAGCTTACTCTGCTGTAGATCATTAAACCGTTACGCTGCCTCAGAAGTCTGTCTAAAATCAGTTTCGTGAGGTACCCTCATGCACAAACGCTGCCTACAAAGTTGTTGCCTGATAAGGCAGCGAGGCAACATGTCAGCTGCCTATTTTTTTAAGCCAGCCAGTAGTACTGAAGATTTGTTTGATTAGAGTTAGAGCAAAACTGGCTCGGAAAGTGGATCTCGGGGGCCAGAGTTGAGACCTGCTGTAAATGAAAAAATACACACAGGTGAACCGCATCATAAAATTCTCAGAGACTCATGAAAATCATGCAATACACTCAAGGCTGGTTTTGTGTACAAATGAAATGACATGAAGGACATGAGTATTAATTAATTATTTTTTATTAAATTAGTGAGCAGAATTGGCAAGCTCCAGTATAGCTGAACTGAGCTGGGCAGAGTTTCCCAAAAGCATCGTAAGCCTAAATTGATCGTAGCTCCATTGGTGGCAACTTACTTAAGCTGGAGAAAGACACCATTTTCTTCTAGAGTTGCTGTGCAGCCAAAATTATTTGCCAGTTATCATTGTAAAGCTGCTTTGACAAAATCTGCATTGTAAAAAGTGCTATATAAATATAGATATACATGATAGTTCCTATACTGACTCATAAGTAGAGTCTTTTCCTTTGAAGAATTATTTGGATTCTTCTGATATTTCGTAGATATTGGACATGTAAATTAATGTCTTGGTCGGTGCCGTTTATCAGCACTTTTGATTTACCACTAATAAAACATTCTAACTATACTACATCAATGACAGGCTTGTGACAGATCATTAATGTAAGCACAGGCTGTTGTGTCTGAAATGATTATAAAGAGATGGGACAAAATATTGAGTGTGTCAAAAGATCAAATGTGTGCAGTAAGCCTTGCTGTTAAAATGCTATTTCTTTTATGTGGTAAAATTGTACTGTATATTTTCGGTCACTCTTTAAATTAGATGGCCTAACACCTTCAAGATTATGGAATGACTTTGAGGTTTGGTTAGGTTTAGGGGTAAGTGTAAGGTTAGGATTAGGGGTTAGAGTAAGGTTTGTAAGGTTTGAGTTACAGTTAGGGGAAAGTTGACAGTAACTATAAATGTTAATAAAATGCAAGTACTTTAAATGTAATTATAATACACCAGCATGTATGTACATTAAGCAAATTGTTAAGTACGTAGTAGTTAAGGCCACCTTATATAAAGCTTGACCATATTTCTTTTCTGTCTTTCAGGGGATTTCAGGGCTACCCTTATCCTGCAGCAGCCTCTGGATACCCCACTACCTCAGGGTCCTCTCTCTATACCCCGGGGCCGTCTATCACTACAGTGGGTGAGCAATAGTAGTGAAATCTCAGACACCAGAAATCAAAATTAATGCATTTCTAATCTTGTATCAGTCTCAAAAACAAGTGCACTACCATTGGGGTCAGTAAGACTTTTTTTTTTAAGACATTAATAAAGTTTACCATGAAATTATCATAAGTGGTACAACTGTTTTCAACATTGATAAGAAGAAATGTTTCTTTAGCACCAAATCAGCATATTAGAATGATTTCTAAAATTCAGCTTTGCCATTACAGAAATAAATTACATTTTAAAATATATTAAAATTGAAAACAGTTATTTTAAACTGTATCTTTACTGTACTTTTGATAATAAATGCAGCCTTGTTGAGCAACTTAAGACACTACTTTTAAGAACATTAATAAATCTTACCAACCACAAACTTTGAATGGTAGTGAACTTGGAAAAAAAAAATCTGTGCTTTGAAAAACCTGCAAATATTTTTTTTCTGTGTTTCAGGGCCCACTCGTGATGGTACCATCGGAGAGGACACAATCCGTGCATCTTTGGTCTCTGCGGTCAGTGACAAATTGCGCAGGCGGATGAAAGAAGAGATGGATCGAGCACAGGCAGAGCTGGATGCCCTGAAAAGGACAGAGGAGGACCTGAAGAGGGGACACCAGAAGCTGGAGGAGATGGTGACCAAACTAGACCTGGAAATGGTATAAGAGATGGAAAAAAAATATTTTTAATTGCACAATTACAGTTGAAATGAGCCAAACATTCTGATTTGTTGTTGATGATACCTCAGATAATAGTGACTAATGCTAAAAGTACCAATACTTTGGTACCAAGTCGTTACTGAAATGTTAACAATGTGACGATACCAGCATTTCCCCCTAGCATTTTGAGCGCTGTTGAGCGTATTAAGGGGACCTATTATGCAAAATTCACTTTTGCATGGTGTTTGGCTATAAATGTGTGTTGGCGGTGTGAGTGTACACAACCACCCTATAGTGATAAAAATCCAGCCACACCTTTTTTTATCCCCATAAATCATAAGCAGTGTCTCAAAACAAGCCGATTGCAGATCCCTGGCAATGTAACGTCACATTAGCCACAGGCCCCGCCCACGGATGTTGACAGACACTGCCATTTTAACAAAGAACCGCCCTGAGTGCGTTCACAGCGAGTTTACACAGTCTGCCATTACTGCACTGACGAGAATGTCTCCCAACCGTTTTAGGTGTTCTGTAGCTGGATGGATTAATCCAAATAGCTCTCTCCATTTACTCCCTAAATCTGAACCACTGTAAACGAGGTGGATTAATTTTGTTTTCGAAGAAAATGCTCCCTCAACTCTACCGAAATTCGTTTATGTCTGCGCGAATCATTTCACACCGGATTTTGTGAACGAATGTCGATACAAAGGGACAATACAAAACAGAGGTTGTGCTAAAAATTTGTTACTTAAGGATAGATCAGTAAACTGTTCGTGATCCAGCTTACAGTCTCCAGAGTGATACTGGATACGGCAGTAATGAAGGGGAGAGCACTTTATTGCAGTTCATCGGAGCTGATTTATGGATATAAAGTTTACCAGTTTATTAAGCACCACCCGAAAAGGCATAAGGTCTTTATATATTTCTTTACTGTTAGTTGTAAGGAGTGTTTCTGTGTACTTCACTGTGTATCTTGATGATAATGCAAGGGAGAGAGAGAGAGAGTTTATGGATAATATTTTAATGCACACTTGCACTGTGTTTTATTTAGCTTTTACAGTGATTTTCTAGTGGGAAAATGGATGCTTCATCTTTTGTGTGAAGTACAATATATGTCATAAAACTCATCTGTAAAGTCGAATGGTGTCCGATACAACAAACTTGTACTAATATAGTGGATAAAAACAAGAAGACAATATCAGTTATAACTGTAATTGAACTAAACTATACCTGTTCTATCTCCATGCAGCATATATTCACAGTTTCTGATATTATAGTGCGTCCTGACAGAATCCTGACATAGAAGAATCAGCTCTTGAAGCTCCGCCCTCTTAGGCCGAGCGCAGCAGCTCATTTGCATTTAAAGGGCACACACTGAAACGGCGCGTTTTTGATCAACCCCAAAAAGTGACAATTTTAGCATGCTATAAAAAATTATTTGTGGGGTATTTTGAGCTAAAAATTCACATACACACTCTGGCTTATTTTGCATCTTGTAAAATGGGGCATAATAGGTCCACTTTAAAACTTACCTCTGATTGGCCATTGTGTTCACACGCTCAACAGATATGTCTGTGATTGGCTACAATGATGAATGCTTCAAAAACGGGACCAAAGACTTACACAGATACAGTGTTTGAAAGTACATGGTAGTGTTTGAAAGCATCCGGTCATCAGCGGATCGGTCCGCTGATAGACGCCTGCTTGCAAATGCAAATGCCGTGTGTATCCGTGTAAGCACTCAGTGAAGAGCGTGAACGATTTCTATTTACAACATGTTTTTGAAGCGTTGATCATTGTATCCAATCACAGACATATATGTTGAGCGTGTGAACACAATGGCCAATCAGAGTTGTTTAAGTTAGTCAGAATCCACTTAATAGCACTCAAAATGCTAGTGGGAAATGCTGGTATCGTCACATTTTCAACATTTCACTACTGACTTGATGCTGAAGTAACGGGACTTTTGACAACCCTACTTGTAACTCTACTCATTTATGCAATATAATAAGTAGCTTTTTAACATAGTATCTGCCTAACAGAATACTTTTAAATATTTTATAAAATGTAAAAATAAAAGGTGTTCTTTCCATTGAATCGCAGACTGATGTGGACAGAAACATTGATTGCCTCAAGCAGAAAGATGAGGAGCTGACTGCTGCCCTGGAAAGAATGCAGAATCAATCTGAGGACAATGACATTGATGATGTGATTGTGCCCACCGCTCCTCTTTATAAGCAGATTTTGAACCTATACGCTGAAGAAAACGCCATAGAGGACACTATCTTCTACTTGGGTGAAGCGTTACGTAGAGATGTCATTGATTTGGATGTCTTCCTCAAGGTTAGTCAGCAGCACTTTTTGTCATTGTCATGTTGTCTAAGCTAAAACACAATATTGGAAATATATTAATGTGAATATTCTGTTGTGTGTGTTTGTGTGCAGCATGTGCGCCTTCTCTCCAGAAAACAGTTCCAGTTGCGAGCCTTGATGCAGAAGGCCAGGAAAATAGCAGGCCTCAGTGACCTGTACTGACCTGCCCAAATAAATCATTCTCCCTCTCAGCTATACCACATGGTAAACTAAATTACAGACTTTGTGATATGAAGGTGATTGCAATTTATCCAGGACCAAAACCCCCAAATCTCTGTGAAATGAAGAGTTTACATTCATAGCACCATGATTACAGACAACAAGTGCATTAAATATATCTTTATTATGTGAAAAAAATATTTATTTAGTGACCTTTTTAAGGTTTGTCGAGAGGGAAACAAAGAAAGGAAATCGAACAGTTGCAAGAGACATTTTTGCTCAGCTAAGGAGTTTAGCATAGCCTTATAAAAACAGCAATCGTTGCACTTTTTGTAACTTGTGCCTCATATTCTTCTAAAGTGTCTTTTCAGATACAGGGTAAAGGTAAAGAAGTTTTGGAAAGACAGTCAATATGCTCAACCTGAATGTTAGTCTTATTTTTATATTGTTTAATCTCCAGATATGTACCTGTACTAAATAATTCTCCTAAAATCAGCACTTTGTTTTATTTTTAGATAAGTTAGAAAACCAATCTACTTTAACATCTCAGAATATAATTGTGTCACTATTAATGCTTTATCATTTTCATCCTGCGCTACATAACACATTTTGCAGTTCTGCTTGTGATAACAGTTGTTAAGCAGTCAGTTTACATGAATGTACTTGGTTAAACTTCAAGCATGTTATGTAGTCATCTTCAGATTTAACTTATCTATTTGAGATATGATGTATAAAACCCACATAGTATGAAGGGAACTTTTTGCAGCAAAGAATATAATTGCATTATAATCATGAATCAAGTGTTTTGCTTACAATCAAGGGAAACAAGGGAATGACCAAATCATTATGCAGTATGTCTTTGAGGTATAATGGTATTTAAAATGTTAAATGAATATCTAATAAAAAAAAAAATTAAAAAAAAATCTGGGTCTGGTTATCTAAATATCTTACACTGTCACACTAGATGTTTGACACATTTTAAAAATGTAAAAAGCAGCTGATCAGGGTTGACGAGTCTGCGGTTTTTCCCACTGAACTGGGCTACTTTTACATTTTTTTTTTTTTTCATTCCATGGTAACAGATTGGCGGGTCTTTCCAGTATGTTGCTAGTAAATTAAAAATAGTATCATAAGTCAATTATGGAAGCATTTTTTTTTAATGCATCTGTTATAAACTTAAGAATATCTTGATTATTTTATTTTAGATTGTATTCTGTAAATAGTTTTAAAAGGATAGTTCACCCAAAAATGAATGTCATAATTTAACAGTTGATGGGCCTCACTGACTTTCATAGTGGGGTTTTTTTTTTTTTTTTTTTTTCCATACTATGAAAGTCAATGGTGCCCATTTATTGTTTGGTTACTCATATTCTTCAAAACATCTTCTTTTGTGTTCAGCAGAAGAAAGAAAATCATACAGGTTTGGAACAACTTGAGGGTGGGTTAGAGAGAATTTTTATTTTAGGGTGAACTAACCTTTCGAATAGTTCTAAAATAAAGGATTACCACCCCCACCAATGGAATTTTTTCACCAGCTGTCAATCTTAAAGTAAGATTATTTTATTTATAAAAACAGACAGTTTATAATTACTATTATACAGTCATTTTCAGGTTATAATAATGTCTGTAAAATATGCAATTTTAGGAGTGGCATATTTTGAGTTTTGGTATTTGGGGTAATTTAATTGGTCATTGGGTCAGTTTTGGTTGGTCAATGATTTTATGTAGATCTGGCAACCCTGCAATCCATTCCATATGTCTTAGCACCCTTGTCAGCCAGCTTTGCTGTAGCCTTAGATTTGAAATATGTTGAAATTACAAAAATAGACCATACAAATAGTGTGCCATATAAGTCTACTATTACCATACACTCTTAGAAGAAAAGGTTCTGTCTGGTGCTTCTTTTAGTTTTATATGAACATACTGTTTTTAAAGGGTTCACCCAAAAATGACTTTTCTGTAATGAATTACTCACCCGTGTGCCGTTCCAAACCCGTAAGACTTTTGTTCATATTAAGATATTTTTTTGGTGAAATCCAAGATTTTTTTTTATCCCCTATAGAGAGTAACATAATTACTGTCATTCAAGGTCCAAACATGGAAGCACTGAACTGCATTCACTGCGTACGAGACTGACAGGGAAGAAAAGAAATGGCTGAATAAAGTCGTTATTTTTGTTTTGTTTTTGCGCACATAAAGTATTCTCGTCACTTCATAACATTAAAGGGCTAGTTCACCCAAAAATGAAAATTATGTCATTAATGACTCACCCTCATGTCGTTCCAAACCCATAAGACCTCCGTTCATCTTTGGAACACAGTTTAAGATATTTTAGATTTAGTCCGAGAGCTTTCTGTCCCTCCAATGAAAATGTATGTACGGTAGACTGTCCATGTCCAGAAAGGTAATAAAAACATCATCAAAGTAGTCCATGTGACATCAGTGGGTTAGTTAGAATTTTTTGAAGCATCGAAAATACATTTTCGTCCAAAAATAACAAAAACTACGACTTTATTCAGCATTGTATTCTTTTCCAGAATCCTTTCCATTGAATTGATTCCATTGAATCCTTTCATCTGTCGGCGTTGGTAATGCACTTTTACGTCATTGTTTTTGGCAATTAGGACATCCGTGACATGCACACTTACGCACCATTTTAAAAAATATAGCAATACCAAAATACAAACAATGTAGAATAGCTTGAATACAGCGTGCGTCTCCCTCAGACTGTAAACGGAGCTCGGGCGCACTAGATAACACGTCAGCAGTGTCTTACGTCAGCAGTGTCACTGCGGAGTCGTGAACCACACTCCGGAGCAGAAGGGGGCGGTAATGCACCAATAAGCTGGATGCCAACTGCTGTAAAACAGGAAAGAAGAAGAAGCGGAGTCGTGAACGCGACTTTTGACAACAGAACCGGAAGAGAAGACAATGCTGAATAAAGTCGTAGTTTTTGTTATTTTTGGACCAAAATGTATTTTCGATGCTTCAAAAACTTCTAACTAACCCACTGATGTCACATGGACTACTTTGATGATGTTTTTATTACCTTTCTGGACATGGACAGTGCACCGTACCTACACTTTCAATGGAGGGACAGAAAGCTCTCGGACTAAATCTAAAATACCTTAAACTGTGTTTCGAAAATGAACGGAGGTCTTACGGGTTTGGAACGACATGAGGGTGAGTCATTAATGACATAATTTTCATTTTTGGGTGAACTAGCCATTTTAAGGTTGAACCACTGTAGTCATGTTTTGCTATTTTAACGATGTCTTTAATACCTTTCTGGACCTTGAATGATGGTTATTACGTCGCTTTTTATGGGGGTTAAAAAACCCTTGGATTTCATCAAAAATACCATAATTTGCATTTCTGAAGATGAACGAAGTTTGGAATGAGTTTGGAACGACACAAGGGTGAGTACTTCATGACAGAAATTTCATTTTTGGGTGAACTAACCCTTTAAGTCTTTGATTTAAATTTCAACCTTCTGTCTCCATGGCCTGATGCGCTCAAATAGTTAGCAAAATGAATTTTCATTTTAAGTGAGCTATTCAGAAAATTAAGAACATTAAAGATTCAAGAACTTCCCATGTTAAAACTCTGCTTTGAACACAACTGATTCAAACCCATATCTATCGTTAACAACTGGGCTTCGTACCTTTCGATGCAAAGTGTGTCCTGTCACCACTTGACTTATAAATGTTTATCATCTTCATATGATCCTTTTAGCTGTGATGTGTGACCTTGCATGTTGTGCCTTGTGCCTTCTACTCTCTAAAACTCGTATACGTACACTGCACCTCAGACTGTCTCTGTTCGACCATCTGAAATTTCATTTCACAGATGATGGGCTTCAGCCTCTAATCCAGCAGCTGTGAAGGAGGGTAGGACCGGTCAACTGTTTCAACTCTAATCAGCTTTTATTGCACACGGGAGAAAGAAACAGCCCGCCGCCACTGGAACCTGTGCTGTTCATGATTCGGGTTTGGGTTGAGGGGGACAGGAGATGTGTGGCGGCTGGATGTGATGTTAAATCTAATTCACTCATTGCTGCTAGGCAGTGATGTGTCAGCAGGTGGAGATGTTAAAGCTAATAGGCCTGTCATAGTTGCTAACCTCAATCACTAACCTTCATAACAGCCTACAGTCCTTTTAACCCAATCCTCTCTGCCTTTTCTTTCCACAATCTTGGTTGAAATTCTGAATTTATTTATTAATTTATTTATTTTTTGCCTGCAGTGGTAGTGCACTAACTGATAACCTTCTTTGTCCTTTTTGAACTGAATAGATTACAACCCTTCTCAGTGTCTTTTATCTCAAAGGTAACGAAAGTCATGTTTGATTTACTGCACCATGTATTTGATGTAGTATCTCAGATCAGGCCTGTAAACACTCGACAAAATGCTCATAAAAGGAAAAAAAAAAGCACACAGAGCCCACAAATATTTTTATGGGGCTTAATGTGTCACCTTGGCATTGTCGATTTTTACTGGCCCCTACGTATGTGGCGGAGGAAACTGGGGAAGGTGTTTATTGGCTGTCAGGTCATTGCTGTTATTCTCAGCTGGAGTGGCGGTTGTAGCCTGCAGTGACAAGACAAAGCTGAAAAATTGATTGTCTGTTCAGTGGAAGCCCCGTCGTATGGGAATGTTATACGTTTTCTTCTTTCTGACAGCCTGTTGACCTTAGTTTGAGAAAGTTCTCTGGGCGAAACCTAGGGCACAAGGGTTTGACTGAACTGACCAATGTGGATCCCCAAAGGATCTGAAGACAGAGCAAAAATATTAAGCATGGTGAAGGCCTCAGGATTTGAAATCCACCCTACAAACACTGGAAGACTTTTGGACTGATGGAAAAACAGTGTAATTTGCCCATACTTGTGGTTGAAAGTCACCATGAAATCAAAATTGACATTTCTTATTTTTATGGAATATTGCGGTATTTATTATAAATGGTTTATCTGTGCACATCATTATTATTATTATTATTATTATTATTAATTCATGTGCCCTTATAATCTTTAATAATAATAACTAGTGACGTGGATGGGACAACCTGTCACTTACAGCAAATAGTAAACCATGATCCAGTCAGTTCCTGATAGACAAAATCAAGTCCCACCCTACATTTTTTCTTGTTCTAGAAGCCATTTCACTCCAATATAGCCTATGTCAGGGAAGATATGAACTTAAAACTAGAATGTACATTTCCTGAAGAAAATGTGAATGGTGCTTGCAGTGGCAAAACTCGCCACTCGGTTGCTGTAATTGGTTGCTAGGGCGTGGCTATGAAGTCACTGCTTATTGTCTGCTTGATAGGCCGAGTCAAAAGAGCCCAGCCCCAAGTCTCTATGACCTTCTAAACCAAAGATATGATCTCACAGATTTTGTCCCAATGTTAAGTCTATGGGACTTTTTTCAGCCCATTTTTCGTACGCTGTGCGAACATCGTACACCCGATTGCTTAGAAAAGTCATAGCACACCTCTCCTCAATAAGCTGGTCGATTTGACACCTCATTCATGGGTCTACGACAAACGATGCGGGATGAATTACGTGCCAAACTTGGAAATTTCATTCAGAAACAAAAGTTAAGGTACACTTTGTCCAAAATCTAGTAGATATATAAAGTAAGGAATAAATGATGATGGGCCATTGAATTCTTAGAAAATAATGCAAACCCAAGGTGGTAATGCAGCCACAACCCGTCTCTCATGGCAGCAGTGTCTCTAATAATAGTGAAACTATAAGTTAATCTACCTCAAAAACCACACAGATATTACCTCGCTGATGAGTTATGTATCTTTTAAGTTGCTAGACTATTTTACTGATTATTTCATCAGAGCAGCGCTGACAAACTTTTCTGTGTGAGTGTGTGTCCGTACTATAAGTGCGTACGTCTGAGAGAGAGAGAGCGAGAGAGTATGCGCTTTCAGGACACAATAAAACGTATTTTGTGTCAAAAAACATGACAATAATTTGTTGTTTTAATCCTATTACTATATTTATTTGCTTGGTCGGTGTCCTTGTGGGTTTTGTTTCTTTTGCGGTTGTAGGTTGTGAGGACCTATTGAGATAACTGAAAATTTGGCGAAGTGATATGGAACTGTAATGCGGTCAAGACCTGCTAGAACTACTTTAGCCGTGCGTTTCCCTGAAAATAATTGCACACCTTCGAGATTCGAGTATTCAACAGCCCCCGTAGTATAAATAAGAGATAATGCACAGTCAGCTGGTTATTTCAAAGTCACTTTAAGACAAGTCATTTCACTCGGCGGCCATCTTTGAAACGCCTCTCGGGCATCCAAGTGCAGCTCCTATCTCTTTGAATGGGGAAACATCAAATTCTCCAAAGCTGTTTGCCAAGCTTTCGATTAAATTTCATATTTGAAATCACCAATGAAATCTAACAACAACTGTCTCATAAATTTTGTTTCTAAACGCTCAAATCATGACAAAAACGATATTTTTCAGGCTGGATTAACCTAATGCGCGTCTCTTGCGCCTCATTTCAGAGGCGCGCCTCTGACTGTTTCTATAGAAACCAGAGCTTCTAACGGCCGCTGCAGTGACACAGTAGGTGCGTTCCATTCGACCGCAAGTGGACTGCGAAGTGGACTTCACAGGGTATTTCGCCATCTTAAGTGAGATTCCATTCCGAAGGGAGCGAACATGTTCAGTTCGAAGGGCACTGCGAACGGGATAGGGAATAAGGGAACATCGATACATCACTTCACAGGAAGTAGAGAGATAAAATCACCCAACTGTCATCGCGCACCGCGCCACCATTCAGAACTACGATGGAGCAGAGCCGTTGAAAGAGTTTTTAAACGGCTCTCCGATGGAGGAATTTACATATGTGTTTTGAGTATTCATACATTTTGTTATTATTATACGAACGAAAGTATGAATGGTTATAGCGATGAGTGTATTTGCATATTTTATTGTATGAATAGGCATGACAAAGTAAAAGTGTTGAAAAGCAGCTGAGGCTGTCATTTTTTATTTTACTTTATTTACCTCAGAAGTGTTTACTATGCGGCTGCGCGTGGAAAAGAAAGCACCCGAGATGAGACCCAGACGGTGGATTAAGAATACATACAGTTAACCAAAATGAGAATTTATTTTCAAATAGGCATGAGAGGCTACAGCTTCAAATCTGTTAAGAGTCCATTTTAAATTATAATATCTTGTTATATCATAATCTGCGCGACGCTGTCGTTGACTTTCTTTGATGATGTTTGTAGTGCGTTCCAAATGAGTGATTATTGTCAGCGAAGTCCACTTCAACGGATATACCGTGCTCAAGGAGTAGGGAGCAGTGAACACTGCGTAGGGACCCTCTCGAATGGAACGCAGCTAATGACTTTACCAATCGGCGATTGGCTCTTATTTAAAAGGCGGGACTTATTCCGCCATATTGCGCGTTGCACAATTCATTTGTAATAATACGAGTGACGCGTCTTGTGTTATTCTATAGTCTTTGGTTATTTTCTAAAGATAAGTTTTGACATGGAGATCAGAGCCCTGACATGCAAATACCGTTGCATGAAATATTGATTTGAGATTAAATTATTTTATAATCCATCCATCTAATCTCCCTACCACTTAATGTTGGGCGATGCTGGAGCATTTCCCAGTGTTTTGGGCTGCAGGCAGTAAATCACCCTGAATAGATGGCCAGTCCATCACAAATTATTTAGTAATTTAATTATTTTGAAGCTTCAACTAATAAAAAAATTATCCATTACTATGTGCAAAACAATTGGCTTAGTAACAAGAGGACCACTGCAACAATAGTACAGTATTATTAAGTCCCCTGAGGATCTTTTACTACAATATATAACTATATAACGAGGATATAACTACAATTGATTTGGCAGGAGCTGTTTCTATAGGAATGTTTCTATACAAGTGAGTCCGAGAGACATGTAGCGCCGGTGTTGAAAGAAGCTCCTGATAATGGGCGCTTCTCAATCGGAAGTCCACGTCAGGCTGCATGTCTCAGCTGCCACATTATCAAGCTTCATCAAAAGACATCTCAATTTGAAGGGTCCTTTGAAGACAGCCTTCAATTTGCATCCTTCATTTGGCTTAGTTATATAGTGAATCCTTCACGTCCTCCAATCACCTAAAATCCTTTGCATACATTCCAATTCACGAAAAAGTATTCGACTCAAAAAATGAATCAGAACTGAGCTCGTTCAATTTCATTATGTAATGCAAGACATAAAAAACAAGAAAAGGAGTTTGGAGATGAAGATATGTTTTCTTTTGTCTTGTAAATTAATCACATAATGCTAAACTGTGCGTAATGTAAACCTGGGAAACCACAGATGGTTGTAATTACCTGTACTACATTTTATGTACCATTCTACAGGCCTGTATGCTTGGGCTGTTGGAGAAAATATAAAAAAATTACACAAATGAAAATAACAATACAATTAAAGTATTAGCCTATGCAGTTCAATGTCAAAACAACTCCAATATCATACACTAGAGTTGTGTGTGGTGGGGGTAAATTAAATGATCTGCTGTGAAGTCACAATCTGCATTGTGATATATGGATCTGTCTGAAGTGTAAATATTGAGTAGACTCACTCCCTCTGTCAAAATCGAGGGGTCGAGGGTCTGTCCAAATAAACATCCCTTGCCCACTTGACGAAGTTGAACGCACTTAAAAATGGCGGTGGGAATTCCCCCAAGGGCAAGTGTATTGGTGAATTTGCAAATGTATGTCTAAGAATGAAGTTAAACGCAGCCTATATAGGTTACAGCTTTCCGTTTGAGAAGCACTCAGATTGTCTCTTTGAGGCTGCTACCCGATTGGTCTCTATCACTAAAGCTTGTCGTAAAGTTGCTCCAGACATAAACGAAAGCTGTTTTTAGAATCATGCCCTATACCCTTATAAAGTGCACTATTTGTAGTGGTGCCTGAAACCACAGTGGACATTTTCAAATGTACTCATTCAATCCCATAATGTACACAATAACGAGTGTGTAGCCGATGTACACCCACCCAAAGGCAAGAGACTACCCATAATGCACTGTGAGGGTTGTGGCGAATGAATTCCTGCATAATTGAATGCTAAGTGTTTAATTATGGTTTATACTAACTAGTTTACAGCGACAGATTTCAAGATCAATCATTTCCTTATGACTGGATTGTCAGCTTGCCAGTTATCTGTAAGTGTGAAAACAGCAGGTCCTCCTTTTGCTGCCAAAACAGCCCTGACCCGTCGAGGCATGGACTCCACTAGACCCCTGAAGGTGTGCTGTGGTATCTGGAACCAAGATGTTAGCAGCAGATCCTTTAAGTCCTGTATCCACGTAATGTAAGAGAAAACGTGATTCATCAGACCAGGCCACCTTCTTCCATTGCTCCGTGGTCCAGTTCTGATGCTCACGTGCCCACTGTTGGCGCTTTCGGTGGTGGACAGGGGTCAGCATGGGCACCCTGACTGGTCTGCGTCTATGCAGCCCCATATGCAACAAACTGCGATGCACTGTGTATTCTGACACCTTTCTATCAGAACTAGCATTAACTTCTTGAGCAATTTGAGCTACAGTAGCTCGTCTGCTGGATCAGACCACATGGACCAGCCTTCACTCCCCATGTGCATCAATGAGCTTTTGCCATCCATGACCCTGTCGCCGATTCACCACTGTTCCTTCTTTGGACCACTTTTGATAGATAGACCACTACAGACTGCGAACACCCCACAAGAGTTGCAGTTTTGGAGACCCAGTTGTCTAGCCATCACAATTTGGCCCTTGTTAAACACAATAAAATCCTTACACTAGCCCATTCATCTTGCTTCTAACACATCAACTTTGAGGACAAAGGCTGCGTCCGAAAACTGGAAAATGCTGCCTTCTGAGGACACATTTCAAGGTAGTAAGGCATCAAGGCACGTCCGAATCCAATGTTAGCTTCACTTCCTGTTTGCTGAGATACCTTCCTCAGATCGATTTTTGAAGGAAGCATGGATGTATCCTTTGATATCCCACAATCCTGTGCTTTCCATTCTGTGACAGTTGAGCTAGAAAAATAAAGATGGCTTCCGAAAGTTGCGTTTGCTGCTCATTTTGTGTATAAATATACGATTTTGACCAACATATTTCAATTTTGATATCATTTCTATCGAGAAATTACTACTGTAATAATTAAATATTTGTTTAGTTCTCACCAAAGCTCGCGCTATATTGCTGTAGATCATTAAACTGTTACGCTGCCTCAGAAGTCTGTCCGAAATCAATTTCGTGAGGTGCCTTCATGCACAAACGCTGCCGTACAAGTCATTCTCTTATAAGACAGCGAGGCAGCAAGACAGCTACCTAGGTTTTCGGACGCAGCCAAAATGTTCACTTGCTGCCTAATATATCCCACCCACTAGGTGCCGTGATGAAGAGATAATCAGTGTTATTCACTTCACCTGTCAGTGGTCATAATGTTATGCCTGATTGGTGTATAGGTGGATTAACGCAGGGAATAGTGAAGGGTATAGGGGGTGATTTCAGATACAGACCTAACCATACTGTGGACCTAATGGTCAGGAATAAGGCATATCACCTCAAATACTATAGAGCAGTGGTTCTCAAACCTGTCCTGGGGACCCCTTACCGCTGCACATTTTGTATGTCTCCCTCATCAGACACACCCAATTCAACTCTTGCAGTTTCTACTAATTAGTTGATGAGTTGAATCAGTTGTTAGATGAGGGAAACATGCAAAATGTGCAGTGGTGAGGGGTCCTCAGGCTATAGAGAGCCATGTAAGGTAAAAACAAAAGACAATAAGCATAAAGCCAAAGCCTTTAGGAACAATCAGGTATTAGAGGAGATGTGTTCTGCATTAAGTCAGAGGTTAACTATGCAGCTTTAATGTAATTGCATTGATTTGACGGGACTACAATTGCAACGCAGCATTCTGTTAGCCACTGTGCAATTATTTAAGCACTGCTGACTTAATTATCTCTGCCTGCACCATAGTCTCCTCCTAATTACTAACAATTTGTGCCTTATGTAGTAATTATTTACCCCAGAAACATCTCTCTCTAAATATAATTAAGGATGAGCAGTATATTTATTCTCTCCTACAGCTTACTTTATGAGCTGCTGAAAAAGTTGTCTCTCATGCGCTTTGCTTTTGAATCGAAGCAATGTATCATTTATTGCTACTTGGCAACCATTTCAGTGTGTGACAACTTCTAATGAAAGTTTACTGCATTTCCACCCACAAAGTAAAGCAGTCTAGAGTACAGATAGAAAGGGTGAGCAGGTAAAATGCAAGGTCATGGATATTTAAATGAGGCGTATAAGGTGAGCAAGCCTGAATATGCTATTTTTAACAGAGAAAGGTGTTTGCAAGTTGTTGTAGGAAACACTCAGTAGAGCAGGGGTTTTAACTGGGTCCAGGAAAAATTTGAACAACAAAAAGAAGAAAATTAATTTTAGGGCTGTCAAAGTTAATGTGCTATAACTATAAGGTATTGATTGAAATAACTAATTTTAAAACATTAAATTAATGTATTACTGTTACTGTTTAGTTTTTCTTTCTGATTTATAGAAGATATATATTTTCCAGATCATTTAATAATTTGCTTTGGCTTTAGTATAAAAGTCAATTATTTAACTTTGGAAACGTGTTGTTTTGATATAGTAATGCTTTAAATTTAGAGATGCACCAATATATTGGCCAATAATAGTTTGAAAACCGCCAATAGTCAGGGCCGATATATCCTGTCAATCAAAAGAAGGCAGGAAAATGCACTGCATTTGGGCTTTGTGTAATAATATGAAATAATAACATTCAGAAAGTTAAGAAATATTAATTTAATCTTCAGAATTTAGTTAATGTGTGTTAATATTAATTTGAGTAATGTGTTTGTTTATAACTGATATAGTCACTCTGAAATAAGTTGATGAAATGGACAGAATAACGTTTTTATTTGCATTTCTTTCAAAATATAATAATTAAAAATATGATTATTAATTATAATGAAATTATCATTAATTTAAAGAAGGTATTAAAGCCACAACCCCCAAACTATTGGTATCGTTATCAGTATTGGCAGATATCACTCTGAATAATCGGTTATCGGTATCAGTGGAGAAATTTGGTATCGGTGCATCTCTATAGCTTTCTTAAATTATTCTCACAAAATTGGTCTATATAAGGAAATATATTTTGAAAAGGGGGTTTTGTTTAGCTTTCACATACTAAACAACTGAATTCCACATATCTTCCAGGATCTGCAAATAGATAGTTTAACTTTTCAACCTTTACTTCTGATCAGTATGTGCAACACTGGTGAGTCAGAAATTCTCTGGGAAATATAAACAACAATTCATGTAATATTTCAAAATGTCATTTTTTCCACAACATGATATTTCTTTATTGTGTAGCTGATGTTGCTTCTATCCTCTAATGCTCAGCATATCACATAAAAAAAGCATTGTCAATGAGTGCAGATTGCAGTTCTGAGCGAGTGCCCTGAGTGTTTCAGAGGTGTCCTGAAGAGGGCATTGCAGCAGTGTTACAAACTTCATAGCTTGGTCAACGAAGAATTATCAAAACTGGCTCCAGCTGCTGCGGTCCAGAAATACAGGACAAATCCACTTAAGTAACTCGATCAAAATGATTTTTTTCTCCCTCTGAAGGAAAGTTTTGTATGTCTTTATTATATTTCTAGCTGTGCTAAAGGTTAACAGTCAAAATGGAAGGTGAATGAAATGATGGAACAGTGGAAAAGAGAAAGAATAGCCCTGTATGCTTTCTTATTCATGTTGAAACCCAGCTTACTTTTGAAACTTTCTCTAAAACTTCAAAAATGTTAGACGAACATCCAACTAAAACATTTCAGAAAATGTCTTCCATGAACGATGATTTGTGCTAACGTTTAGACAGAGAACATTTTTTTGAAAACCAGATAACTTTGAATGAATATTCTAGTAATGTTACTGGAAAAGAAAAAAACAAAACATTTGTTTATTACTTTGAGAGAACCTTGCCAGAACATTAGCTAAAGTTCGGAGAACTTTCCCTGTTAGCTGGGAATTCATCTATATACTATAACATAATCACGTTATATGATTGCCACATGGTACTGAACATGAAGCAGTGCAAATTGTTTTGCATTTTCAGAGACAGAGCTAATTAATTTATCATTAGTGACCCTTTCTTGGGCAGTAGCCTATAAAACCACTTCCATGGGAAGATATGCAGAGGCTACATTAGCTGACACTTATCAATATATGTCAACAATTTACAGAAGAACATTAGCCTAATATTCTTCCTAACATCTCTCATTTGGTGAGTGAATACGAAATGCACAATGCAGAGGTCAATAATTCCATAAAACTGTGATGCGAAGGGAGACATCCACGTTCCTCTAAATGGATTTTTATTTACATTAATGAGCTTAATGGTGGCGATTTCTACAAATAACCACAAATTATGTTAAAAGACAGACATCTGTTCTTAAGAGGCACATAGCATTACAGCAAGTGCTTAGATTCACTTCTATTAACTTGTATTATGATTCTAGTTTCATGCTAATTGTACATTTAGGTTACAATTCTCACAATTGTTTGCAGTATAGAATAATGTCATTAGCTATTAGATTTGACACAATATATTGTGTAATAATACAGATGAATAAACCTCTAAAAGTTATGAGTATTCATCACATAATATTTCATAGTTCAAAACATAAAAGCTCTTTTTTTTTCCAAACTGCTTTAAATTCTATTGGAAAAAGTGCCAAACTAATCAAACGTCAAGCATGCGCTCATTATTCATAGAGATAGACCTTCAGTGTACACATCTCTTCCAGTCCTTTAAAATGTTTGATTTTCTTTGAGCGCTGAGCGTGTGCAATCCTCATTTTAGACTGAGTAAAGAGACCTACCTATGCCATTTCTAATTCTCCCTTTAAAACAAACTAAAACTTCAGATAATTTTCAACAGAATATTTTCAGCAGTGCTTGAGGATTATCTGACTGCACAGAAGTGGAGTAATTTATGTAATGTTTTACCCTGAACAGATTTTCCATATTGTGTGGGCCATTGCTGAATGACAAAAGATAATGTTGATTGATTTAACTGTCAGGTTATGGCTTTAACAGCTTAGACAATGACTTAAATGAAATGGGGGAAGGGGATGCAATTAATTAATGGGGATTTCTGCTTGTAAAACCCCTGTTGTTATGGGCTCTACAGGTCAACCTGCTAGACCAATGACCTGTGATTCATTGTAGTAAGTGTCTTCCTATGTGTGACAGAGATATTTAAAGGTCAGCCTCGTCTGTCTTTTCACTACATCTTCAGCTTCTGTGATAAAAATAAAGGCAGATGGCCAAAACCGCATTTGACCTCTGATTTAATCACATCAGAGTGTCCTCTTCTACTAGTCTCAGACTGTAGGGATTATTGCAGTAACAATCACTAAAACAATCATGAAATCATATGACATGATGTTTTGGAATAGCTAAAAAAAACAACAACAACAACCCCAAATTCTGCATAGCTCTTGTTTGTACACAGAGAAAGAGAAAGACTGACATTTGTTTACATGTCACACTCTCAACAAGAAAGTTAAAAGGGAAAGGACAGAGAAAGGGAGGGAGAGAGGATGAGATGATAAGACACAACCTGGCCAGATGTTCTGAGTGACTTCAAAGTCTTTAAGAAGCTCTGAAGTAAGTTACCTGGGAATATATTGAAACAAGGCCAAAATCTCAGCAGCACCAGATTCTCAAAGAGTAGCTGAGCCATGTGACTAGGTCAAAGCAAAAACATGCCTTTTTAGTATACAAGTAAAATATTTGTCTTTTTAGTTTACTTTTTGATATATATATGTGATTTCAAAAGTATGACAAAAAGGCAGTTTACAGAGAATGTTAAAAAGGCATGTGAATTAGCTGCTTGTAAAAAAAACCTAAATAAATAAAAACAAATGTCAAGTGAAAGGACCATTCAGAACCTCTGATCATCAGGAGGTGTGACTGTTTATATAGGCTATGATATTTTAAAATCTGAATCTGTGATTTTCTAGCAGTAAACATTAAATAGACATTAAATTAGATGAAATCTACTGAATAAATCTGTTACTTTTAAGTACTTAAAATGAGTTAGGCCTATGTATTTTTCTTCTGTTTAATATTGTTTATAATTCAAAAGATCATGTAAAAATTATTGCTTGTATTATTTTAATTGCTAAACACAGTCGAGAAGGTCAAGACCTCTGACCTCTGAACCAGCGGTGGGGGATGGGACATTTGACGTGCGACGTCTATGGTTTAAACCAGCTACTTCATATGCAAGGTTAATTTTATGCCAGCTAATAGTTTATCTAATAGTCATTATTAGTACAGTGCATCCATCAGAAACAAGTGTGATTTAATTCATAATTTCTCATATGATGCAGTATCGGGGTTCATTGATTATTCAAACACAGCATCAGTCCGCGCTCTTGAGCATTGATGAGAAATGTGTTATGCGCGCACACACGCAGGCGCAGGCTGAGCATCACACGGACGCGCGCTCACACACTGCTGTGAGATTATCAGAGCGCTCGGCAGCAGAGAGAGAAAGAGGGAGACGCGGAGGAGAGCAGCAGCCCCACCGATCCTCAAGCGAGAGAGAGGCAGCGTCTGGAGCAAGAGCTGGGCGGGGAAATAACTGCGGTACTGAAGAAATACTTCATTGCCGAACTGCAGCAGTTTGTCGGCATCGCAACTTCATCCGTGTAAAGCAAAATGTCATCGACGGGAAAAGACAACAGCTCCCAACATGCGAATTACGTGGGACCGTATCGCCTGGAAAAGACGCTTGGCAAAGGACAGACAGGTTTGTCCTTTTGTGTGCTTGAGATCTGGGATGATGACACAATATGATGCTGCTGCTCTGTTCATTCGCGCGATGACTAAATATGATGTGTGTGTGTGTGTGTGTGTGTGTGTGTTTGCTTGTGCTGACATGTCATTGTGTAGAGAGGTTTTCCGCAGATTAAGTACCTTAGCCTACTTTTCTGACCATCCGGTGAGATCTTATCAGTTGGGAAATGCTTTTTTGGGTGGAACAAGTTGGAAAACGTTTGTATGTTCATCCTAGAAAAGGAACTTGGTCTTCGCAAATGACAGTTTGGTTTTGCGGCTCGCTTTGCTTCTGCCTAATGCCGTTAATCCCGATTTGTCAGACAACGGGATGTGGTTGCACTTGCAGGTGCCACTGCTGAATCCATTTGCCTCGTACAAGAGCTAGAATTGAATTTTAGACATCAGGGTACAGGTGGCCCTCGGATGCTGCTGCTGCTGCTGATGATTGGACAGTTTTGGTGCATCCGTAGTGCACCATGCGTTCAACCTTATTCCCTCTGCAGTCCGGTGGTGCTGAAATATAGTGCTGAAGTTTGAGATGGGCTATATAGGAAACTAGTCTTGCTTTAGTTCTGCTAGAGGCCACTGAAAGGCTGTCTGCTGATTTGAGCTGTTGTACTTAGCAATACCATAATCATGTAGGTTTATATGAACACACAATAAATTCAAAAAGGTTATTCTTATATTAATGTCTGCTTATTGCTGAGAATGGCTGCATGACATGAGACTGTGGATGAATTATTGATCTGGTGGCATTTTTTTTTGTGCTCAATGTTCTGTGGCCATTGGCTTCTTCTTGTGTGGCTTTGGTAGAGAACAGTTACTGAGTCGATATCCCTGACCAGACATATCCAAGTCAGGGGCCTGCAGCTATTATGCAACACATGAACTGCAACTGTTAGAGTATAGATTGACTGTATTTTGAAAATCATGGCGGCTAGAGTTCATAGTCAGGTCTTCATGCTCTCATGTTTCGTTTTAAGAGTAACCAGAAAAGGCTGCAATCTAACATTGATATACAGTTAGATTAATAGACAGCTTCAAAAATGTTGCACTTAGTTTTTAATTATTAAAGGATTTGTTCATTTTAAATGAAAATTACCCCAAGCTATACTTACCCTCAAGCCATCCTAGGTGTATATGACTTTCTTCTTTCTGACGAACACAATTGGAGTTATATTAATAAATAAACTGAAGCATCCAAGCTTTATAATGGCAGCGAATGGGACCAATGAGTATGAAGCTGAAGAAAGTGCCTCCATCCATCATAAACATATGATGGCCACATGAAGCGAAGCGATGTGCTTGTATAAACTTCAGTTACGCTTTTTTCGTAGGTTGAATACGGAAGGCGTAGGTTATAGCGCAAGCGTTTTGAACTGCGAGAGGTGTTACACTTACTTCCTACGTTGAATATGGAAGGCGGTCTGGTGGAAGCCGGATATTTTACTTTCTAACTTGTTAAATACGGATATTTTTATAGTGAACTGATCCTTTAAAGACCTTTAGTTTGTGTCTATTAGCTTTGAAGCCATTTATATAATGTCCTAAACATTTCATGGTAAATTTCACTTTCAACAAATAATGTACACTTTTTTTTTTAATTTATCTAAAATTTGCAGTTAATTCCTGTGTCCAAATATACTAAAGCAAAGCAGTACATCAGCTTTTATGAGTATGATGTCTGAATACACAGTATTTATGAAATAATTGGCAAATTATGTGTGGATGATGTACTGTTTTTGCTGAGATTCTGAAGTGTGCAGTTAGTGCAGACACTTTGCCATCCCATAAGTCCATGGCTGCTGAGTAGTTGTCAGATTTGAAAAATTGTGAAGTGTGAGGCTGGTGGTTCTTTTCAAGTATAGTATATGATATTAGACACCAGGAAAGTTGTTACTTGTGGTTAAACACCCAACAAATTATTTTTGTGGTTGCTGTTAATATGTCACAAGTCAAATAAAATACAGGTCCAAGCCAAGGACAGTGCCAGCATGGTGGGTGTAGTATATCTAGAAATGTATTCATGTAAAACCCTGCATATCAAAGAATGCACTTCATCAACTGTTGAGAACTTCTTCATCAAATTTAGTATGTACTCTGACAGATATTTGGATGCAACTTCTCTCTTCTGGGAAAATGTGAAAAAAAAAAAAAAAAATTGGTGACTCATCTTGGACTCTTGGGCGAGTCTAAATGACTTTGTCCAGTAAGAATATCCACGAACACCTACGTCTGCCTAGCAACAGCAATTAGCAGGTCATTGTCCATAGCTGTTATGTAAACTAAAAGCTACTGTATTGGCTATTCAAAAATAAACACAAACCACTTCAATATTCAATTTCAATAATAAATACTGTATGTTGTCACAGGAAAATAAACTTCAAATAATCAAGCCATTAAATGGGGTCTTAAAGTGATAGTTCACTCAGAAATGAAAATTCTGTCATCATTTACGCACCCTCCCCATTCTACATCTCTATGACTCTCCTTCTTGTAATAAGATAAGATATTTATCTAATTTTTTTTCTTATAATAATAATAATTAAAAAAAAAACTATTTTCAGAAATGTCTGTTTTTTCCCCATACATTTGGAGTCAATGGTCACCAAAACAGTTTGGTTCCCAACATTCTTCAAAACATCATCTTTTGTGTTCTGCAGTAGTAAGAAAGTTGTGGAACGACATGATGGTGAGCAAATGATGACAGAATTTTCATTTTTGATTGAACTATCACTTTAATACCCCATTAAATGTCTTGTTTAATTTCCTCTGACAACATTTCCCATGACAACAGAAAGTTAGGGTAGTTTTTCAGTCTTTTTTGGGTGAACTATCTCTTTAACAAGGCATCAGCAGAATTATAGACCGATTTCTCAATTAGCCAAACAATAGTAAGTTGCAATATGCAACCAGTGCTAGAAATATGTTTATATGAAATAATGACTGTAAATACATGTATTGCTTGTTGTTCAATAGAAGACATGGCTCACACTGTTCATTTACGAATAGAATGTTTTGTCGGCAATTAAACTATTGGCACCATTTCTTAAAATAAATCCTTGTGTAGCCCGTGGTTAGAAGAGCGAAGGGTATTCCTGCTTGTTCTGCTGCCGTTGGCATGGCTGCTGAGAGAATGCTGCACAATGCACGCCGCTTCTCAGTGCTGCCGTGCAGAGGAGAGCCCATATGTCATGAGAGAGGCTCACACATAGAAAGAGGAGCTTGGGGGAGGGTGGGGATAGATGGGAAGGGGGTGGGTTTGGGGATGAGGGAGAGAGAGTTCTCAGAGCTAAAGCGGGACCCCCATGGGAAACAGTAAAAAGGACGCTCTAGTTTAATTTACCCCCTCCCTCACCTCCCCAAATCAAAACGGATGTACGTGCCTGTATTTTTGCCTACCCTGTTTCTTTGTGATGCTTCAGCCATCGCACGTAGCGTCCTCGCTTCTTGAGTCAGTTAAAAGTAGGCAGAGGAAGATTACAGGACATCACTGGCTGAGACAGATTGGACTGTGGTAGTGGTTACTGAAAAACAATAACGTTACAGCAATACCAGCTAGGGGTGTAACGATATATTCATGTCACGATTTGGTACGATACACCTATACCGATCTCACAACACTTTAAACAAAGCCTAAATAGAGTTAAAATGGTAGTTTTTTAATTATTATTATTTCTAAGACATATGCTAAACAAAAGTACTGTTTATTAAAATGCTAAATTTGGTATCAGGAATGGACTTGAATAGGCTTGGACTTGGTCCTTCTCTCAGCTGCATAGGGCAGAGGTGGCAACAGAATATAAATATTCATGATTCTGCTTAGCTAAAAATAGAAGAATTGTTAGACACATATGCTTGCACTCTGTCCCTGACTACATAATTTTAAAAAGTTTAAAATATTGAGTTTTATAAAATAACATATTTTATTTCTAATGTATTAATAATAATGAATAAACATGGATCTCAAATATGTGACTTTCTGGGTTTTCCATATTTGATGCTAAATCAAATCTTTCAAAACTTCCATTTTGGTGAACGATACACAATACATATTATCGCTATCCACTACACTGCTGCATTTTTTTTGTCATAGTATATCATGTATTGTGACAATATATTGTTACACCCCTAATACCTGGTTTGTGAGACTCATGCAGTTCCGGTGTTTTTTTCTGTTAATTTGTTCTGTTTGTATCCCCTCTACTCTACTTATTCCTTACTCTTCTCCTTCTTTCACTCTGTCATGGTGTCCCAAAGGAGGCCTGTTAATGAAGCGGCGAAGTACTTGAATCACGAACGCTGTCACGGGCAGAAACAGTGCCCGCTTGCTGGGTCAGGGTTAGGCGGCGTGTACGGGCAGGCTCCATGCAGAGTGGTGTTAGAGCCCCAGGCCTCCACCGCACCTCCAGCATCGACATGGAGATAATCAAGCTATATATACACACTACCTCAGGGCCAGTGAGTGTCTGTAACTGGTGCAAGGCGCATTCGAAGAGCTGCGGGCAGAACCACATAAAGTATGGTCATTTTGCTGCAGTGCATGTATAGGGTTCGTTTCACTCAAAGGTATTCCACGTATGAGATGCCACTGCTTCTCTTTGCCAGAATGTAGTTTAGAAAAAAATAGTATTAGCACTAGGCCTATGCAATGACACTTTAACCCTTAAATGCATGTATAGCTGCTTTTCCACTGTCGTTCTAAAGGTGGGAGTGCTAGTGCGTTCCAGGGCCAGTCGCGTTTCCACTGTCACTTCCGGGGCTTAAACGGGCCTCGTCGGGCTTCCTCTGGGATTCCTCGGGGCCAACGGCCAAGGTTTTTTGGCCCACTGAATACCTTGTTCCAAAGCGGGCCAGCTCGGGCTTGAGGGAGTGATTACGAACAAAGGTGGAGTTTATCTGAGACGGCAGCGCAGCGGATGATTTCATACCTAACCAGCTAACATCAGCATTAAAGACTTTTAAAATCATTTTAGCTCGAAACTCACTTTCAGACTGCAGCGAGTCAGTGTTTGAAATAACTTCTGTTTGTGATCCGATGTGGATTCTGATCACCGTATAAGGCAGACATATTTATATGCGATGCAAAAGACTATGCACACTAACCATTACCATAGTAAACATGGTAAATACGACTGCTTGAAGAAATCAGACATCAAGAAAGCATATAGGCTATCACAATGGTGTATTTATTTTATCTGTCAGTATGTCTCGTCTCTTACCGGACCGTCTGATATATTTAGCTCTGTGTTTGTCATAAAATAAATAAAACAATGTATCACATATTATTGTTGTAAAACATCAATGGTTGGGTTTTAAATCTTCAAGTAAACAACTTTCTGGTAAAACTTCCATTTGTTGGAGAATTGATGGTTTTGTGAGAGGCGTGTTACGGGCGGGTTTTAGTGAAGCTCTGTGGAGCTTCTGGACCGTCGGTGGAAATGCAACGTGGTTTTGGGCTCTGTGCTGCAGGTCCGAGGCTATTGGCCCTGCCCGGCCCATTGAAAGCCTTGGCTCGCACTGTCCCAACAGTGGGAAAGCGGCTAATGTTTCGCCAGTCATTATTACATAAGATCTATATCTAACATGGATGGATCTGTAACTGCTGTAATAGTATACAACTCTCAAGATATTTTAATAATGATTACAAAAAAAAAGAAGAAGCATATTTTGTTACCTTTTGACACTTTTGGAAGTTTAGTGAATGATGTCCCGGGTCAATAAAGACCCAAGTTATGTGTTTAAGGGTTAAGGTGAAGTGAGTCAGTGCCAATAAATGCCAACTGTTTCTGGTTGGAATGTGCAAACAGAGATTTGTTCATATGCTTTTGGAAAAAGAAAAAAAAAAAAACTATGAATGGCTTACTTGGTATGGGAGACATTTTCATTTTAAGCCATGGTCATATATTATGGAATTTAGAAAATGCAAATTATGCATACTGTTTTGAAATATTTAAATAATCTGTCATTGTTTACTTATCCTCATGTCTTTTCAAACTTGTGTGTTTTCATTCTTATGCAAATATTATATATTGAAGAATGTTTAAAGTATGTTTGTCCATACAGTGATAATCAGTGTCCAAAACAACATTGATCCCCACTGACTTTCAATTTATGGACCAAAAAAACAAACAAGCAACACTGAGACATTCTTTTGAACTATAACTTTAAATACAATGGCTTGTAACATCAAAATGGAGCTATACTATCCAGTATATTACTGGACTACTATAACAGTATATTACTTACTACTATTAGTTTCCTTGAATAAGAGGGTGAAGTTATTGTTTAAAATGATATAGTTAGGAGGGGAAAATCAATCAGACTTCAGGGAACCTCTTCTTCATCACCACAAAGGTTGTTTTGTTTTTAGCCTGAAAGCCTGTTTGAAATGTCAGCTGTTGACTGTCTTGCTGGGCTGACTTTGTGAACAATTTGTCCGTGTGTTTCTGTCTGAGGGGGTTGCAGTCTCCCAGACATATTCCAGCCTTCAGTTGGCTCTCATTTAGTAAGTGCCGGATAGCAGTGGTTGGTTGTCATGGCTGCGCCCCCTTCCCACAAGCCTTTTCTCACAATGGCCATGCTTTCCATCTTAGAGATCAGAGGTAGACAGCAACAGTCCTCGAAGCCCCTCTTTCCCACCCTTGATTTATGTAGATTACATTCAGTCTCTGCTGTTAACACTGTAAGATGTACACAGATGAATCTATGGAGAAATACGAAGCCTTTACGTCAAACGCAAGAAATGAATCCTACAGAAAACTGTTGAAGGAATGTGCGCTAGAATGATTGGTAGAGCAGAGCCGATTCCAGTGATGGGTTCTTATACATGGGATTAGATATATTTCTCATTTGAGGCTGGAATGAACTGCCAACATTTTATTCCTTGTAGTCTAGCAATTATATAAATATATTGTATATTTAGTTGTGGTTTATTGCTCATTCTTGTCACTCTTCATTAAATTTCCTTCCACTGAATCTTCTCTTATGAGCCTGAGGAACATTTTAGAGAGATTCCATGCATTCCCTGCCATTGTTTTTTGTTAAACATTTTCATCTTGAAAAACATAAAATTAGGTGCACTAAAAGTGTTGTTGTCGATTATTATTTTGTTAAATGGGGTTGAGAATGTACTGCACATGGAGACCGAAAACTAAAACTAATCAAAGATTTTGTAAGTAATTGCTGGAACCTACATAGCATTAACCCACTAGCATAAGGTCATTCATTACCTTCAAGGCAGAACAGGTGGGCTAAACTCCTAATCTGGCCGATTTAACATTATACAATTAATTGTAAATTCGATAGGACTCAGTATTATGTTAAAGTCAGGGTCAAATTGCCCCTAATTGGATTTAATGCAATTAATCAAAAATCACTCAAATCGTCTTTTTTTTGTTTTGTTGTAAAAACAGAAAACCTTTAACGTTAATCCTTTTCATGCATTACAAAAAAATAAATATGAGAATGTATGATTTTTACAACTGTATTTAACAACTATTTTCAAAACAAAAAATGCTTTTTTTTTTAAAGCATTTTAAACAAAAGGAATGTGCAAAAGCCCTACTCAAACAGTAGAGCGTTGTTCTAGCAGTGCCAAGATCATTGGTTTGATTCCCAGCGAACTGAAAACGCTTGAACTGATAAAAATTTACACCTTCATGCAGTGCAAATTTAATGGATAAATGACCCTAAATGAGGAAAAAGTCACAAAATTTCAAGAAAAAACATCATTGGTTAACCAGTATTTCCAACAACTTAAAAATGTAAATATATCTCAACGAAATTTCACGAAAAACATTGTTTTTCTTCTCTGTTTACATATTTCTTATTGAATTTGATATTGATAAGCTGTGGCAGGTGGTATAAAAGAGGGAGGGGCAGTTACATTCTAGAGAACATTTGATTGGGCAAAAAAAAAAAAAAAAAATCTGTGTAGTGTAGGATGAGTCATCAATATATTTTGGTCCATTTACCGGAATAGAAAGACTGAACATTTTAATTGCCTACATCTGCTAAAAGTGAAGTTTGTCAATGTTTAGGAATACACTAAAGCTAACATATATAAAATTTAGATTTTATTAATGACTAGATTTACAGTGTGTATCTGGTATTTAAATGTCTCAGTAGAAGACATTAGAAGACAATAGAAGCTCGTCTCCCTTCTATTTTGGTGGTGATTTGTGCAGACAAGATTTAAGCCGTTTCATTTGTGCTACTTATTTTATCTGTGGTGTGGTGCTGTACATTGCATTGTGTAGTTTTGGTGGTCCCCTCCCCCGTTCCCACTGCAGAAAATTGCTCCCCAGTGCCTGATGCAGCTGTGAAGCCTTTTATCAGAGAAACACAGCAGAGACCCTTAACTCCTGGTGTTGTCCCCACCATGTCCCTCTCTCTATCTCCATCACACCATCCCTGACAGCTTTGCTGTCTTGCCATGAATGCTATGTGTGGTATCTGCTCTTTACACAACCTATGGAGGTTTTAGCTGGAGGGTATTGACAGTCCCAAGGTTGGAGTCGCAGGACTGGCAGACGGCTCTAATGTTACTTGATTTGCGACTTGCCACGTGAAGAAGCAACTAATCAGAAATGGCACAGCCAGGAGCAATAATTACACAAATAGCATTCTTACTGTACATTGTTGTGTATTTAAGTATCCTGAAATGCTACCAGTACATCTGCAGTGACACAGGAACCAAACAGTGGGTAACTGTTTAGCAGATGGACTAATTTTGGGTTTGATTAGGAGAGACGTTTAGCCTGCAGCCTGTGTAAAGTGCTCTCGTGCCTATCTGCAAGTTCAAGCCAAAACGAAGACTACAAGCACGGAATGAGAATACACTGATAGTACACAGACAGTGTGAGAGAGAGGGCGGGAGAAGAGGCGAAATAAGTGAAAGGTACAGAAATAGATGTGGAGGGAGAGGACAGTAAAAGAGAGAGTTTGAATTGAATAGATTGTAGAGAACTTGAAAGTGTGAGAGAGAGTAAAAATGACAAATCATTTACTATCCCTGGTAACCTTTTCATGAAGTTAGAAACTTTAAAGGGTTATTTGTCCCAAAAATGAAAATTGCCATTATTTATTCACTGATTTCTGTCCTTCCATTGGTCCACCCAACCAAAACTTTAAGGCTTCGAAAAGGTCATAAAGAGATCATAAAGAGATCGTTCATGTGAATCAAGTGGTTTTATCCAAGTCTTCTGAAGAGACACATTCACTATATAGGATGAACAGATTTAATTTAGGCCTTTCTTTCCATATAAACTTTAATGAATGCACATACAATGTAAATGAACAAACATCATTTGTTCTTGCGGGTCAAACAAGCATATTTGAACTGCTGAACTTTTTACCATATTTAATGTGCTCTATGAATGTGCGTCGATTTGATTTTTTTTGATGAATTTTTTTTTTAATTTTCATTTTTGAGTGAAATGCAAAAGTATCATAAAAGTGTATACAACATGTGCTAAATTCCAAGTCATCTCCAAGCCATATGATAGCTTTATGTGATGAACAGATCTTCCACTCCAGTGAGCTGTTAACAGTTGCACCTGTATCAATGAGTCAGTGAGTTGAACATGAGAACCAGATCAGTCCAGTTTGTGAACATTTTGTGAACTGGTTCTCTGATTCCTAAAAAAGATCCAACTGAGATCAAGATTGATTCATTGAACAAGAATGATTCCTTTTTATGAAACAGACAACTCAGCTTTCAGTAAATTATGATTTTGATTTGTTGCTCCATCTGTGTCTCAAATAAACATATTTTATAAAACTTGGAAAATAATGCATGAGTCCGACAGTCCCAGGCCTCATTCATAAAAGCATAAGCATAGAGAAAAGAGCATCCAGGATATTCTTCAGAAGTTTACCTTTCAGATTCCACAGAAGAAAAAAAGTGAATCAAGTTTCTGAAGACATAAGGGTTCATAAACAATGTCAGAATTAATTTTTAGGCAAACTATTCCTTCAAAAAAAAAAAAAAAAAAAAATCTGATTTGTTTTACTGCAAAAAGATACTCAAACATGACCGAAGTCTAAACAAACAATTTAAGCACAGAGCAAACCTCAAAATTTATAAGACAGAATTACATTACAAATTTATTAATTTATTAAATTCTTTGGGCATTTGTGCCAATGAGGTGTCATGTTGTTTTGTACACATGATTGATTTGTAAAGAACCCAGAAGGGTTGAATATCCTGTCCAGATGGTGGGGTTTGGTCAAGCCATGTCATTAGTCAGGTGGTTGCTAATGCTTTGTGGCCCCTTTATTCGTTCATTCATTATCTTTTGTAAATTAGAGGATAGAATTTACAGGTGAAAATGGACAGGGTTCGAGGGAATGAGTGTATGTACACCCAGCTTATAGACTAGCTATTTGCAAATCACAGAGTGCAATTTCAGAGAGTATTAATTGTGTGGCAGTACTACGCCTTTTCAACCAATAACTGCCTCTGCAGCACAACCCAGTAATAGCTACACACATCTTTTTCCCTCTGTCTAAGTCAAGTTGAGGGTTTCTATGGAAACCGGGGGAGGCTGTGTGCAATTTTATACATATGTTTTCTGGACGGCTATGCTGCATGGTTCCTCAGCCTTGCCTGGAGGGTCCAGCTATTGATTGTAGCTTCTCTGCCTGAGTTATTAGAATGTGAATGAGGATCTCCCCCATCTCTTAATGTGTGCTGAATAATGCCTTTCAAGGCTGAATTTGAGCTTGGACCTTGTCTGATATTATCTGTAAGATCATAATTTCACACCTAATGACAGGATCTGGTGTACCAATGGGAATTTTTGAATGCCTGATGGTCCCTGTAGAACTGAACACAGTTTAATGGCTCTTGGTTACCTCTGTCTGTACTTTCAAGTCTACAGTGGCTGGAAGACCTGAGAGTTTTGCCTTTTGAAGTGTTCAGATATGTTCATACTTTGTGGGACTGTGATAATTTTTCATGTTTATTTTGATGTTCAATCACATGAGATAAGTCATTTCAGTGGTCTAATAAAACTCATTTTATTTTACATGTAGCAAGTCACCTCATGGGGGCCATCTGTTAAGATCACATGACAAGCCTACGACTAGTTTTATTTTGGTAACCACATCTGTATTGGACACTTTCATTTGAGAAATAAATTGATCGTGCCATTTATCCGATGTCCTGAAATTGGCTGTTACAGGAAAGCACCCTAAATCTCATCATTTACTCAACCTCATGCCCTTCCAAACTTGTATGACTTTTTTTTTCTTCCATTGACCATAATAGAAGATATTTTGAAAAATGACTATTTTAATGGCACCTATATTAATGGCGAAAGTGTTTTCAGAGATTAAATTTAGAAATCAGTGGGAAATCAGAACAAAGGCTGCTTATTTTGACACCAACACAATACAGGGAGAGAGAGACAGAGAGATAGAAGAGTTATTTATAACATAAGCTTTCCTCTCCCACTTTTCTTTGAATGTTTCTCCAAGCAAATGCAGGTTACGGACGTTATTTTTCAGTGCTTTCATTAGTTTGCCTGTGGCACTGCCTCATTAATTCTCTGCCTGTCAATGTAGTATGTGTTAATATAGTTGTAATGAAATATTCAGCCGTTTCTCCATGAGGAATGTATGAGGTTTGTTGCTCTACAGGGATCCATCCAACACAGAGTTCAGACACCAAAGCTGTTTTCTACTATTATTACTAATTTGAATGTGACAACTAAATGGGTTAATAGGCATGTTTTGCACATGATCAGTGCTGAGGTATATTGGTTTGAAGCAGGATGTTTTCTTCTGGACATTGGAGTCAAATGAATGAATGGCAAGCTTTGGTTGCATCCACAACCAGTCTATCATGAGATGCATCACAGAGCTTGTAGATACAAAAGATACGGGGCATTTCATTGTAAATCTTTGCAATGTCATGCTACATATACCATGTAGTGAATACTTGCTGTAACTGGTTTAATAATACTCTATTTAATAATACTCTTATTATCTTATGGTTATTTCTTATGTGGAATGTCACGAGCATGTACCACTTATCTATATTTCAACTATATTTAGGACTGGGTTATGACAGTTTCCTGATTCATTTGAGATTAAGTTCTAATTCATAGGCTGATTCATTTTGGTGTTTTCAGTTATGCTGTCCATTTGGCTATTTTTACATATGAACGTTTTTCTTTCTCAGCTACTGCTGTGAATTATAAAGGCCAGCATTTCAGATTGAAATTCAAACCAGTCTTTTTGAAATATTTAAACCAAACTGCTCATAAGAGTAGATTGTTTCGGGAATCAGACTACACTGGTCGCACTGTATGTTTTTGATTCACTAGAAAGAACCGGCTCATAAGAAAATATATATATATTTTTTACTTTGCCCTAATATATATATTTTAAATAAATTAGATATTTTTAAAAATATATGCTGTCATACTTTACATTTAAAGGGTTAGTTCACCCAAAAATGAAAATTCTGTCATTAATTATTCACCCTTATCTTGTTCCACACCCGTAAGACCTTTATTAAGATAAAAATTAAGATATTTTTGATAAAATCCGATGGCTCAGTGAGGCCTGCATTGACAGCAAGTTAATTTACACTTTCAAATGCCCAGAAAGCTACTAAATACATATTTAAAACAGTTCATGTGTGTAATAACCTTAATGTTATGAAACAAAGAGAATACTTTCTGTGTGCCAAAAAAACAAAATAACACTGCTTCATGAAGCTTCGAAGGTTTACAAATTTTTTTGTTTTGAATCAGTGGTTCGGAACATTTATCAGACTGTCAAAGTCACATGAACCATTGAAATTTCGAAACACTTATGACGCAAGGAAACCTCATTTATTGAAATCACGTGACTTTCTCACTCCGAACCACTGATTCAAAACAAAAGATTCGTAAAGCTTCAAAGCTATCATATATTTAGTTACCACTTGTAGTACACTGAGGTTCAAATGTACTATAAGTAGTATCTAAATAAATTTTTTAAATACAGAGATAGTATATTAAAAGCACATTTTAGTTTATATTTCATGGTGTCTCAAAATAGCACAGTTGAGTACACTTAGATGTTCTTAAAGGTGCCCTAGATTCAAAATTTGAATTTACCTTGGCATAGTTGAATATCAAGAGTTCAGTACATGGAAAAGACATACATTGAGTTTCAAACTCCATTACTTTCTCTTTCTTATATAAATCTCATTTGTTTAAAAGACTTCCGGAAAACACGCGGATCTCAACTAGGGCTGCAACAAACGATTATTTTGATAATCGATTAATCTGTCGATTATTAGAACGATTAATTGACTAATCAGCGATTATTGCACTGATTAATCAGTAGGCTTTGTTCGATTATTCTACTTTAGCAATTAGTTAAAATATTGAGTTATACTGTACTTTAACTAGTAAATAAAACAAGGAAATCACTTCAGCTTTTAAAAGTGTATTTTTAATAATTTTTAAGCCAACTGAATAGACCAATATACTATAAATATAAATATATAAATATAATGTAATCATGTGGGGGTTTTTGTGAAAAATGAAACAACATACATACATACACATATTACATATCATATATATGTGTATGTGTATGTGTATGTGTGTGTGTATATATATATATATATATATATATATATATATATATATATATATATATATATATATATATATATATATATATATATATATATATATATATATATATATATATATATATATATATATATATATATACACACACACACACACACACACACACACACACACACACACACACACACACACACACAAACTATCGAGTTTATGGTCATTGAATGGCTTTCCTGAGGTAAATGTTACATTTTGTGTGATATATTTGTTTGCAAGTTTTATTGACTTCTTTCTGCGGTTAAAACTCCGATTAAGTGATTACAATAGAGATGGATTCATTTCAGTAAGTTCAGTAAGTACTTTTTGATGTTCATTCATGTTTATTTCGCGCTGTAATAGAGAGGAATAGGTTCACATGCCGCTTGAACCGAGGTGTTACAGCGATCTGCCACACAACGTTAAACAGAGTCACCACCACAAGTATTGTTTGAATCCCGTAGTAATATTGACTGAATTTAAAAGCTTAGACTTAGTTTTATATCAAAAGTAACCTGATCTGTCGGTGCGTTGCCGTTGTCTGTGTCCTCTTTGCTCTGCGATGCATCTTTCACTGTGTGAGAAAATGAACGTGTGGCGTGAGAACGGTGAGTTTGAATGAGAGTTGGTGGCCCTGCATGACAGTATTCTGTAGTTATGCTAAACGTTATGTTTGTTATGTTTATGCTATGTTAATCTCCCACATTTCACGGGTTCGACGTCGTTTGCACTATGCTCTCCAAAGCACTGACTTCTTTTATTGGATTGGATCCCGGAGGGCTGCATTACAGTATTGCGCTACAGCGCCCCACTGGTTACACCGCGTTATTGCAGGCCCTTCAAATAGGTCGTATGAGATCAAGAGACTATTCGACAACAAAAATATTTGTCGACAATTTTTTATTGTCGACGTTGTCGATAATGTCGACTAATCGTTTCAGCCCTAATCTCAACATAACACCGACTGTTACGTAACAGTCGGGGTGTACGCCCCAATATTTGCATATACCAGCCCTTGATGTTCCCAACATTATAAAAGGCATTAGACAAGGGCAGCCAGTAACGTCTGGATCTGCACAGGTGAATCAACAGACTAGGTAAGCAAGAACAACAGCGAAAATGGCAGATGGAGCAATAATAACTGACATTATCCATGATAGCATGATATTTTTAGTGATATTTGTAAATTGTCTTTCTAAATGTTTCATTAGCATGTTGCTAATGTACTGTTAGCAACAAGTTACCATTGTTTCTTACTTAATTTACGGAGACAAGAGCCGTCGCTATTTTCATTTTTAAACACTTGCAGTCTGTATAATTCATAAACACAACTTCATTCTTTATAAATCTCTCCAACAGTGTAGCATTAGCCGTTAGCCACGGATCACAGCATCAAACTCATACAGAATCAAACGTAAACATCAAAATAAATACTTTACTCACATAATTCGAAGCATGCATTCAGCATGCATGACGAACATCTTGTAAAGATCCATTTGAGGGTTATATTAGCTGTGTGAACTTTGTAAATGTGCTGTAATATAATCGAGAGCTCGTGTGGCAGGGAGCACGCGAATTAAAGGGGCGGCGCGCTGAAAAAATCAGTGCATAGTTAATGATGCCCCAAAATAGGCAGTTAAAAAAATTAATTTAAAAAAATCTATGGGGTATTTTGAGCTGAAACTTCACAGACAAATTCAGGGGACACCTTAGACTTGTGAAAAAGCATTCTTGGGCACCTTTAAGATTATCTTAAGAAGTACTAAAGAAGAATTTTTAGTATATTATGTACAAAATTAGTGTGCGAAAATAGAGCACTTTAAGTACATTATAGATGTGTACTTTTTTTTTCACCTGGGGAACCTGAACTGTTTTAAATATGTTTTTAGTATAGGCTTTTGAAAGTGTAAATTAACTTACTGTCAATGCAGGCCTCACTGAGCCATCAGATTTTATCAAAAATATCTTAATTAGTGTTCTGAAGATCTACGAAGGTCTTACGGGTGTGGAACGACATGAGGGTGAGTAATAAATGACAGAATTTTCATTTTTGGGTGAACTAACCCTTTAAAGTGTTCTTGTTTACAAGGAAGTTCATGTGCATTTTGATACTATTGAAATTAATCAGACTTTACGTGTGTTGTGTGTAACACACTGTAAATGTAACATGTCATCAGACTTTCTTTATTTGAGCTATGAAAGTTAATGACCTGCATTAATTTGTGCAATTGACAAGAAATTATTCATCTGTTTCCATTTCAAGTAGCCCTGCTCCTGTAGTGACTTTCCTCATGCCTGAATGAGCTTTGTGTTGTAAATGACATAATGTGACCAAACCCTCATATCCATATGACCTGGACAGAGCCAATGAGAGGTCTCACTAACTAGATAACTGTGTCAACATGAATCATTGTTATTGATATTGCCTGGCACATCATACCAGGCAGAGCATGCGGTTCAGAGACTTTTTTTTTTTTGTGTGTCTCATTTACCCCCATTAGAAAATAAAATAATCCATCCCTAGCGTAATTGGAAATCTACCCACGTGTTACTGTAACAGACACACACACACATTAAGGAACTTGGTCATTCTGCGTATGTTCAAAACAAATCTACAAGAGATGGTGGTGCACCGCCTCAGGCTACATTAGGGTTGTGATTTCTCTGCAAAGTCAAGACCCTCACACCCCGCAGAATACACACAGATGGCCCCACGACTTGCTGGTGCGTGTCTGCATATGCGCTCTTGTTCGTGTGTGAGATTCTCTGCAGCTTTTAGCCTTTGCGCAGGCTTCTGATCAAGTGGCATAATCAGATTAGGGATGTGGGGAGAGGGGGAACAGACATTATTTTCACTTTGACTGCAATGATGACAGGTACTGCCATGGGCACAGTGAGAAAGAGACAGTTTGGTTGCGAGCTAATTCCTGTCTGTGTGTGTGTGCGTGTGCACCAGAGTCCTTCTAATTTAGTTGTGCTCTGGACTGAGGCGACTCAAGGAGTGAGGCTACGTTACCGCATTACAGCACAGCAACTGTTGCCAGACGTGTCTCCGTGGAGATGGTGCGGCACACATGCTGAGCACATCTGGCTTGGGCGAGTGCTGCCTGGTTCAGCATGGCAACAGCATCACACAGCCCTGCAGACCGTCACAAGGAGGGGTCAGGGCCTGCTCTGTGCTCAGATTTTAGCCCTCACACTGAATGCAGATCTGGTGCCTCTTCTGTATTAATTTTTTTTTAAGCTCAGTTTGAGCTGGAAGTCAACCAGTGATTGATAAATGGATCTCTTTTAAGCCGTTACAGGGCTATTTTATTGTTAAAAAAATATACTAATTGACTTATTGAACCCTGAATTGTTTATTAATAACCTATAAAATTGATTCCTGTGACACACAGGTGCATAATGTTTCTTATCGTCTGTTGTGAGTGCTGCTGATATATAGTTTCATAAGGGTGCGGATCTCTGGCCTGTGTTTGAATCCAAGTGCATTATTGCTTTTTTCCATGGTTTTAAATTACCCATATTACACTTGTGCAGTCCAGTATTATTTTTCTCCTTACATTAGCCACAGAGTGCTTTATGAAAGATATTATTTTCTGTTGGATGCTTTATGCTGAAGAAGAAAAATCCTTTATTTCAGGACATTACATGTGGGCATCTTCCTCTGCTTTCAGCCCTGTCTCTATGGTTACAGCAGTGTTTGAATAGGCCTATATGTGTGTGCATCTTTTGACTTTATATGTTTAATGGATTGGGAATGTCATTGAATAGTTGAATATTGAATAATGAAAATAGCATGTTAAGCAGAGCAAATAAAATGTACAGTTCCTAATATTGAGTGATTAATTTAGACTGTGATATATTGTAACTGATCAAAAGTGAGATTAAAGACATTTTTGATGTTACAAAAGATTTCTGTTTCAAATAAATGCTGTTGTTTTGAACTTTCTATTAATCACAGAATCCTGAAAAAAATGTATAATGTTTTCCACAAAAATATGAAGCAGCACCACTGTTTAAAACATTGATAATAAGAAGAAATGTTTCTTGAGCAGCAAATCAGCATATTAGAATGATTTCTGAAGGATCATGTGACACAGAAGACTGGAGTAATGATGCTGAAAATTCAGCTTTGCCATCACAGGAATAAATAGATAAATATAAAACAGTTATTTTCAAATTGTAATATTTCACAATATCACTCTTTCTACTATATTTATGATTGGTGAGCATAAGAGGCTTC